>NC_045138.2:507142-1107142 GCF_008831285.2 Nymphaea colorata | reverse complement strand
CATGGCAAATCCGAAACCAGAACAAGCGACTTTGTGGAGATTAGGCATATCAAGAAACATCAGAAAGTAAGATCTTTAAGGGAGTTTCTTTTTTATTTTTTATGAGAAGGGCCATCTTTGCAAATGAAACAACTGCAGAGACTGCGAATGGACGATCATTTGGATTTAATTAAAGAACGTTACTGCCTTTCCCTTGATCTTGGATAATGGATGTATTAATCAAGAAAGTGAGCACCAGCAATGCAGGGAAGAAGAAAAACATCATGGACATTTGAAAGATCAAGTTAGAAAAATCGCAGTAACCTTATAAAAATAAGAAACACCATGCAGTCATGCACACAGAGACACACCTGGAGTCAACAAAATAAAAATATAAAACTATTAAAGAATAAGGGAAAAAACTCACCCTCCGGCCTCGTGTCCAAGGATCCTAGGGAACAAAGGCTTCTGGGTCTGCATCGCAGAAATTCAGAAAAGGAAAGAAGAGATCAGTCAAAGGAACCGCCAGTGAAGCATACTGTCGTTCTTGTTTCTTTCCGATTCTAACCGTACAACTTCTATAGAAGGTACAGATTTAGACATGGAAGAAGAAAGTATCAGTGGAGAAGGTGTTAAAAACTACCTTGCAGTCCCAGAAGAAAACGTCAGTGTGACATAGAGAGGTGAAGAGGATCTTCACTCTGACTTCCATGGCCTGAGGCGGAGCAACCTCCACCTCTTCCATCACCAACGGCTTGCCTGACTCCCATGCAACAGCAGCTAACACCAACACAAGCAGAAAGGCATGTCAGATGAAAGTGTCCCAACAAAAGACAGGAAGAACTACCATCTAAACAAAGGTTCTCCCCTCATTCTGATCTCGATCACCTCCATTAAAATCTAATCTAAAAGAACCCCAAAACCTTGCAGCAAACTTCGCCGCATACCCACGAGAAGGAAATCTTCAAACGTCAAGATAGACCAAGATTTACAACATTTTCTTCATTCTAAAACCGCACAAAAGAAACTAGAAAACTAATAATAATCGAACACCTATCAGACCAAAACTTGAAAGCCCACCAAGAAATCAACGAGATTTTTTTAAGCACACAATGCACACCTTTGCATCGGATCACCTGACCAGCAGTAGACATTTCGCTTCAACACCCAATAAAGAGAGAAAATCTAGAGAGACGAACAAGGTAAAGATCTGTATTTCCTGAACAATCCGAATCGCTTCGATGTCCAAAGTGTAGGAGCTCAAAGTTATTTATAACCTTAGCACAGGGGCTTAAACGGAGAGAAAGAAAAAGGGGGAGACTAACGGCGGTTGTTTTTCGGGGAGGAAGCACGCGTCAATACCGCTTTCCGTGTCTGCCTGCGGCTTCCTTTTCATTGGTTTTCACAGGGAGTTTTGTTTTCGCTTTTTCACCCAAAGATCCAACGGCGCCTCAGATTAGACAGCATACCGCTCCCGGTTTTGCTTTGCTGGTGATTGAATTTCCTTACTTCTTCCAAGAGAGAGAGAAAGATATTTTTTATATTTCCCATTAGTTTAAGATCGTCCTGCAAGTTACAATTCTGCCATTTTTTCTTGTGCTTTTCCATGGTCCCATCATACCAACCTAAGAAGTGAACAATCTTCCATTTCTATGATTAATTCTTCTATTATTGTTAATCTAAGAAGATATCTCAAAAACAACTGATACGGGCAAATGGGTATGATCGAAATGCCATTAATGACTTCAAAACTATGCAGGAACCGATCCTGACAGAAATTGATGTCAACGAATTTGGTTTTTCTAATTCTTTTTTTTTATTATTGATATTTTCAACATTTTTATCCATTTCACAATTGATTCAAAGAAGCGATGAATCGGCCCATTCAATTGAGGAACCGATTTTTTCAACTAACGAGAGACAAAAAACAAGTTAGAATTTGTATCAGTGGAATACGAGCATTTGAATCTTTGATTTGACGTGATTTGAGTTTATAAGGAATTCCAAATCCGATTATTTGAGGTCAAATTTTGTTTCGCTGGAAAGTGTTTAAAGTACTGAAATCTATGAGCATTTAGACATGAGGTTTGACATGATTTGAGACTCTAAGGAATTTCGAATTGGATGATTCGAGGTCATATGAAGTTTTGGCTACATACTGAGGATTTGAAATTTTTTTATATAATGGTGAAATGGAATATTGATCTACTCTATGGATCCCACATAAAAGAGACTTTATTTATGATCCTAAAGAAACATAAGTTTCTCTTTTGAGAATAAAAGATTTTTTTTTTAAAAAAGCCACAATTTATTCACTTTTATTTTAAAAATATATACGGTTTTGAAATTCTAATAGACTGATCACATAGTCAAGAGAGAGAGAGAGAGAGAGAGAGAAGATGCCAAACCCTTAAAACTTTGACCAAATAACAGAACCTTTAATTTTTTTAGGAAAAAATATTTTAAATAAATATAAACATCTTAATATATTTATAAAAACTATTTTGATACAAAACATGCTTGAAAAAATGTGGATTTTTTTTTATCAAAATACGGACGCTATTGGAGCCACTTACTTTTGCTTATTACAAAAGTACTATTAATAACAAAAAATGACCCGCTTAATATACGTTCTGCATCAACCTATTATTCAGATCATATCATTAAGGTTAAATTGTAAAATACTCACTTTAAATATAAAACTTAAATTGTCTGGCTTATATATATATATATATATATATATCATCTTAGCAGGTTTTACTCAACATTGCTCAAAATTAATATTAATTAATGAAGCCAAATTACAAGGTCGATTATCAAATCATTAAATTTTATATGTTAATTTATGTGGGTGTAGTAGGAAGGACTTGGACGTCCACCTGCATGCATGAGTGCTTATTAATTTGTAATGAATGTTTAAATATGAGACCACTTGTTTTTTTTATAAACTTAAATATAAATGTTTATTTTTATATTTTTCCATATGAGCCTTTTGTTGTCATAAATGACACACAATCATTCTCTTTAGTTGAATTTGGACAACTATGAAAGAAATTTGAAAAATCTTTCTTTTTATGTGTTTATAAACAATTATAAAAATATTAAAACCAAGGTATGATTTTTATTTTATCACCACAGTTTTTTTTTTAATATTTATAATTTAATTAAAAAGAAGGGACCTTATCATCCCATTTGAAAAATTAAAATAAAAAACCAAAATTCAAAGATTCCGGTCAATCAATTGGGTCGTTCAGAAAATTTAACATATATAAAAATTAACTCAATTTAAAAAAACTTAACAATACTTTGTAAATTAGGTGGGGATTGAACTTATTGGATTTTTTAAGAGAAAGTTAAATTCGCCTCATTTGTTTTTTTTTTTTTCGTTATAATTGTCTTCCCTTCTAATGTCTCAGATGAATTTAACTGCCGATATTTTCAATTTCGTTGAATGTATAAGTCAAAAGGACGTTTGCTTCTGGAACGTTCTAAACCCAGGCCGGACCGGAACGCAGGGGACGGCGGTCCGTCCCCAGTTTTGGAGGGCCGTTTTTCCTACCGGAGTTCCTTGTTTCGAAAAAAATCTTTGAGGCTTTGCCCTGCTGGGGCCTAATGGACAGTGGGACCCACTTTTAGGAGCTGTGGGGGTCTTGACGCACGCGCTGACGTCTTCAAATCAGGTGAGTTTGAACTGTAAATCTCAGCCGTCCATTTTGCCGATTTTGCTTTTCCCTTAAACCTCGTCTTGGAGTAAAAAAGAATAATAATAATAATAATAATGGCTTATAGGCATAATTGTTGTGTAAAAAGGCTCGCCTTGATTAAATTTAAAAATACATTAAAATAACAAATAAAAATATAATTTAATATATAAATTAATAAAAATTTAAAACTGAACGGGCCGGCCCCATGCCCATCCTGGGTTATAAACTGATTGTCAATCGATCGGATTGGAATTGAGTATATTGTTAATCTTTTTTTTTTTTTTTACTTTCATATGTTTGGATTATAATATGGAAAGTTATATTTGAGATTTCACAATTCAAATTTGAATTTTGAATTGAATCGGGTTGATTTTCAAAATGTAAACATTGGATATAGAATATTCAAGTAAAACTCAATTCGATTTGAATCTGAATCCAAATCCAATCAGGCGTTTGTTTGTATCTTAATCAGAATCCAAAATCCAATGAATATTGAGATTGGGATTCAGTCCAATTTTACTTGTATATCAATTTTTTTGGTATCTATTTTTTAAAAAAGTTTAGTTAAAATCGAATATATTGACATTTATATAGGAAGGGCATCCTTTCTTAAACATATAACTTAATTTTCCGGCCATCAATACAGGCCGGGGTGATTTAACTTCAATTTCTTTTAGCAATTACCAATAAAGGTGAGGCTCATATTCGAAAATAAATAATATAAGCTTGCTTTTGCGATTTCGTGGCAAGCCTTAAATTTTCTTTTCCACATTTTTTCTTTTTTTCTACAAAGACTTGGGAGAGCAGAGAAAAAGATTTTCCAAAACAGTAGCAACTAGCAAATGCCAAATAAAGAGTCAATTGTGGCCATATGTGTCAATTCAGCACCAGGAGGCCAATTTTTGAATAAAGAAATACAAAAAAAAAAGTTTTCAAAACTATCAAATACCAAAAAAAAAAAATTACACAATTATATAATGCTTATCTGCGACAAACACATTTCAATTCTATCAAGTTTTGATTTGCCCACTTTGGTATCTAGTGAAAAAAGGTCCAGTTGAGCAAGAGATTTTTCATGAAGATGGTAAAATTAAAGTTTTTAAATTTTAATATCAACCAAATACCATTTTTCAAAATTTTTATATAAAACACGTAATTTTTTTAAAAATAAAAACTAAGCAGAGCTGAGGCCCATGTGAGCCCCCCTTACTACGCCCATGGGCATAAGACCTTCTTGTGGATTTTGATAGATATCCAAATTCAAACAAGTCAAACTTGATCCATAGTTATCTAGTTACATGTGTGAGTTAAATTCCAAGTTAAATTAAACAAATTTGAAGTTATTTTGGTAAGCATCTTATCCCCTTACTTGGACCTATATTTGGATTTAATTTCAAATTCTCATAAAAAGTTAATAGTGTAGCTAACCGGGGTAAGGATATGTGATGAGGCATGCCTATGGTTCGACTCTCATAGGCACTATCTTTTTGTATCGAGATTGATGGAATATTGAGCTTAAGTTGAAAGGTGCACTGTTGTCACTATTGATACTCACCGTTGTGAGTCATAATCCTCTTGTTAAATAACAAAACAGTAACACTTGCATGCATGAGTTGCCGTCTAAGTTTAGTTCGAATTGTTTAACTCATTTAACTCGTTTAGCATTAACTCTTGTGCAACCCTTGTAAGCTTTAACTGATGTAACTTGTGAAAATTTGTTTTTATCTTAAAAAGTAAAACTAGTGATTTAGTGTACAGATTTTGGAGAGTCTGCATTGAGTATAAATGAGTCCAGTTTCTGAAACTCACTCAACTCATTCTATCATTTCGAGTATCTTTGTAAGCTCGAACTAGGTTAGTTCATAAAAGAGTCGACCATGAGCTTGAGTTGGTTAGTCTTGCTGTGCAGTCTTACCTTTAAGGTCATAACATATAACCAAAGTAACTTATTAAAATTACAATCACAGATCCATGTAACGTCGATTTTAGGTCCACGTTAATGAGATCCTCACACCTTTCCGATCCGAAGCACACTAGGTGAAGTCCACCAATTAAATAACCAAGTGACCGGTTTCAAATCCATGCCACATCTAAAGTTTTTGTATGCAGTCAATGAACTAGCCCTTTAGATATAAATATAAATATAAATATAAATATAAATATATATATATATATATATATATATATATTTATTTATATTTATATTTATATTTATATCAGACTTCATAAATTCTCAAAAGTTTTGACAAGGCACTGTAGATCACCTTCTACAGATCTAGTTAAGCTTGGGTGTCGTGCTCAGATACCTGACTACGCGGCTCGATCGGGTTCGGGCTTAGGCTCAACCTCGAAAAAACCGGCTTGGGCAGGCTCAATGGGGCCCGGTTCACCAAATTATTTTTTAATATATATTTTATTATTAAAATGTATTTTATATTCAAAAGATTTTATGTTATATTTAAAAAAAAAATCATTTTAAGCGAGTCGGATTGGGCTGGACTCGGTTTTTTGACGTGGGGCTGACTTGGGCCCGACCCTTATCGGGCTTGGGACGGAGGGAATGGAGGCCCGCAAGAGCCTTGGCCCCCACCTTAAATTTTAAAAACTTTTAAAATTTATTTATAAATATAAAAAATGTTAGCATAACATACATAAAAGAATTAAAATTTTATATTTTGACCCAGTTAAAATTGGTCCCTACAATGAAAAATTCCTAACTCTACCCCTGCTACTGCCCAATAAGAATGCGGAGACCCCCATCCCTCAAGGTACAAAATTTGCTTTGGTTAATGCGGAGTGATACCTTCGCTATGCTTCAACTTGTATAGTTTGATCATGCAATATGAACACGTGCTGTCAAACCCGATATGTTAAAAGAATTGAGCACTAGACCCTTTGTGCCAATGAGGTGGAGTGCTGTGCTAATTGGTGGACAACAAGGGTTACATTGTAGCAATGTTGTGAGAAGTGTGCTTCACACAAAAAAAGTGCGACTCAAAGTGTTAAAAAAAAATGCTTTGAAGCAGAGGTGTGAGGCGCACGTGTCCGTGAAGCTTGCTCCTCTACCAAATGAGGCGTACGCCCCCATCCATGGTGTGCTCCTTGTTTGAGGCGCACTCCTCAAGTCTGTTTAGTTTTTTAATTTAAAAGATTAATTAGTAAGTAGGCTTCACACTTATGCCTAATTAAACTCTGCTTGTATCCTAATTTTCCTTTCCTCAATCCAAATCACGGCTATCGTCCGGCAATTGCGTTGCCAGCAAACGGGACTTGCATGCATGAGTTGTCGTCTAAGTTTGGTCTGCCCCGAGGACTCTTACCCTATGCGAGGGGCGGAACCAGGATTTTTTCTAGGGTCGGGCCAAGCAAGGAGCGATACGTTGGGCAAAATTAAAAAAATTTAAATTTTTTCAATATAAAAAAAAAATCCTTCTTGTCTACGGCAGCATCTTGGATGTCAAGGGCATACAGGAACCAGATCAAGGTTGACTTGTTGCCCTCTTCTTCAGGTGGGATCATCACCGCCTTGCAAAAAAGAAGACTTTGGACTCAAAACTTATTTTCTCCATGCGTGTCATTCATGCGTTTATTTTATTTCACATGTTCATCTATTATGCCATGTGTTGCAAGTACTGTTAGTTTATTATGATCTTTACTTGTTCATCTATGGTCAATACCAAATTTTTCCGAATCGAATCCCAAAAGCTTATGATTCAGGAAATAAGCTGAATTGAATCAGAATATTTGTTACATTATTTTGGTCACAACACATAATCAATTCATAAAAATTTCTACAAAAGATACAAAATAGTTAAAAGTGTAAAAAGTGGTCACAATAATAATTCAGCAACAATAATTTAATAAAAAGAGGGGAAAATGTTGTGAATGACGAAGACTCTTACTTTATTTTATTGGGACCTTCTCACTCCTTCTCTCTTTTATCTAAATGTTTGTAATTGCATCTTTAACTTATTATATTTTCTTTCAAATTATTTTTTTGTGCTTCATAGTAGCTATGTTCAATCATTTACGGAATCAATTGAAGAATATTTGTTACATTCTTTTGTTTTATATAAATAAAAAATTTACATTAGCACAAATTATCTTTTTTACTATATATAACTTTTTTATGTTTGTTTTTTATTTTTTTTTTGTCTTCATTTCTAGATTAAACATGTTCTCCTTTTAAGGGAACTGCTTAGTACGTAGTTATTTTTATCAGTTTTGTTGTTATTTTTATGAATATTATACAATTTACAAATTTGTCTATGAAATTTACAATTAACGCTTCGCTTCACCTCGCCTCATCAGAGGCTCAACGCCTCACCTCATTTTATCGCCTTTTACATCACTACATTGTAGTGATAGCCCCACATATATGCAGCTGTAGGCAATTGCCCACACTAGTCTTATAATTTTTTTTATTGATAGATCTCATTTTTTGCACATTAATATATAATTGTGCTATTAAAGAATTGGATTCCTAAATTTATTCGCTTCACCATTTACAGCTGTTCATGGGTAAGTTTGAGCCGACTTGAGCTAGCTCGAGTTTGGCAGGCTTGTCATGAAAGAAACTCGAACTCGGCTCTAACACGAGCTCAACTCAAGTTTGATTTCATTACCTCAAGTTGGATTTTGCTTGAGTTTTCAAAACTTGAACTCTGCTTGCTTAATTGGCTTGAGCCCAGCCAAGTATTTTCATTAAAAAAAAAAATCTAATAAAAGAAGAGGCAGCACATAGACTTGTGATACCTTCGGCATATAAATCACATATATACTCATTTGAGCAATTATTATGAAAAGTATTTTATACATTATCTTTTTCTAACTTAAAAGAGTTTAACCCAGCCGAGCCGACTAAGTCGAGCTCAACTCGTTTAGGTTGCCGAGTTCTACTCGCCCTAACACCGTTGTCGTTGTTACAAATGGGCATCCAAATAGGGCTGAACACGAGACGAGTCGAGCCCGAGCTCGGTCAGCTCGAACTCAGCTCAACTAAGTAAGACACAAGTTCGACTCGGCTCAAGATCGAATATAGCTCGACTATCTTGGCTCGAACTCGACTCGATAGTCACTTGTCGAGCTCAAGCTCGACTCGATTAAGCTCGATAAGCTCGTTTAATTACTCATCCTTACTTGTTGAGCTCGAGCTCCATTAAGGCTCGATAAACTCGTTTGGTACTCATCCTTATCGAGCTCGATTAAGGCTCGATAAACTCGTTTGGTACTCATCCTTATCGCGCTCGATTAAGACTCGATAAACTCGTTTCGTACTCATCCTTATCGAGCTCGATTAAGGCTCGATTAACTCATTACCAAAGAAATCAAATGTCTCATTAATGTTTATCTTCATAATTATTTTTTGCCTATGATTTTGTGAAAAAAAATCAACTTAAAAAAATAATAATAATAAGAGGTCCTATTTGACTTGACAAAATTAAACATTATATAGGTTGGAAGTATAAACATTATTTGGAATGGGATGATTCATTGTACAAATAGCCGGGCAACCTTCTCAACTTTTTTAACCTGTTAAATTCAAAAAATTGTAATTAAAAGTCAGTCATGAAAAAGAAAAAAACAACTTGAAGCAAAAAAACAACATGATCCAATGCAATCTTAAACCCTAAGGAGAACAGTGAGAAATTTTTACTTATAGTATTTATGCAAGATAAGTCAAAATGACCAAAACACCCTTAACGGAGAAACCATTGTTTCTGAAAAGACAAAACCGCCCCGCATTCTGCCAGACGGTGGTATATGCAAACAGACTTTGGCAGTTGAATTTTCCAAGACTTAGACACGTTTGGAAGGGTATTGTCGACATTTTACGAAGTAAATAAATTAATTAATAAAAAATAAAAGCATGGGAATAATTTGGGAGAGAAAAGGAAAATGGGAATGCTTTTATTATGGTTCAAAATTGCAGCAAGCAAAACAACACAAGCTCGGTTATTTGATTTTGCGACAGATAAAAACCAAACAAAGCTGAGTAGTGCGACATTGATCATGTGCATTCCCTAAATCATCAACGCAGTCGGCAACATCCCCTGGAACTCAGCGTCGTTCCAGTGTCCATTCGAAGCTTCATCATCATTCTTCCATGCTCATGACGCTGCGAATGCCCTGACCGCTGAGCATCAGATCGAAGGCCTTGTTGATCTCAGAGAACGGAAAGCGGTGAGTCACAAACTTCTCCAACTCAACCTCCTGCAAAAATGAACACCACCCACTTGATCAAATGCTCCCAACCACCACCATCATCTCTCACTCTACATCTCTTTCGGTTAGTTGATGTTTTAGTATCTTACTTTTCTCATGCAGATCTCGACGACTTCAGGGATGTCAGAGCGGGTCTTGTAGTTGCCGTAGAACGTTCCTTTGAGAGTTTTCTCCACCAGGAAGTTTCCAGGGTGTGTCTTGAACACTGCGTCCTTGTGAGGGACTCCAACCAGCACAGCGACTCCCCAACCCTGTGTTCAAAAGGTTACAAAATCAGCACCAAGAAGTCTGGTTCTTGAATGGCAGTTTGTTAGAGAAATCAATTCAGGTTCCAGTTGACAGAAGCAAGAGATTTTCTCTTCTGGACAGAAATCCATGGATGGTACTGCGTGGCAGATGAAGATGAATGGTTGCTTACGTCGTGCACACACTCGAAGGCGGCGATCATGGCCTGGATGCTGCCGGTGCACTCAACAGCCCTGTCAACTCCGCCATTTGTCATCTCCACAAGCACCTGCAAGTTCGGAGAGAATTCAGTCAAGTTTCACTGTTGCAGCAAGATAGACACATTTCACTTGATTTTCTTTTCTCCTTAGGCTTGATGGCGGCATTTTCACAGGAGTTTCAACATCAATTTCACCTGCTTGCCAAACTGTACCCAAAAACAGAAAAGTATCCCAAACAATAAAAGCCAAAGGATGGAGTTTAGAAAGTGACCTGTTGGACAGGCTTTTCATAGTCATTTGGGTTCACAAAGTCTGTGCAACCAAATTTTTTTGCTGCCATATCAGAAGAGTAAAGAAGAAAGGGATTGATATCAGCAAGCAGTCTAGACATGAAATTTCAAGAGGCTAAAACCAATATATCAGAGAAAGAAAATCAAATTAATAACAAGAAACAACACTCAATTGAACAATGAAGAAACTAAAGAAATTCTACTAAACCTTGTTCAAATCTGGCAGGGTTGAGATCAACTCCAATGATCTTTGATGCGCCAGCAAATCTTGCACCTTCAACAGCCTAGTCAATGAGATACACCAACAAGACAAGTCATGCACTACTCCAGGGAGAAAATGAAAGAAATATTCCATCCACAGACATTAAATAGCTAGCGGCTAAGAACTGAAGGAAATCAAGGGAAAAGAAACTTACAGAAAGGCCCACAGCACCCAAGCCAAAGACAGCTACAGTCTGGCCTTTCTTTGGCTTAGCAACGTTTACAGTTGCACCAAAACCTAAAATTTTTGTTTTCAATGAGCCATTGGTCATTCCAAAAATACAAAAAACAGATCATGATTTGCTTTTGCGGAATGAACATCAGCTAGAGAAAATAATTTTTAATTCAGTTCACTCTTAGTCTTAACTAACCAAAGAAAAAAAAAAAGAAAAAGAAAATGATTGCTTATTTGTATGGGAGTGTGTGTAACAGATCGTAGTGCATGTTTGTGAACATAAAGTGGGGAATAGATGTAATTAGTTTGTGTGAATATCAGGTTATACCAGTACAGAAGCCACAGCTGAGGATGCAGACAGTCTCAAGGGGAGCCTCTGGGTTGATCTTGGCAACACAGCCGGAGTGGACGACGGTGTACTCGCTGAAGGTGGAGGTGCCGAGGAAGTGGCTGATGGGTTGCCCTCTAATGGTGAACCTGGACTTGCCGTCGGCGAGCATGACGCCCCTGTCCGGGTCGATCCTGAGAAGGTCGCACATGTTGCTCTCCTCCGATTTGCAGTGGGCGCAGTCCCCACACTCTCCGGTGAAGACGGGCAGCACATGATCGCCAGGCTGAAGATCAGTCACTCCCTCTCCCACACTCTCAATCACCCTGCCAATTACGATTAAATTTTTTACACGCTAATTTGTAACTATTTGGGAACGTGAGAGTCAGAACTAGAAAATAAGATATTAATCAACGAAAGCTATGCATTCAACAAGATATATCACGGAATCTAGGAAAAAACTTTTAAGATTCAATTTAAAAATTGGATCCGATTCAGGTTTAAAAAATGATATTTGATTGGATTCGGATACATATAAATGTCTGATTGGATTTGGATTTAGATCAAATTTACTTTTAAATAAATATCATATATTCAATGCTCTAATTACAATTTGAAAATATGTCAGGTTCAACATTTGGATTTGACTATGAATGTAAAAAAAAGACTTGGATTGGACTTGAATTGTAAAATAGGATTTCATATTCGAATATGACTTCTCTTTGTTTGTATTTAAATATAAGTACATGAATAT
Organism: Nymphaea colorata; assembly: GCF_008831285.2. NCBI lineage: Eukaryota > Viridiplantae > Streptophyta > Magnoliopsida > Nymphaeales > Nymphaeaceae > Nymphaea > Nymphaea colorata. The sequence continues at coordinate 1,094,980 of NC_045138.2, read as the reverse complement.
CTGAAAAACAAATGCAATTAAGAGTATATCCAAAAATTTGATCCATTGACATCCGAATATCTGAACAATGTGTACCAAAATGGCAAGGTTATGATGTTTCTCTTCTGAAAATGAGATATATATATATATTATTGAATTTTCATATTTATTCCTAAAAGTCAATAAGTCAAACAGACATGTAAAATATTTTTAGGACAAAACACTGTATTTTTATAGAAAATAGAGTGACATCCGACTTCATGTTTGAATAGTGTGTACAAAAATTGCAAGGTTATGATATTTCTTTTGTGAAAATGAGATATATATTGTTGAATTTTCATATTTCTTCTTAAAAGTCAACAACTTAAATACACATGTAAAATGTTTCTAGGACAAATCACTCTTTTTTTTAAAAAAAAATCTCTCTTGCTGACGTTTCTTTTTCCAAAATTGGCTAAAACTTTTGTTCCAATTAAAGAGAAAAATATATAAGAAACATACAAGGAACACAAGACTTCAAGGCCGAGAAAGATAGAAGAAGACTCACCCTCCAGCCTCATGACCAAGGATCCTAGGGAAGATGGGTGTTTGCCCCTGCATTTCCACAAACATTAAGAAGAAATAAAATATATTACAACGCATATCAATTTACCAGCATATATATAGAAGCTGGATTCCTCCAGCCAAGCCCGAGAAATCCTCCGGCCGTTTACAGCATGTGTTCCGACGTATGTATCGAGATATGCACAAGATTAAAGGCAGCTCGATCGGCGGCGTTGATGATGAGAGGGGATCCCTCCATGCTAGAGGATACGTGCCTTGGCCTCCCAGAAGTAGACATCAGTGTGGCAGAGGGCAGTGTAGAGGATCTTGATCCTGACTTCCATGGCCTGAGGTGGTGCAACCTCCACCTCCTCAATCACCAGCGGCTTCCCCGCCTCCCATGCAACAGCAGCTACACCCACCAAAACCAACAATGACAGAGAAATGAGAAAATTAAAAGAGGAGATTATGTGTACAAGTCAAACTAGAATTTAAAAGATCGAAAAATTATAACTGCAAGAAGTTGCAGAAAATTATTAAACTACAGAACGCAACCGACAGATCCTTCACGGGTTAACCTGGGGAATTCTTGCTTTGCTGCCTGACATCCCAAACAAAGGATGGCAGCTCAAAAATGGGGTCTCTCAGTAGAATCTCCAGGTGAACAAAGCAAAAGGCTTATCCATCGACATCAACAATGGAGTTTCAGAGAAATACTTTATATTACTGCAATCCATGGTGGTACTTACCCCTGCATCGGATGACTTTACCAGCTGTGCTTGCCATTTATCTTCAACAGCCAAAGATAGAAGAAACCAAGAGAACCAACGAGCGAGAAAAGTTAGAGAAAGAGAGAGATCAAACGAAGAGACTTTGAGTCTTTCCTCGATGCAAAAGCCACTGGTTCCATGGCTATTTATAGAGAGAGAAAGAGAGAGAAACGTGCAATTGAGGAATAGAACGTGCTTATGATATTCGTCACTAAACCAACCAACAATCGCTCCCGGTTTTTTTTTTTCTTAGCCGTCAGATTCGTTGCCGCTATATGGGATCTGATATGGTGTTTTCGTGGATGAAGGATCCGATATATGATGATAACGAAGGTCCGAGTAAGAATTCACACCAGCCTGGATCTGCGAGAGGATTCATTTTATCAAGCTTCGTCGACCCAAATCCAAGTTGAATCGGATTGTTTAATCAAATAAACCAAGTTAATTTCAGATTGTTGGATCTGAAACAGGAGAGGATCCGTCTAAATCAGAATTTGTGGATGTAAAAGTTGGATCTTAAGTAGACCAACCGGAATTCAGGATTCCACAATTGCATCAAATCATCTAATTATTTGATCGGATTTTCTGAGTCTTAGATATGAACCAACCTTTTTTAGGGTCTTTTAATAATTGATCTGGGAATTTAGCTGCCCCCAAGTTCGAGAGATGTTCAATTTTTGATGTATTAATTTGGATTCTCCTGTTAATCTGTACTAAATTCCAGCAAAATCCAACTTTTGAAATGTACACATGGTCAGTTTCTGGATTTTGGCCTTCTGGGCAGCGTCAAATTCAAGGAAAGCCCAACTTTTCACGAATTTAAATTGTCCAATTTTGTATTAAATTCGAAAACTCTTACATTGATCGGAATCCCAAGCATTAACATTGGCAACTAAATCTGTGGGTATATATATATATATATATATATAACATTTTTGAGGGGAAGCAGCCCAACTGTTGGCTGCCATGTTCCTTCACGTTAAGGAGTTGACGATGGGGGAGGGTCTTGTGAGGAAGGGAAGTCCCCCATAAAGGCTTATAATAATATTATAATCTAGATATTTTTGGAATAATTTTTCAATGAAAGCCAGAAATACACTTGATATTTTGCATCCACTGTTTTTTTATTATTGAAACTAAACTTCTCCTTTCCCCACTTCTAAGGTCTTGGAGCAGTTTCTGGATTTGGGTGGAATGGGTGACACCGTAGATTAGAATGTAGTGCATCTATCATTTGTAGTTCAGAGAAACAAAACCCACCCATGTTTGAATTGAACTGATGACTAAACTTTTACCAACCCACAAGCTTGATCGATGCTTGTAAAATGAACAATCCAATGAGGTTCATTTTAAATTGGCACCAAATTATTTGTTACATGCTTTAGGAAATAAAAAAGTAAAAAATTAAAAAAAAAAAATTCTAAGGCTCTGTTGGGGATCTTTGAATTAGTGACACCTCCATGAAAGGATTTTGTGTTAAAACTTTGTTTTGTGATAACCATGTTCTTAACAAGCTTTCAATACTTTTGCTTTGTATTCAACGGACAAGGCAAAAATTATGTTTTCTATAAATGATGTCCCTTTCAATACATTGCGTTGTCAAAACCGGGTTTTTTAGAAACCCAACTTGGATCATCACCCAAAAAATGTCTTAATTTTCCTAAGAGGGATTAGACCTAGCATGGGGCCCGCCCGATAAGAGCCGAGCCTAGTCTTTGCCAGATTATAATAAAATATAAATATAAAATTATATTTTTAGTAATAAAATATATATTATAAGTAAATAAAAAATAATATTTGGAAGTTGTTAGGCGGAATTGGACCCTTGTCAGGCAAACCAAAGCCAGTTTTTTGGGGAAGGGGCTCGATCGGGCTGGGTACCAAGTACTCATTGGGTACCCAACTCGATGCCCAAGTTTAGGAGGGATGGGGTCACTGGTGCACAAGTTAAACAATGGGTTGGATGGGAGCTTTGACTTTCAAAATAAGATAAATAAGTAAAATTCCTGTTTTCACCCGAAGTTAAAGCAGGTTCATATTGAAAAGTAAGAAAAAACATAAGCCTGCATTAGCAATTAGCAAGGAAAATCAAACCCAAATGAGATTTCATTTAAAAGATAGTGTGCGAAATTGTCAATTTCTTAATATATTTAAATTCTTGGGCATAGAGAGGGATATTCTTAGTGTATAATCAAGGAAGCAACTAGGTGGAGTAGACTGCACTCTTCAAATTAATGATCATCTCCAATTGACTGCTGGATCAAAGTCAATTGGGTAATTGCAAATATATTTCTTAAGTTCAAAACCAAATACTGTGGGATCGGAGTCTTGAAATGTCATGTGATACGTCATTTGGTAGGCTTAGTTTATCAATTATGATTCGATTTATATGATATGGTTGACTCAAGGATATTACTTTATTTTTACGCTTCACAAGCAAGCTTGGTTATCCGTTTATGCCAAGAGACGCGCTCGAGGCATTGAACTCTTACCTTACTTTAGCTTGAAGATTTGAGTAGGAAGCTTTACTGGTTAATTATAGATTAGATGAAGCTCATTTTGAGATATTGCAAGTACCCAAATTTTTAAGATTTAATTAATTGACCGTTTTTTTAGTCTTTTTTGCATTTGAACTTTAACAAAAAAGTTACAGAAAAAATCGCGGCTTAACTTTTAAAGGTTACCAAATAGGCACTCCTAAACTTTCAAGGGAATTTTTTCGTTCAATTCTGGAAAAAAAAATTTGAAAGAACCACCTACTTATTGAAATATTAACTTTTATGCCTAGATATGGAAGGCGTGGTTCTTTATAGGAGTTATTGTTGTTGATCTGATATAAAACCTACACATCATAATCACAAAGTTAACTTTTGGCAGTAAAGAAGAAGTTGACAACAAAAAAAACCTGGATTCACCCACTGTGAGAAAACGTTGATAAAATAGGCCGTCCTTAAATACTTACATACGTGTCGATGAAATGTTATTTTTATTGACACTCACTTCTTGATTGTCGGTAAAAACATATTTTCACCGACCTATCCCACGTGTTGGTGAAGGTCAATTGTTCATGATAGATAGACGCCGACATCTACATCCAGACGTCAGTGAAGTCAATCTTCACTGACATACCTCCTAATGTCCATAAAATGGACCTTTACCGACAGCAATTTTTTCACGCATGAATCCAGTTTTTTTTTTCTTTTTTTGGAGGTTACGGCAGATACTTTGGTCATATATATATATATATATATATCAACTTTTTCTGTCTCGTCCACGTCTTTTGATAATTTACCTCACAAGTGGAGCACTGGTAGAACCTGGCTCTGGAATAAGTCTAGACGCTTCCCAACAGCTGGTCCTATCCCCAAGATTTTAAGGCGCTTAAGGCCAACCAATAGAAAGACAAACCCAAAGGAAACCTACTACAAGAAATGCTAACTAATGTGAGGTCAAACAACGCAATTAGAAAAAAACTAGACTAAACTGAATGGAATCCAGAAAAACAACCACTAAAAATTGAGCAATAGAGATGCTAAAGACTTGCAGCAGGATCTGAGGCCAGTGGCCACCGAAGAACTACAAGAGCATAACAACTCAAATGTAAATGCTAAACCAAAAACGAAAGAACTCTCCTTGAGTCAAACCAATGAGAAGCTAAAGGAAAACGTATCTTTCCAAGACAGACTTGGAAGTCCGGCACAAGCTGTAAGAATCGTCTGCCGGCAGTTCCGAAATGACGTGGAAAGTCGCCTGAAGATATAATCCGAATTAGGATTAAGGTAGACAATGGCTGTGGAGGTAGGGGCTACCTTCCCAAAATGTATGAAGAAAGGCGAGGAAACTTCTTAGAATGATGGTGGCCACTGGGTTAGATAAGGCAACACATGAGGAATGAAAGGGCAAAAACGATGTGAACGGGATTGGGTTTAGGTCAAATGATTGGCTGGGGTCAAGCCTTCCTAAAATGTAGGTCACCTATACTAATGGATCCTCAATTGTAAGGCGAGGTAGCACTTGTGGCCAACCAATTGAGGAAAGGAGTGGGCGAGAGGATCTCTAGCCCAAATGAAGGAAATGGATGGCGCGGTTAGTGGTGTGCCAAATGTTAAAAGAAATCGAGTTAGGTCAGCTCATATTCTTCTTCCTTGGGATGTTGCCACGTGTCTCTGATGGATGGCAGGTGTTTCAAACGGTCAAGAGAGAGAACCACTTACCAAATTTGCAGAGTTGGCAGCCATTTGATCCAAATGTGTACTGGCCGTTAGGTTGAAGAAACCCTAGGACAGCCTCCAACTAAACCACGTGTTTTTCTACTTTGTCCTATGCCAATGCTGACCAAATGTTCGCCAAAATAGTAGCAGAGGTTGCCGGAAAAGTAGTAGCATTTGCCAGAATTTCAGAATTTCGGTGAACACCAAGCTTCACTATTTTGGCTCCATCACACCAAAATTTCACGTTTTTTTTCCTTTTCTTGGATGATGTTACTTCTAGTTTTTCTTCACTTTTTTGATGCCCTTGTCAATGCTTTTTCTCACTGTTTTCTTGTTATTTTCCAGCATGAATAACAGGCTCCTAAGAGTGGCTTGAACTTGATATTTTGGATGGATTTTCGCTGGTAGAATCTCCTCAAACTCTCAAGCAAAGAGACATTTACTCTTAGGATCCTTTGTGACTTGTAAAAACAACTTTAAAACCAGTTTCAACCGTCGAGAGTTGCTGATCAAACTCTAGAGATTTTGCCTACGAAGTGAACACCATGTCCTTGGCCGAACCTAACTTTAAAACTATCCAACGAAGTTACACCCTTTCACCAAAAGAGAACACGCACTAACCTTTGAGTTTCTCGAGGAGTCTCGCACGCCACAATCTCCTTTGTTGCGTTGCCTTAGGTGATAGTAGCCTTCCCTTAGACTAATCTGGCCTCTAACCTCCACTTGTGTTCGATGAAGGCTGCACCTAGATTTCCGTGAGTTGGTTGGGAAAAACATGATCTGTTTCCGTGTTGGTCGGGTGGTTGAGGAAAAGAACAAGAAACTAAGGGGAGGAAGAAAATTGACCGCCAGTTATGGAGAGACTTGCGTGAGGGAAGAAACCAGCCAAGGCCGGCACTTGAAGAAGGTGAAGGAGAGGAAGGGGGCACATGAGAGAGAGAGAGAGACGTGAGGAGAGAGAGAGAGAAACTTGGCAAATGAAATTCAATTCTCTTGATTGCATACGAAAAACAAAGTACAAACGTTTAAATACTTTCCTAAGTGACTTGGTTCACAGATGGATCGAACCGGTTCACTTATACTCAAAGCAAATGGCTCGAGATACAAACCATCTCGGTCCAATCAGCATGAAATAAAATGCATAAGCAAATGAACATATCAATTTGGGTGTAATGCCCCTAACCTATAAAATGAACCCTTGCGCTTGGTGAGCGCAAGGTGAGGGAATTGTTTGGGTTGCCGCCTAGACTTCGGATTTCCTCATTGACTAACTCGGCCTACCTAAGTGAAGTAAAGGCTCAACAGAGTCTACTATCTATGCTAGCCCTATGCTGCCTCGAAAGATTTTGATCTTGACTGACACTAGGGTGGACTGGGCCAAAACCGGAGGTAAGACTATCAATTTGGCCTTTTGAAGTTGGATCTATTCCGATGTGCTGGTCATCTGCCAATATAACTGGACCTAGGGCCTTTGGATCTCCATCTTCACCACCCACTGCTTGTGCACTAAGTTCTAGTTGAACGTTTTTAACTGCCATAGCGCCTTGCTCGACTTGGTTCTCAAGCCCTTCAGCTCTGGCGTGCTCAAACATTGTGCTCCAAGGAGGACTAGGCAGACTCGTATCAAGCACCTACTTATTAACTCTTAAAAATTAAGTAGGCAGTTGTTAATTGCGCAATATTAAAATGCCGCTACGTAATTTATTTCAATATTTTTGTGCCAGTGGATAAGTCTGTCGCTCACCCGGAAGTCTTTCGGTTGTTTATATTTTGTTTTCTTTTTTTGCTAAATTTTCTGATGAAGCAACATAGAGCAAGGGTGTTCAATAATGTGAATATTACATTCTTAATTAGTACATATGTTCTTGAAAAACATAATCCAAAACCTTTATGTTCTTGTCTTAAGGAACATGATGTAATCATTATAATAAACAATTTTTTTTTACGAAGGTGGGGACATAATTATATTATATTTTTTTTCAAATTAGAGGAACACTAATTGTACTATTTGAAGAAGTGTTTTGAGAATATACGTTTTAAGAAGACCATCATGTTCTTATTAAATGCGCCTTATAAGTCCTCTCCAATAATAAGGTTAATATAGCTAATAATCATACTGATTATCAATTGAGTTTGGGTCTTGTTAATATATAAGGCTATACAATGAGTTGAGCCAACTCTTGAGTTGGAGTTTAATTTATACCCTAAATATTAACTGAGTCAAGTTCAAATTGTAAGATCTCGATTCGTTTAAACTAGACTCATGTAAAACTGGTTCATCATAATTGAATTAACTTTAATAGACGCACAATAATAAGAAACTCCAAAGTTAATCAAAAGACTCAAAACTTCATATGTAAATAGTTCGTGTTTGAATGATCATATATTTCTGGCCCTAGATGCGTCGCTTTTATTGGAACATAAAAGAATATCAAATTATGTATTTGGGAGACGAATAGAATTGCCGTCCATAAAGAGTATTAAATTAACAAAATGAACGCAAAAAACTTGGGAGAATGCTTTATTGTGAACGCAAAAATCTGTAAGCAGAAACTGCCAAGGCCATGCAGATCAAATTACAAAACCAAGACATTGAGAAACAAATCAATATCATCAAGATCGAAGCCACACAAATCAAATTAATTGAGCCCGTCACTGCTAAAATTAAACTTGCACACCGGTGAGGCATAGAGCAAATTCTCCCTGGTATCACCGAGTATTCTTCTTTGTTCAATAACTGGATGCATCACTGTGATCTTCATTCTTCCATGCTCATGACACAGCGAACGCCCTGCCCATTGAACATGAGATCAAAGGCCTTGTTGATTTCAGAGAATGGAAGACGATGAGTCACGAACTTATCCACCTCAATCTCCTGCAGAAACATGCATGAACACAAGTCGTCAGTACCACCATCATATTAATTAATCCCTCCCTCCCTCCCTCTCTCTCTCTCTCTCTCTCTCTCTCTCTCTCTCTCTCTCTCTCTCTCTCTCTCTCTCTCTCTGTTTTATATGTGCATATTCACGATGTGGTTTGTGTCTTCTTTTCTTGCCATTGTCTTTTTTATCCTGAACCTGTTCTAGATATGCCTATTCACGATTTGGGTAGTCGTCGTCTTCTTCTTCTTCTTCTTCTTCTTCTTCTTCTCTCTCCTCTCTCCTGCTTCAGATGTGCATATATATTCATGATTTGGATGGTGTCTTCTTCCCGTTCCCTCTTTGATCCTCAACCTTTTTCAGAGGTGCCTGTTCACGATTTGGGTATTCTTCTCTCTCTCTCTCTCTCTCTCTCTCTCTCTCCTGCTTCATGTGCATATATGTTCATGATTTGGTTGGTGTCTTCTTCCCGTTCCCTCTTTGATCCTCAACCTTTTTCAGACGTGCCTGTTCACGATTTGGGTTTTCTTCTCTCTCTCTCTCTCTCTCTCCTGCTTCAGATGTGCATATATGTTCATGAATTGGATAGCGGCTTCTTCCCGTTCCCTCTTTGATCGTCAACCTGTTTCAGAGGTGCCTATTAACGATTTGGGTATTCTTCTCTCTCTCTCTCTCTCTCTCTCTCTAGGTTGGAAATCGTACGTTCTTCATGTAGAGCTCAACGACACCAGGGATGTCGGAGCGGGTCTTGTAGTTGCCATAGAATGTTCCTGTCAGAGTTTTCTCCACCAAGAAGTTCCCCGGGTGCGTCTTGAACACTGCATCCTTATGAGGAACACCAACCAGCACAGCAACTCCCCATCCCTGTGTGAACAAAAAAGAGAGGTTTTCAATTAATGGTGTTAGAAATTGCAATCACCCGTCTCTGAATGGCATTCCATAAATTTCATAAGCTACAGAAGAATGTCAGGTAATTCTCATAAAAGAGAAGAGCAGAAACCATTATTTTCTGAACTGAAATTCATAATTGCTTGCAGAAGGCAGTGGTGAAGATGAATGACATATAACTCACATCGTGAACACATTCAAAGGCAGAGATCATGGCCTCAATGCTGCCGGTGCATTCAACAGCCCTATCGACACCACCATCTGTCATCTCAGCAATCACCTGCAAGTTCCAAACAGTTTAAGATTTCCATCTATATATATTACTCGATCTCCCTATGCTAAATGTGTCCATGCATCAGTTCTACTCTGCTTTATATGTCTGCAAACTAAAAAAAAATTATTTGCAAACTATGTACATACATAATGTCAGGAATATTGTTTTTGTGCTGTATTTACAAAAAGAATATGGAAGTTTGAGAAAAAGGTACCTCTTGGACAGGCTTATCATAGTCCTTTGGGTTCACAAAATCTGTGCAGCCAAAATTCTTTGCTGAAACAAAAGAAAAGCAAAAGGTTAGGTCAGCAGTCTACCCCCAGAAACAGCATTAGTCAGAGCCGCCATGCAGGGGCAGAGGTAAGTGTGGGCAATTGCCCACACATGCCTGCAAAGGGTATTTATTTTTATATTGAAACTTCAAGAGGGCTTTTTTTTATATACAGGCGTCCCATTAAAAATTTAAAATTATATAATTAGTGCCCATTGGCCAAACTTTCTGCCTCCAGCCTCTGAGCGTTGTCACACAAGTGTGGTCTGAGGGTATGAATGTATGATAAGTGTGTGTATGTGGATTCATGTCTACATATAATCCTCAAAAAATAAAATTAACAATTAATAAGTTATCATTCTATCAACAAAGAAAGAGAAAACCGTTTGCTTCTGCAGCTACAGGATCTGCACCTGCACTCACACTATTATTATAGAAAACTCATTTTTTTCGAAAAAAATACAAAAAGTAAGTCAACAGAATAAATCAACAATTAGATGTGTTTTTTTTTTAATGCTAGAAAATAAAAAATGTGAAAAAAAACACAATTTTTTTTGGTATTTTTATTTTTTTATAATTTTTAAAATTTATAATACCCAAAAAGTAAGTCAACAGTATAAAACAACAAATAGATGCGTTTTTTTAAATGCAAGAAAATAAAAAATGTGAAAAAAGACACTGTTTTTTTTTATTTTTATTTTTTTATAATTTTAAAGATTTATCAAATGTTTTAAATTCAAAAGTCTGTTGAGATTTTTCTAAGATATTTTCAAGATATACAACTTTGTGGTATTATACCCAAAAAATTGGTCGTGGTATAATATTCATACATGATATATGTGACAATGGCTCACACTTAAGTCATAGCAACTCCTGTGCGGTGACTGATTAGGCCAATCCATAAGTTTTGAAATAAATATATGGATTCAATAAAAGCCATTAAACACTTACCTTGTTCGAATCTATCAGGGTTGATGTCCACCCCAATAATCCTTGAAGCACCAGCAAACCTTGCGCCCTCACAAGCCTGTAATTAAATCCAATTAACAAGCTATACCATGTATTCTTTCGCCTCCTCCCCAAGAAAGTTAAGGGAATGTAATATGACAAGGTAAGAGTAATGAAATCAATGGCGACTTAGCTACCAAGAAAGAGAAGGTGAGCAAGAAGGAACTTACAGCAAGGCCGACAGCTCCCAATCCAAAGACAGCCACAGTCTGGCCTCTCTTTGGCTTAGCAACATTCACGGTTGCACCAAACCCTGAAATATTTTTCAGTAACTATAGCTTAGAAGAACTCTAATAATTTCAGTAAAACCATAGAAACAAAAGCAGAAAAATAAGTGAACTTAAGATTTTTAGAAAATTAAAATTTTTACCTGTAGATTTTCAAAGATTAGTTGAACTTATATAAAAAACAATTGAAAATTTATATTTTAACTTCTGTTAAGGTTTTGAAACTGTAGTTGGGGACAAGAAAACGAATGAATCACCAATGGCTAGAAAATGTCGGCAAAACATCATCATCATTGATCGGCTCCTGCAACTAAAAATTCAAGGGCAGAGGCAAGAAGGGGTTGCAGACTTTTTAGAAAATAAAAATTTTACTTGTACATCTTTAAAGATTAGTTTAACTTATATAAAAAAGTTAAAAATTTATATTTAACTTTTGTTAAAGTTTTTGAAACTTTAGTTGGGGATACAAAAAAAAAAAAAAAAAGAAGGAAGAATCACCGATGGCCAGACAATGTGCTAAAACATCATCATCACCGATCGGCTCCTGCAACTAAAAATTCAAGGGCAGAGGCAAGAGGGAGTTGCAGGCTTTTAGAAAATGAAAATTTTACTGGTAGATTTTCAAAGATTAGTTTAACTTATATAAAAAAATTGGAAATTTATATTTTAACTTCTGCTAGAGTTTTGAACCTGTAGTTGGGGATACAAAAAAATGGAAGAATCATTGACGGCCAAAAAGTGTCGGTAAAATTTTTCATCATCACTCATCGGCTTTGCAACTAAAAATTCCTGCTGCTGGCCATCTGTCTATAGTTTTAGTGTGAGGAATATCATCAGAGAACAGAACAAGGCTACTTTGAGTGTCATGAAGCATCTGCGATTCTGCATTGATTATGATCTATATATACCTGTACAGAATCCGCAGCTGAGAACACAGATAGTCTCAAGGGGAGCCTCTGAGTTGATCTTGGCGACGCAGCCGGAGTGAACAACGGTGTATTCACTGAAGGTGGAGGTGCCGAGGAAGTGGTTGATGGGCTGCCCGTTAATGGTGAACCTGGACTGCCCGTCGGCGAGCATGACGCCCCTGTCCGGGTCGATCCTGAGAAGGTCGCACATGTTGCTCTCCTCCGACTTGCAGTGGGCGCAGTCACCACATTCTCCGGTGAAGACGGGCAGCACATGGTCGCCGGGCTGAAGATCAGTCACTCCCTCTCCCACGCTCTCAATCACCCTACCAATTACCATTAATGTTTCAGATCAAGCAGGTTGGTGAGAGAGAGTGAGACTAGAGAAGCTGAAGAGTATTAATAAAGTTCTATTTTCTGTAAATTGGTGATTATATTGGTACAGTAAGAATTCTCAGGGGGTACATAAAAAGATAATTTAGAAATGTAAGTGTACAAACCTGTGCAATAAAGTTGAAATATTTATGTTTTTTTGTGAAATTATGTGGGAAAAGAAAGAGATTAAAAACTCACCCTCCAGCCTCATGACCAAGGATTCTTGGGAAAATGGGTGTCTGCCCCTGCATTTGCATAAAATTAATGTAAGGGCGAAACATTAAAAAAAAAGTGAATTAGACTTATATATATATATATATATATATATATATAATTGTGACTCTGATTTTCTAAAGTTATTCTGTCATCTAATAAGAATGGTTGGATTTATCATGGTGGTTGGCTAAGAGAAAAATATGATTGCTATTTTTGTTATCTAGCATTAACTTTTACATTTTTTTTTATATTTTTCTCTCAACAATCCATCTATATCATATGAGCAGCTTTGATTAGATGGCTAGGTAACTTTAGATAGTTAAAATCAGCATTCTTATATATATATATATATATATATATATATATATATATATATATATATATATATATATATATATATATATATATATATATATATATATATATATATATATATATATATATATATATATATATATATATATACTTTTTGTTTCAAAATTACCCAACCATCTAAATAGAGTTATATGATTTAATATGATGAAAAGTTAAGAAAAAAACAAAAAGAAAAAGCTTATGAGTATTATGTCATCTAATATAGTTCACACTTTTTTTTTCTCTTTTTTTGTTTTCTCTCACTTTTCTACCTCTTTCATATGGACGTCTCTAATCAGGTGACTGATGATTCTAGAGTTTTATATATATATATATATATATATATATATATATATATATATATATATATATATATATATATATAACACTAAGTGCCCTCGTTGTGAGTTATTTAGTAAATTTTATTGATAATTCACATACTACGTGTGTGTAAAGTTGTTCTTTGAAGAATAATAACAATTAGGAGGGTAGAGCGCTTCATGCCTTGGCCTCCCAGAAGTAGACATCGGTGTGGCAGAGGGCAGTGTAGAGGATCTTGATCCTGACTTCCATGGCCTGAGGCGGTGCAACCTCCACCTCCTCTATCACCAGCGGCTTCCCCGCCTCCCATGCAACAGCAGCTATACCACCCAGCGGCAAAAATGAGTACAAGAAAGAAAGGTGATCAGCATTTTTAGCCTTCGTTTCAAGTACTCCTGTTATTTCTTGCTTGGCCATGCGAAAATTTTCTCATCTCCTTTGTTTCAACAGAAAGCTTTCAAGTGTGAGTCTCAGGAGTTACTAACAGTCCCAATTTTAAATTTTAAAGAACACTTGCATATAGGACTGGACTGACATGAAGATTCTCAGTGTGGTCCTTCTGCCACCCACAAATTGTAGTTGTAAGCTATTCGGATTCGCGTTTGATTGTCTTTATCAAGTTCAACTGGATCAGATCCATGCTAGGGAGAAAAGGTGTTTGATGGACATCTCGAGAGACTTAATTCGATGGTACATTGAAAACCACGCTCTATCTAACTCAAAAGAACATAGAATCAAAATATCTAAACCGTCTCCTAAATGTTTATATCTCAACTCGATTCGTAAACCAAATCGATGGTGCTGCGGATTCGGTGGATCAACGATTCAATTCATTTTGAATCGGCCAAACTTTTTTTAAAAAAACAAACACTTAGAAAAATAAATAGAAAAGTGTAAAAATTATTCATTCTTTTCAAATAGGTTAAGGAATCAATAAAACTTAATACATGGTGCTAAGAATCTGCAGCGGAAACAAATTAATTTGCTATCTATACAGATCATTTACCTGCCCATTGACTCAACCAACTATGATAAGCACCTTGGAAAGAGAGAGCACTTAATCATAATGTTATAATGCTATATTCATGAGTGAACAAGAAGAAGGTGCTCAAGTATGTAATCCTTGAAAGACTGATAAAAAGAAAAAAAAAAATCTCTCTCCTGGTTTTTCATCTAATCCAAGGATGAAAAAAAAGTAAGAAAAATGGTTTGAGAAGGTGATTACCCTGGCATCGGATAACTTGACCGGCGGTTGCCATGTCTTCTGATCAAGACCAAGAGGTCCCCAAGAAAGGCACAAGGTAGAGAGAGAGAGAAACCAAGCTACCCTTGACCGAGAAGCCGTCGGAGATTGTGGTTGTATTTATAGCCTCGTAAAGTGGACCTTTTTAGAGAGAGAGAGAGAAAAAAAGACGTGCTGAACAGATTGAACGTGCCAGTGTTTAACATGGTTCAATTTCATCCCAGTGGGCGTTAAACTTGTGGGGGCAAGTTGACTCTCTTTTCTTCACTGAACAAAAAAGATGAACAAAAAAGAAAAGATTAAAAAAAAGCACTCATAGTTTTTCATCGCATGCAAGTCCGTCTTAAACTATCCCATTTAAGGTTGGGCATTGGGCTAAGTGTCGGGGCAGATTAGTTATCATGTCGGGTTTGGCTATCAAACTTTACCTATTTGATGTTCATGCATGTTTAAGACACTTAATATTTTATATGTTAATATCTCAAAAACCACTGGCGAGAGTTTTTAAAAGAACCATCAGCGATCAGCGACACATGAAAAGACTGTCGGTGTCATGCTGATCAGGAATATATATATATATATATATATATATATATATATATATATATATATATAGAGAGAGAGAGAGAGAGAGAGAGAGAGAGGGATATGGTAAAGAAATTCAGTACCTGATGACTAGCTGGATTGGTATTGGCATGCAAGCAGTTTTGATAACCGAATCTGATTGGGATACATCTGTTCAAAAAGTAATTCAATTACATATATGTCTATTAGATTTGAATCCGAGTCCAGACTTAAACCTGATTGCATACAATCTGATTAATTTACCCGAAGTGGTGACGGCAAGATTTTAAATTCTGGTGTTAGATCACCTTTAATATTTCAAATGATCCTGATCCAGCTTCCATGGGGGTTCTATGGGGTATGTGCTGGAATGAGATTGGGTGAGCTCAATCCAAAACTTTGAATTTACATTATCGATTTTGGTGGACTTGGGTCTAATTATATGGGCAGTCCTACGAGAGACCTGGGTAGTTGCCCTCAAGCCCAATTGAAAATTTATTAATTATATATTTCCTGCTCCATTGAAAAAAATTTATCTACTATCCACATTGAGATAAGTGTTGCCCAGGGGAGGGTGTTGCATGTGAAGGGAAGTCTCCTCAGCTAGGTCTTCTCCTCAGCTAGGTCTCCATGTAAAGGGTTTATACAGTGTTCATGCAACTCAGATCCATACATTATTTCTTTCGACCTGAGATCCAATATTTGTAGAGACATAATTTTTTCATGACGAGGGTTGAATTAAAGTTTCTAAACTTTGACTTGAATCGAAATATTATTTTTCAAAATTTTAATGTAAGACAAGTGACTTTTTTTTTTTTAATTTTACATGTAGATTTTTAATTTTTTTTTTCTTTTTAGGTGGAGCCGTGGCCCTTCCGGTCCTACCCTGCCTCTGCCCGAGTATTCGTAGCAGGTTTGCAATTTTTGCATGAAAAAGTTTACTTGCATTAGGCATGGGAAAGAAGGTCTTTTTCGAGTGGTGGTTCAGCTCATGTCGAATGCTTCTTAAAACATATATGCTTTGGATTCAAACCGGGCTCCTTGATCCAAGTAACTGTTATTCGAGTACAAGTGATTATATGTAAACATACTTTTTAATATACATAAACCTTCCAATAGAATTGGAATCTAAGGGAGTATATCCCTCCATGAAGGCAATAAAGAAAGAGAATTTAGAGCTTAGAGACAACGTGTGCGGAGTATATCCCTCCATTAAGGCAATAAAAAAATTGAAATATAGAGCATGGAACTAATAACGTGTGAGAATATCCAAATAAGAATCAAAAGCTGGCCTAAATTAGATTTCATGCACAATTGCACGTCTATTTAGCCAATAAAATCAAGCGTAAGTGATATATATATATATATATATATATATATATATATATATTGAGATATTGAGATATCAAACACGCACAAGGGTCCCTTTTTCCTTTTTTGGTTGAATATGAATGAAAAGGAAAGGGAATGTGGAGAGAAAATGAGTGGAAATGAGAGAAAATGAAAACAAAGACCATGAAACTTGTTTGGTTAGAAAAAAAAAGATAGAAATTATTTATTAAAATGTCATTTGTTTAAACTGCATAAACACTCTTTTTAGCTTTTCTTTCCTTTCTCTTGTTTTCACAAGTAAATCTGGTCCAACAGCAAAATATCAAAATATCTTGTGCCTATACAGAAATGTGTTTAATTCAGAATTTTAGATGACCATTGGTTTCATCTTTTCATCATTGGGGTTAAATGTAATTGCACTCATTTTGTTAATTAAGTTTCAGTAGTTAAATTCTTAACTTTTACCACTCCAACAATTTGGATGCTATCTTAATTCATCTGTGTATAAAATCCATCGGTTGATTACTTATAAAGATTGGATTATATGTTAGCTACGTAACAACCATACCCACATCCATATTAGGCTCGAGCCCCCAATCGAACGGATCTCAACCCACCCTCTATTATGTTTCATCCCAAAAATTGCTATGAACCATGACCATTTACCACTTTAACAATCTCCTTTATAAGTTTTTGAAGATCTCCCACAATCTTCAACTAAACTTCTCAAAGTTCAGCATTACAATCCATCCCCTTAAGGCACCCATGTCTTTGTGTGTGATACCTCAGGTTCAAGTGTTGCATTGTGCTCTGATGTCATTGTATAGACCTGATCTACTCCTACACAATGCTTAAGTCTTTGGACCAGCGAATCTCAACTTGCTTCCTAACAGTTTCGATTCCAACCCCAAAAATGCTAGAAATAAAGATAACCAAGCACTTTAATAACCATCTTTATTAGCCCTTGAAAATATATCATAATATTAG
Organism: Nymphaea colorata; assembly: GCF_008831285.2. Lineage (NCBI taxonomy): Eukaryota > Viridiplantae > Streptophyta > Magnoliopsida > Nymphaeales > Nymphaeaceae > Nymphaea > Nymphaea colorata. The sequence continues at coordinate 1,077,630 of NC_045138.2, read as the reverse complement.
ACACATAACTAAACTTTTCAAAGTGGGACATTACAAGCTATATCTGAATTCAGTTTCTAAAAATAACATCTGAATTTCAATACAAATCCAATCACATAGGATGGGTTCTAAATCAAATCCAGCAAAGAAAGAAGTTAAGAACGGATGAAATCCGAACATTTTAGATCGCTCTACGCATTGGATGCTTAAATGGTAAACCAGCCTCTCAAAGGCCAAATTAAGATATGAAATGGATGTGATCATGGCTTCCCTTTCACAATCAAGGGGCGTTTAGGTTACCCCTTGTAATCATTAAGTACATTCTTAACGACACATTCTTTAAGAAAATATTTTCGTGCAAACAAGGGTGGAGCTAAAAAATTTTCAAGACGTGGCTGAATTAAAATTTGTAAATTTTGATTAGGCTCGAAATATCATTTTTCAAAAAAATTTTATATAAAACAAGTGATTTTTTAATTACATGTAAATTTAAAAAATATATATTTTTTGAAGTGGTGCCAGGACCCATGCGGCTCCTACCTTGGCGCCACCCGTGCTTGCAAACGTCATCTTCTCTCACGTCATTGCCAACGCTCAAGACTAGGCCTTTAAGAAGAACAAATTCAAACGTGACAGGAGGAAAAGCTCATGGGAATTTTAATTCCCATGGGAAAATAAGTAAAGAGCTTCGACATTGACTGATGAGAGAATCATTCTCGCTAGCTAGAGTCGTTCAATCGTAAGAAACAGTGACATCATTCCATACTCTTTTGAGTTTTTTCTATGGTAAGAGGCTTCTTGATGCATTGGGGCTCATCTCGGGTTTTAGTTTCTTTTAATAAAATTGACCTATCAAGTGGCTTAGTCGGCGAAAGGTTCTTCTTCATTTGAAGAAGAAAAAGATGCTGACATTGAACAGTTAGCCGTCTCAATTTTATTAATAACTAGTTTATTGATCACCGATGACAAGATAAAGCTACTACCCATTTAAAGATGTTTATCTCTTAGATATTTTGGCTTGATATACAGTTGAATCCCACATAATCTAGATTTGACCAAAACCAGGCCCACTAGCTAGAAAAGAATATGAAGTCATGGCTGAGCTTGTAGACGATTAACGTGGTCCATTCATTAAACAGTCGTCTCCAAAATTGGGATTCATTGCATCGCATAATTTCTGGTATCCAGCCAGCAAGATTTTCTAATAATAACGAAAAAGTATGGCCATTTATGTTCATTAAATTAAGCAATAAGTTACTTTGGTGTTGAGAAAGTTCAAGAATCAATTTCTTTCATCGATGCACATTACATTTATATATATATATATATATATATAAATGTAATGTGCATCGATGAAAGAAATTGAATATATATATATATATATATGTATATATATATATATATATATATATAGGTGGTGAAATCGTTCGGCCATTCAGCCTTCCCTCCATTCACAGCTGCTTGATGCAAAGAGCGGCACAGTATCTGGTGTATTGTATTGGGTGGTATACTGTGAGATGTTTGTGAGATGTTGGAGAACCCAATGGTAAAGATCTATATATATGTGTGTATGTTTGTGTGTCTTGCTTTATAGAAGTCTACCCTTAAATGGATGTAGACTATTTAAAACTAGCTAAAGACTAAAAAGCCACAGATTAAATGTCTGATAAAATCTTATAAGGGTTTTTCAGAAGTAATATTTATAAATTTTTTGACTCATGTTAAAATCTAAACTAATCTGTGCTGCATTGGCTTTTGCAAGATTTTTTCCTATTCTCCTAGCAATTCATATTATTAAATAAATTGGGTTGGAATTAAGTTTGAACACAAATTAATACATACTTCAGACGCAATTGCACTGCGTATTGAATCCTAAACTGGAGTTAATTACTCATCAAAACATGAATCCGATTCAGCACGGATTCGTGTCGAAACATGAAAATTTTGATTGACTCGCATCCCAGCACTGATGATAGCACGTCCAAGTTTGCGTGCGGAAAAGAAAACCAGGAGCCGTTGTTGATGGTTCGGAGATGATCAGAAGCACGTCCTATTCCTTAATGCACGTTCCTCTCTCTGTCTTTGTAGATCTCTATAAATAGCTATGAGAACCAGTGGCTTTTGCATCGAGGAAATTCCTGAGCTCAGGAAAGACTCAGAGTCTCTTCGTTTGATCTCTTTCTTTCTCTAACTTTTCTCGCTCGTTGGTTCTCTTGGTTTCTTCTATCCTTGGCTGCTGAAGATAAATGGCAAGCACTGCTGGTAAAGTCATCCGATGCAGGGGTAAGTACCACCATGGATTGCAGTAATATAAAGTATTTCTCTGAAACTCCATTGTTGATGTCGATCGATAAGCCTTTTGCTTTGTTCACCTGGAGATTCTACTGAGAGACCCCATTTTTGAGCTGCCATCCTTTGTTTGGGATGTCAGGCAGCAAAGCAAGAATTCCCCAAGTTAACCCGTGAAGAATCTGTCGGTGGTGTTCTGTAGTTTAATAATTTTCTGCAACTTCTTGCAGTTATAATTTTTCGATCTTTTAAATTCTAGTTTGACTTGTGTATAATCTCCTCTTTTAATTTTCTCATTTCTCTGCCACTGTTGGTGTTGGTGGGTGTAGCTGCTGTTGCATGGGAGGCGGGGAAGCCGCTGGTGATTGAGGAGGTGGAGGTTGCACCACCTCAGGCCATGGAAGTCAGGATCAAGATCCTCTACACTGCCCTCTGCCACACTGATGTCTACTTCTGGGAGGCCAAGGCACGTATCCTCTAGCATGGAGGGATCCCCTCTCATCATCAACGCCGCCGATCGAGCTGCCTTTAATCTTGTGCATATCTCGATACATACGTCGGAACACATGCTGTAAACGGCCGGAGGATTTCTCGGGCTTGGCTGGAGGAATCCAGCTTCTATATATATGCTGGTAAATTGATATGCGTTGTAATATATTTTATTTCTTCTTAATGTTTGTGGAAATGCAGGGGCAAACACCCATCTTCCCTAGGATCCTTGGTCATGAGGCTGGAGGGTGAGTCTTCTTCTATCTTTCTCGGCCTTGAAGTCTTGTGTTCCTTGTATGTTTCTTATATATTTTTCTCTTTAATTGGAACAAAAGTTTTAGCCAATTTTGGAAAAAGAAACGTCAGCAAGAGAGATTTTTTTTTAAAAAAAAGAGTGATTTGTCCTAGAAACATTTTACATGTGTATTTAAGTTGTTGACTTTTAAGAAGAAATATGAAAATTCAACAATATATATCTCATTTTCACAAAAGAAATATCATAACCTTGCAATTTTTGTACACACTATTCAAACATGAAGTCGGATGTCACTCTATTTTCTATAAAAATACAGTGTTTTGTCCTAAAAATATTTTACATGTCTGTTTGACTTATTGACTTTTAGGAATAAATATGAAAATTCAATAATATATATATATATCTCATTTTCAGAAGAGAAACATCATAACCTTGCCATTTTGGTACACATTGTTCAGATATTCGGATGTCAATGGATCAAATTTTTGGATATACTCTTAATTGCATTTGTTTTTCAGATATTCATGTACTTATATTTAAATACAAACAAAGAGAAGTCATATTCGAATATGAAATCCTATTTTACAATTCAAGTCCAATCCAAGTCTTTTTTTTACATTCATAGTCAAATCCAAATGTTGAACCTGACATATTTTCAAATTGTAATTAGAGCATTGAATATATGATATTTATTTAAAAGTAAATTTGATCTAAATCCAAATCCAATCAGACATTTATATGTATCCGAATCCAATCAAATATCATTTTTTAAACCTGAATCGGATCCAATTTTTAAATTGAATCTTAAAAGTTTTTTCCTAGATTCCGTGATATATCTTGTTGAATGCATAGCTTTCGTTGATTAATATCTTATTTTCTAGTTCTGACTCTCACGTTCCCAAATAGTTACAAATTAGCGTGTAAAAAATTTAATCGTAATTGGCAGGGTGATTGAGAGTGTGGGAGAGGGAGTGACTGATCTTCAGCCTGGCGATCATGTGCTGCCCGTCTTCACCGGAGAGTGTGGGGACTGCGCCCACTGCAAATCGGAGGAGAGCAACATGTGCGACCTTCTCAGGATCGACCCGGACAGGGGCGTCATGCTCGCCGACGGCAAGTCCAGGTTCACCATTAGAGGGCAACCCATCAGCCACTTCCTCGGCACCTCCACCTTCAGCGAGTACACCGTCGTCCACTCCGGCTGTGTTGCCAAGATCAACCCAGAGGCTCCCCTTGAGACTGTCTGCATCCTCAGCTGTGGCTTCTGTACTGGTATAACCTGATATTCACACAAACTAATTACATCTATTCCCCACTTTATGTTCACAAACATGCACTACGATCTGTTACACACACTCCCATACAAATAAGCAATCATTTTCTTTTTCTTTTTTTTTTTTCTTTGATTAGTTAAGACTAAGAGTGAACTGAATTAAAAATTATTTTCTCTAGCTGATGTTCATTCCGCAAAAGCAAATCATGATCTGTTTTTTGTATTTTTGGAATGACCAATGGCTCATTGAAAACAAAAATTTTAGGTTTTGGTGCAACTGTAAACGTTGCTAAGCCAAAGAAAGGCCAGACTGTAGCTGTCTTTGGCTTGGGTGCTGTGGGCCTTTCTGTAAGTTTCTTTTCCCTTGATTTCCTTCAGTTCTTAGCCGCTAGCTATTTAATGTCTGTGGATGGAATATTTCTTTCATTTTCTCCCTGGAGTAGTGCATGACTTGTCTTGTTGGTGTATCTCATTGACTAGGCTGTTGAAGGTGCAAGATTTGCTGGCGCATCAAAGATCATTGGAGTTGATCTCAACCCTGCCAGATTTGAACAAGGTTTAGTAGAATTTCTTTAGTTTCTTCATTGTTCAATTGAGTGTTGTTTCTTGTTATTAATTTGATTTTCTTTCTCTGATATATTGGTTTTAGCCTCTTGAAATTTCATGTCTAGACTGCTTGCTGATATCAATCCCTTTCTTCTTTACTCTTCTGATATGGCAGCAAAAAAATTTGGTTGCACAGACTTTGTGAACCCAAATGACTATGAAAAGCCTGTCCAACAGGTCACTTTCTAAACTCCATCCTTTGGCTTTTATTTTTGGGATACTTTTCTGTTTTTGGGTACAGTTTGGCAAGCAGGTGAAATTTGTTTTGGATGTTGAAACTTTTTCATCCTGTGAAAATGCCGCCATCAAGCCTAAGGAGAAAAGAAAATCAAGTGAAATGTGTCTATCTTGCTACAAAAGTGAAACTTGACTGAATTCTCTCTGAACTTGCAGGTGCTTGTGGAGATGACAAATGGCGGAGTTGACAGGGCTGTTGAGTGCACTGGCAGCATCCAGGCCATGATCGCCGCCTTCGAGTGTGTGCACGACGTAAGCAACCATTCATCTTCATCTGCCATGCAGTACCATCCATGGATTTCTGTCCAGAAGAGAAAATCTCTTGCTTCTGTCAACTGGAACCTGAATTGATTTCTTTAACAAACTGCCATTCAAGAACCAGACTTCTTGGTGCTGATTTTGTAACCTTTTGAACACAGGGTTGGGGAGTCGCTGTGCTGGTTGGAGTCCCTCACAAGGACGCAGTGTTCAAGACACACCCTGGAAACTTCCTGGTGGAGAAAACTCTCAAAGGAACGTTCTACGGCAACTACAAGACCCGCTCTGACATCCCTGAAGTCGTCGAGATCTGCATGAGAAAAGTAAGATACTAAAACATCAACTAACCGAAAGAGATGTAGAGTGATAGATGATGATGGTGATTGGGAGCATTTGATCAAGTGGGTGGTGTTCATTTTGCAGGAGGTTGAGTTGGAGAAGTTTGTGACTCACCGCGTTCCGTTCTCTGAGATCAACAAGGCCTTCGATCTGATGCTCAGCGGTCAGGGCATTCGCTGTGTCATGAGCATGGAAGAATGATGATGATTATGAAGCTTCCAATGAATACTGAAAGATTGCCAGATCCTAGATCAGTTACAGCTCCATTAATTTTGTAGGGAATGCATATTAAACTATGTTGCAGTACTCAGTTCCGTTTGGTTTTGTTAATTTCTCAAAGGCCACCATATATGTGTTCAAATTTTCTTTCACTAGTCAATTGGCCATTGAAGATTTGTTGTTTTGGTTGTGATCTTTTTGGAATATAATAAAGCATTCCCCCATTTTCCTCTATATCTATTGCCGAATCATTTCTGCAGCTCTCTATCTGATTATTCGTTTTCTAGCCAATGTCATTTAAAGAACTCTACCATTGTATTTTTCCTTGTCTTATTGGTGGAGCCAGAACTTTTTAGCTCAAAAGACACTAGTGTTGGCACCCGCAGCTTCGGTACTGCAAACCTGAATGCATAATTAAAGTAATTAAAGAGGAGTTTTAAATTTTAATACAAATGAAAAAACAAAGTCAGGTTCAATCCAGTAGCAAGGTTAATTTTGTCAGCCCTTTCACTAAAAAAGAAGCAAATAAATCCGCAACGAACGGAAATATGGGCTCCGAGTCCATGTGGCTTAACTTCAAAGTGGGACAAGTTTTCCTGCCTCTTCCCGTGAACAGCAACGTGGTCGCCTTCCTTCTGCTGACCTCTGCTTCGCCTTCCACGTAGAGATCCTGTACTTCATGGAATGCGTCACTCAGTCGACTTCCCAATAGCTATAACTTCTGAGAAGAGGTAGTTTGTAAAATGCCATCCTGCTGTGCCTCCCTCTGCTCTTTGGCCTTTGCATTGTAAGGCTACTGCTTATTCCTTCTATCAATTTCTCTCTGAGTTCCGTTTCTGTTTTTCTTCTTTTTAGATGGTAAAGAGAGTTAATCGAGTTTCCCTCACACCAAAATCTTTCATCAGGTTGATCGGTGTCCCGAAATCTGTAGTCCTCTGTTCAAGGAAGAAAAAAAATGTCTACTGAAGGCACGATTATTCGTTGTCATGGTAATCGTTTTTTACCAAAATTTTGTTGTAATTTCCTGTTTTCCACCATTCGTCGTCTTCAGCTTCATGTGTGCCTGCTTTTGCTTTCTGGTGGTGAAGCTGCGATTGCATGGGAGGCGGGGAAGCCATTGTCAATTGAGGAGGTTGAGGTTCATCCACCTCAAGCGATGGAAGTCAGGATCAAGATTCAATTCACTGCTCTATGCCATACTGACGTTTTCTTCTGGGAAGCCAAGGTGAACCTTTTTAACTTCCATGTCCTTCCGTCTGACCATGGAAACAGGCAGCTTACTGCTGCCTCCTCCTCCTCTTACTACTATTGTTACGGCTGAGCCATTTTTGGTAGCTACCTTTAACTATTTACTTCCTAATTTTTTTCAATTATGCAGGGCCAGACCCCTGTGTTTCCAAGAATCTTTGGCCATGAAGCAGGAGGGTAATGTTTATATTCTTTTTACTCCCGCTTGTTCCTGTTTCCAAATTTTTCTTCTTAAGATTTTATAATCATAATTAGGGGTGTTCATGAACCGAGTTGGGCCAACTCGAGTAATAAGAGACCAAACTTGAGCCAGGCTCCAACTTAGAGATTTCAGCTTGACTCAACCTGAGATCACAGGACTTGATTTTTGGTTGAGTCAAACACTGAGATCGGTTTTTTTTATTTGATCCTGTCTCTTTCTCCCTCTTTCTTCCTGACCTGAATTACATTCACTTTTGGCTCACTTGGTATGTGCTAAAAATATATGCTACATTAGCAAACGTTTAGTTTTAAAGAAACTTTGTCGAATTTCTCTAAGAGATCATTCCAGCAATGATAAAACGGAGAAGCATAAAAAGCTTCTTTTGAGAGTTTTCTTTAATCTTGAGGACAGATTATCAAGGCCTTCCTGTGGAAGCAATGTTTCTCTACTGAGAAAAGGTTTTATGCAGGGTGGTGGAGAGTGTTGGTGAAGGGGTGAGAGACCTTAAGCCAGGTGATCATGTACTGCCTATCTTCACAGGAGAATGTGGGGAGTGCAGGCACTGCAAGTCTGAAGAGAGCAACATGTGTGAACTCCTGAGGATCAACACAGACAGGGGAGTGATGATTGCTGATGGAAAATCCAGGTTTTCCATCAAGGGTCAACCAGTTTATCACTTTTTGGGTACTTCTACTTTCAGTGAGTATACAGTTGTTCACACTGGTTGTGTTGCAAAGATTAATCCAAGAGCACCTCTAGACAAAGTGTGTATCCTCAGCTGTGGAATTTCTACTGGTGACTATATTTCTTTTCCCTCTGAATCTAGAGTTTACCATGTGTTTGAATTATCTTCCCTGTTTACGCAGTTTTGTTGTGCCTTTCAGGTTTTGGTGCTGTTGTGAATGTTGCTAAACCGCCTAGAGGCTCTACTGTGGCAGTCTTTGGGCTGGGTGCCGTTGGACTAGCAGTAGGCTTCTTATCTATGTCTTATTCTTGCTGATCTAACTATACTTGCTCCTTTATATGGCATATTGTCTTCCCGTTATCGTGTTAGGCTGCTGAAGGTGCACGGGTTTCCGGCGCTTCGAGGATAATTGGAATTGATATCAACCCAAACAGATTTGAGACAGGTGGGCTAAGAAAACTGCTCTTCAGATTCTCTCATTGGCTTTTGATACTTGGTTGATACCATTGTTTCTGTGAAATTTCAGCCAGGAAGTTCGGTGTCACAGAGTTTGTGAATCCAAAAGACTCTAACAAGCCTGTTCAACAGGTTAGTGCACTTGGCTGGCTGCCCATTAGTTAAGCAGCAGAGCTTTTCCTATTCTAAGGATCAAGAACTTGTTTCTTGGTCTTGGTGAAAAAGGATGATCTTGTAGGAGAATTCGTGTATATTTATCCAGTCCCTAAGGTCGGGTAGATGAAAATAACTGTCAAAATGTACTAGAAAAAATAACCTGCTAAATTAGTGGTCAAATGCTCTTCAGCTCTATTATGGAATTATGAATATGTAACTTCTCAAATTCAAACAAACAGTGAGGAAGATAATGTCACCTGAGAATGAGTAATTTGCATGGTTGGTTGTTGTTGTAGGTGCTGGCGGAGATGACCAACGGAGGTGTTGATCGGAGCATCGAGTGCACAGGGAATATTCAGGCCATGATATCTGCTTTCGAGTGTGTCCATGATGTAGGTTCTCTCTTCTAACTTGCATCCATGTACGGTTGACAGGACATGCCTTGTGTTATCCAGTTATGAATGCATCCTGTACTGATCTTGTCAAACGCCGCGAAGCTCCACAATGTATTATCCATTTATGAATGCATCCTGTACTGATCTTGACAAATGCCGCGAAGCGCCACAATGTTCATAACAGAACTTTGTAATTTCTTTGATTATTGATATCTTGACAAGAGAATAGAAGTCTTCCAATCTTTTCTTAATCACTATCTAAACCAAATTCGATAAGCATCTGGGTTGGTGACTGACCAAATTACAATATGAATCATGGTCTTAGCTCTATTAGAACATGATAGTTGTTTTGTTTTCCATTCATCTTCTGATTAAAGCAGTACCAGAAAACTACCATTGTGGCCTTTTGATTACCAGGGTTGGGGAGTTGCTGTTCTGGTTGGCGTTCCTAGCAAAGAGGCAGTGTTTCAGACGAACCCCATGAACATACTGAATGAAAGGACTCTCAAAGGAACTTTCTATGGAAACTACAAGCCACGCTCTGACATTCCCTCTGTTGTGGAGAAGTACATGAACAAGGTGTGAATCCTTCTTAACTTTGAAAATTGCATTCCTGATCTCATGCTACCATTGTTCTTCCAATACAGACTGATCATTAGCAGTCCTTCCTTATCTCTGCAATAAATTGTCAATGCTCTTGGACACTCTTGAAAATGTCAAATCAGTTCTTCCAATGCAGATCGGTCATTAGCATTTCTTCCATGTCTCTCTATCAAAGGTTTATTTTCTAGAACAGAGTCAGAAATGCTAATTCAGTTTCCCATGTTTTTTGTGCAGGAACTCGAATTGGAGAAGTTCATAACTCATGAAATTCCTTTCTCTGACATTAACAAAGCGTTCGATTACATGGAGAAGGGGGAAAGCCTGAGATGCATTATAAGGATGGGAGCATAGCTTCGCTGTAAATAAAAACAGTTAGTACTAAATAAAAGTAAAATGCGACCAACGAGTGTATCTTTTCAGTGTCTTTGTCTTTGTGAATGCCTTTCGGCACCCCCAAAAATAAACTGCTTAAGTTGGTAGGTGTGAGTCTGGAGTTCTAATGAGTTTGGACTCTTTATCATCATGTAAATAGTAAGCAAATATTACCGAGTGCCGATTGTGTTCCATAGTGCTCGACTCAGCTTTATTTTATAGTCTGAAAAGACCAGGAAGAAGAAGAATAAATGCAGACGAAGATTAAGCGGTATAAAACAAAATCGTGTCGGGGAAAAAGCACCAAACCTTGCGATCTTGCTTCGATAGAAATCGTGTATCTCGTGGAGAGAGAAAGAAAGAGAGACGATAAAATGAGAATTTATACCAAAATTTGGGGACAAGAAGTCCTCCAATGCAATAACAGCCGCAAAACATAAGCAAAGAGACAAAATATATAGGTACAATCACCCAGTGAAAGATGAAGGACGACGTCGTAGCCGAATGACACAATAAACATCGTAATCGAATGACAAAATGAACATCTCCCTGCACAAGACGAGCCATAGACTCCGATGAAGAGAAGGTGCCCCTGAAGACCCTATTGTTGCGCTCTTCCCAAATGGGCCACCAAGGGAGAGAGAGAGAGAAAAGTCCAAGAAAAACAAAGAAAGTCCAAGGGAAACACTACCCCAACACTACCCCTGGTGACGTTTATTACGAATCCCTACGGATCAGGTGTAACCTGGCATAACCGATCCATATCATAAATTTGTGGACAAGTTCATAGTTTGGAGTTGAATATGCAACAATTTCTTATTGGTAACATGGCGAAATTATGAAACCTGGTGTTTTACTTGAGATGCACATGAACTGAGTTCAAGTCTGCACCTTGGTACAAACTTTATCCACTGATCTCAACATGGATCCACACAGAAAACGATAAGACCATACATATATACACACTAGACAAACAAATTAGTATTTTTCATATCCATACAAAGCTTTAGGGCCCGTTTGATGGGCGGGTAAAATTTAACGCGGTAAGTTTACCAAGGTAAATTTTTCTAGAAAAATTTAGTGGATGAAATTTTACCCTTTTCCAAAACGAGGCCCTGTTTGATTGTCGGGTGAAATTTAACGTGATAAATTTAACCATGTTTGATGAACATAAAGAATTTAACGTGATAAATTTAATCCTGTTTGATGCACAGGAAAAATTTAACCTGGAAAATGTTGTTTTTTTTTCTCCTCCCCAATTTGACGTTAGAAGGAGTAGGAATGCTAACTTACAAAACAACAAAACATCACCACTCAAATAAATGCCACAAAAGCTTGTGTTTCGAAGCCGAAACATCTAACGAGAAAGATCATCACCTCATCACCGATTCTTATATGTACAGATTACCCAAGCACACCACCAAACGAGAAAGATCATCACCTCATGGAACCACCACCAAGCCAAAACCAATAAATAAAAAATGAACTGCAGAACCCATATATTTCTTCATCAATCATCTCAAAACAAATCACCATACAGCCAGTTCATTAAAAGACAGGGCCATTCACACGATATATGTAACAAAAAGCAAAAAGAAATATCCAGCAACACATTACAACAGAAAGCACCTTCTTAACTTAATCTACAACTGCAAAAGTTATATATTTGTTCCCAAAAACATTAAACAAAAATTATCCACAAAAGTTACATGAATACGAATCCACAAAAGGGTGTACTTTCTACTAAGAAGAAAAAACAAAGTTTAATGAGTACATATCCAACAAATAAAACATGTAATCACAAAACAAGTAATCCAACATTTCTGGCTGCACTTTCGTTCTTCAAACTTCGTGTCTTTTATATCTTGCTTTGCGATGACATCTTCAATGAGTGGAGACCTGCGTACTTGCACACCATACTTGTTCTGGAGATACTCATGCATGTGATTTTCTACTACTTCTAATGAATCAAACGATCTGAAGATGGCACCCTTGTACCGATAAACTAATGGTTGGCACCGCTCCCAGCTGTCATATATGCCTCGCTCACGTCCTTCGAAAACCACATAGTACTTTTGGCGGGGCATCATCTTCGTTGTCCTGTTGAAAAGAAAACAAATGTCAGACAATCAAACTGAAGAAGTTGTCAACATTTATAAACAAACTTACTATTCAATTGATAATCTGTAAACATTTGAGATGATATAGCTGCTCTCAAAGCATTGTTGTTTCCTCGCTGATGTGTTTGGCTTGCAATTTCAAGTTCGCTTAAGACGAAATTATCAATCGAATGTGCATCTTCATCATCAAATTGCTCGGTGTTTGGATTGTGTTCAATTATGAAGTTGTGCAGTACACATGTAGCAAGAACAATTTGAGCTTGTTTTTGGAAAGGATACTAAACGTGCATTTTCAATATTGGAAAACGACCTTTCAACATGCCGAAAGTTCTTTCTACTGTATTTCGGAGTGATGAATGCCTATGGTTGAATAATTCTTCTTCTGTTCTAGGTGACCGTGCTCCCCGAGTGTTAAACTCAAGACATATGATAACGATGTCCTCGATAAGGTGTAAGCAAACCAACAATGTTTGGATACCCCCCCATCAGCCAGATAAAATTTGCCTACAATTGAACACAATTTATTTATACATTGATACATGCTTCTTAATAAAAGACTGAACTGGTTGGTGGAACTACGTACCTTCTGGGACAACAAATGGGTTTGTTTCATGATCTAGTGCATTGTACAATACTCTTGAGTCTGTTGCACTTTCTTCCCATCCGGCCAAAACGTAATGGAATCTAGTATCTAGGCCGACTACAGCCATGACGTTTTGAGAAACGAAACCTTTTCTATTGCGAAACCTTGCTTGATCTGAAAAAGGGACCCAAGCAAGTATATGTGTGCCATCGATTGCTCCTAAACAATTCTATATGACAAGGCAACTAGTTAGTCATGTTCTAGTTTGTCATGTTGTATGTGTCATGTTGAGTTCAACCAGCTTATCTAGTTTTCTTCATGAGAAGACGTCCCCTGTTATTCACTTAGTAGCACAAGGCCCCTTGATCACACTATAACACTTTAGTGCTCAAGATTGTGAATGTTGGTTTTCAGACAGAGACAGGGACTATCGCAGGTTTTAAGAAAACTGAATCTCACTCGGCACTGTTACAAATATTGGTAATACCAGGTTCCAGATTAACAATATGGCGAGCATGGTTTTTTATCTCAAAATCAACACCCCACCACTCCTGCCAAACATAATCAATGTCGATTGTATACAGATATCTTACCAAGAACAAAGAGTGGAAAGGCGTGGGATCACGGAACAGAAACAGCAAGAAAGCAGAAATTGTTCTCCATTTCCATTCTCTAAATAAAATAACACCAAGATCAAAAACTTCGAAGTAAACTGCAGAACTTCAAGAACGATAAGGATAACTACAATTCTTCTATTACTTAGCTGCTCGTTTACACAGACTGCCGCATATAATTAGAAAACTTGAGCTTTTCGCACAATCGTGGAGAAAGCAAAAAGGCACGAAGCGAACACCCACAATGACCACAAACTTGGAACATAAATGAAAAATAAAGGACATAGCAGCAACAAAACCAAGAAATGTGAACACCCAACAAGAGAAACAAAACATGAAATTAAAGAAAACAAAAACAAAAGAACCACACAAATCAAAGATACAAAAAGCGGAAATGGAGGAGTGAAGATTATGGCGTCTAACAGTGTCATCTCTTTGGATTTGGATTTTTTGGAATTCGCCGGATGGGGAGGTTCCCAAATCGATTGCGTGTTCTCATGGTTGTTCCTTTGCCATCATTAACTACTCCCAAATAGAGTGAGTAGGCACGGACGATGAGGCACAAAGATAACTTCAGCCACGTATGGTTTCAGTCTAAGAAGTTGGGACTGTGAGGCAGAAAGAAAAATGGGGAAAAATGTCCGTTGCCGGGCGTTCAAGGGGGGAAAAAAATGGGGGCGTTTGAGGGTGCTACCCAGCACAGAGAAAGGGGGGGAAATGTGCGGAAGAAAGGGGGGAAATGTGGGCAGCTAGCGACCGGGAGAGAGAGAGAGAGAGAGAGAGAGAGAGAGAGAGAGATACCGGCAGAAAAATGTCCGACGCCGGCCGCTTGAGAGTGTTGCGACGGTCGACGGTGAGACTTGGCAGTGAGAAGGCACGAGGGAGGAGGAGTTGCGGAGGGAGGTCGAGCGTTGCAGAGGGACTTCGAGCGCTGCGGAGGGAGGTCGAGCGTTGCGGAGGGACTTCGAGCACTGCGGAAGATTATGATGGGTAAGCTCGGACTTTCGAGCGGGTGGAATTCCACCCGCTCCCTCATCGGTTAAACGGGTGGAATTCCACCCCGTTTGATGGGTTCTCAACCGGGCGGGTGAAATTTCACCCGCCCGTACAAATTTTTCCTCCCCCGCCCACTTTCACCCGCCCATCAAACAGGCCCTTATAGACACAATAGTACTGTTCAGATGGGAGAAGGGTAGAAAGAGAGCGATACAAAGCATATATCTTGCCCTCTAAGATATAAACTGCTCATAAAATAGTCGGTTAATTATCATAGCTTAATTTTGCTGTTTAGTTGGCAATGCGGCTATTTGCTTAGCTAACGAGGCAAAAAATAAGAAATAAGTAACCTTTTCATGAAAAAATAAACAAAGCCAGCAGAGTTCCCAAGTTTTTGACCTCCGAACTCACGTTCGGTTTAAGCTAACCCGACTTGAAGCAACAAAAAATTGTTTCTTGATTAAAGGAGAAAACATTCCACTCCGTTTTTAAGATATATATATATATATATATATATATATATATATATATATATATATATATATATATATATATATATATATATATATATATATATATATATATATATATATATATACACACACATATATATATTTATATGTGGACCATTTAAGTCAGAAGCTAAACCGAACCAAGTGAAATTAACTATCAACTTTTATATAATAGGTCAATCGTTATTAACTTTAACTTGTGTTTTTGTGATCGTCAAAAGCTTAATGGTTCTTGTAATGTCAAAACTATGATGGTAAAAGAGGTAAACGTTTTCTAATGACAACTTGAATTAAATCATGTATTACGTTAAACGGCTATTCTATAGACGTGTTAGCAAGTTTATATGGTTTATTTAGAATAAACTTTGCAATAACATAATGGTTTCATTTTTGTTGAGATGTGGTTTGGAATATATTAAACTAATATGTTAATTGGTACAGATAAATTGGTGTTGGAATAGGGTTGCAGACAAGATGAGCTGGCCGGGGACCATGGCTTTGATCTTAGCACAATATCAAGTTGAGCTCGAGCTTGGCTTCTTTGTAATTGAGCATGACCGAGCTCAAACTCAGTTTAGGTAAACTCAAGCACCAAGTATAATCAAGTATAGAAAATTGAAATTAACCATATATTGTTGGAAGATTAAATATTTAAAGCATATCAATCAAAGCACCATAAACTATCATTAGAAATAGCATACACCGTTGCTATGATGTAGTTGCTAATGCTCATATGGCAAAATTTTAACTGTAAGATTTTTTTTTTTTTTTTTTTACCATCGTGCATGACTATATTACTTACATATTTGAGAAACCATTTTCTGAAGAGGAGTGAATGGTTTGAACAAGATCGCCCGCCGCCACTCGTACCCTTCAAATGAGATTATGAATGGCACTCTTAATTGTCAATCGAGAAACAGTCACATGATGTGGTTGCACTGTGTATATGATGTGCTCGGTCAATAGCACATCAAGATAATATGATTTTTGGTTATATAACAAGCATCGGACCTCTAGACGTGTTTCAAAATCTCTGCCGATCAAGTGTTTCAAATTCATGGTCTTTCCTATTCACGATTGAGTTCTTCAATGAAATTTTTAGCCTCACACATATGTCATGCCAGAAACAAAAATTGGGTCACACTAGAAATTTCGTTGAAGAACTTATCTATGAATTACGAAGGAAGAGTTGAATGGAAATGACTTTAGCTGCTAGAGATCAGAGAATTCGAGACCCTTCTAGAGACCTGATTCCTATAATGTTCATATAAATTTACTGTTACTTAATGACCATATATTTACATATTCGAGATGCGATTTTCTGTGAACAGGTGTGAATGGTGTGAACATGGTTCATATTGCCTTGTTGGACCTATGGTTGAACCAAATGATTGAAGATCAAGCTATTGATAGAGCACATCACACAGGGTAAACACATCATGTGACTGTTTTTCGATTGACAATTAGAAGTGCTATGGGGAATCACATTAGGGATTCCAGGCATGGATCTTTTGTGTGGGACTATATGTTACGTTTATGCTGGCATTCTTTCGGGTAAGCGAGAGGGTCAATCTCATCGCTTGAAGCGAAGCTCGAAGGCCCTCCTCCCATTCTCCCTACCTCTGGGGTCTTAAGTTGCGTTAGTGTCAGTGATAGAACGGAACACCCTTCAACTTGGATGTCGCGCCCTACAACCTTAAGACACATAAGCATAACACCCACGGGAATCAAACTAGAGACCTGCCTTATACAAGCCTCTAGCCTGACCAACTCGCTACGCCCCTTCTGGCTTATGCCGGCATTCTTTATACTCAAATCAATCTAATAGCAAAAAAGTATATAATTAAAATCACAAAAAATTCAAGTAAAAATGATGAAGTGAAGCCTGGGATTGAAAAAAGCAAGTGAAGAGCGCCTTCACCATCTGTCATACATTCGCAAGCCTGGGATTGGAAAAACTTGAGATCAGCCTTAGCAAGCTCAGTAGGACACTGGAATTCGTCCTTCAGCAATCAAATTTAAAGAAAAAAAAAACATCTGAGAAGAAAAGATACCACAAATAATATTTTAGGCAACAATAGAGGTAGAAGTAAAAAAGCTCATGTTTCAATGTGTCGAAAACAAGGATGGTAATTTTAGGTTTTAATATTATTATTGGCATCAAATGTTGTCTAATATTTGGCACTACCAGCTGTATGACCCGAAGTGAGAGTATTCGAATCTAAGTTTTTCTAATCCAAGACATTTTATTCAAATTTTCCTAATTTAAACTTGTGCTATGTTTCAGAGAGTAAATTTGATGAAAAAACCCCCCTCATATCTTCCATTGTTTGAAAACTCTGATATAAAATACTAGAACCAAAATTTAGGAGCTATATATGTGTGAGGAAAATTGCCTGTCGTTTGATGTTTTTGTTAAGACGTATGGACATTTTAGGTTTTAATATTAAAGTGTGAGTCTTTGCATTTAAATTTTCTTAATTTATGTTTTGTGTTCCTTTTAAGAGAATAGACATCTTCATGGCTTCATAGTTTCCCTCAACTTTCATTTAAAATGGGAGTTGTTTTTTTTAGATGCTTTATTCAAGATTTAGAGGGTATGCATGGGATAATTTCAAACATGGACCGTGAGAGGTCGTTTGATTGCTGTCCATTAGGACATGACAGACAGGACGTCCTGGAATAGAACACTATGTTCTTCTTGTCCGGCGTTTGTTTCATATATGTCTGTTCTGTCCATTCTGTTTGATGTTTGTTTCTGTCATGTCCGATCTGTCTATTCTATTTGTCTTGTTTGGTGTTTGTTTTTTTGTTTTGTTCAAACTGTCTGTGATGTTTGTCATCGACTATACATATCATTAATTTAAGCATAAACCTCAAGCAGAGAAGAAACTATCTAGTTCAACAAAAGATTAATCTAATCTAATCTGGTCTATGTCTTTCGAGTTTTATATTCCTTCTCAGTGAATCTTGGTTGGCAAATATTTGTTCCACAAATCCATGCAGATCATAAGAGACAAGAAGAGGCAGGAACCGACCCTCCCGCAACAGATATTTCTTATTGTTGAGATTCACTGGGAGAAAATGTTGAAGGCTTGTTGAAACGGGTGGAATAAACAAAAATGCTGGTGTGAGTTCAGTGCTTCAAGAACATTGCATCACCGATGGCTGGACGAAGTTCACCGCAAATAAAGATTGAATTGAAGATATTGTACATTTGTTAAGTTTGTTTTTTCCACACCAGGAGATAAAAGTATGCTCAAGTAAAAGCATACTTTGAACAATAAGAATGCAACTAAAAGTATAAACGTAAAATTCATAAAATTAGTTAAGAAAATCATGTGATATTTTTACAGGTTTAATTCATTTTTAATTTACTAAATCAAGATAGAGAAGGAAGACATACACACATTGGATTTATCTTTTGGAAATCGAGTGACCTCACGGATTTGCGCCACCTGCTAGCCGAAAATATATCGATGGTTTAAACCATTTTCTTATTTATTTTTGGATTTGTTAATTTTATAATAGATATGCTCTCTTAAGAGTGATTTGATCTTAAGTGTGATATCTAATGCATTGTATCTAGCCATTTGCATGGTTAATTACAATTGATATGATCTCTTAAGAGGGGATTTGATCTTAAGAGTGATTCCACAGACATGAACTCTTAACAGTGATTCCATAGATATAAGTAGGTCGTTTTCTTACTTACGTTAATGTTTTTTAATAGTTAAAAAATGAACTGCTTACCAAGATCAATTATTTTTACGAAAATGACTTGAATTAAAACATGATTTATATTAAATTAGTAGTTAAAAATATATTAAAAGATTAACATTTTGTCTGAAACACTTTTTTTGAACATGAATTTAAGAGGTTTGGTTTTTATTTCTTACCCAAGTGATCTGTTTGTCAGTTACTCTGTCTTCCTCTCTCCTCTCTCTCTCTCTCTCTCTCTCTCTCTCTCTCTCTCTCTCTCTCTCTATATATATATATATATATATATATATATATATATAAGAGAGAGAGAGAGGGAGAGAAAGAGAGAACTTGTTAAAAATAGGACGAGACACTTAGGTCAGGTATGGAATGAAAACAAACCATTTAAAAACCGTTAAAAAATATTTTAAATAAAATATAAACCTCTTAATATATACTTATAAAACTTATTTTGATATAAAACATGGTTTGAGTGAATTCGTTTTTATACAAATGTAGATTTTTCCATGATTATCAAAATGTTGATGTTATGAGGGCCTCGCATATTCATTTTTGCTTATTATAAAAATATTATTTAAACCCAAAAAATGATTAACTTAATATATATTTTTCATGTAAGTAATCTTTAAGATCATATTGGTAAGGTTATACTTCAAAAAAAAACTTTAAATATCATATGGTTTTCGTTTCTGACCTGTTAGTTTGATTTATATATATATATATATATATATATATATATATATATATATATATATATATATATATATATATATATATAGAGAGAGAGAGAGAGAGAGAGAGAGAGAGAGGTGGAGTTCGGCAGACTGAGGACTTATTGAACTCTCAAGAGTTAGTCAAACAATTTGAATTCTCAAGAGTTAGGCAGACAATTACTACTAAAATTATGCCAAAGGATACGGACACTACGCATTGAATTATTTAAACCTTTGAAAGATCCCAAGTATAAATTTATCATTTTCCTTGGAAAATGGTTGAAACCATCCACTAAACTGCGTAAAACTGCCGTCCACTTTTCCGGATCTATCTGACCTGAATAGCTTGCACAGAAATAGAGCAAATTAATGTCCCTTAAAGAGTTGAGGAAGATCAGAACATGGGGTGTCTGCTTAACCTAAGCAGAAGGTTGAGGAATGTAAGAATTCATGACACGTATTGATATTTTTTGGCAAATTTTTTGAGGGACCTGTTTATATTTTTGTATTTTTTAAAAGATAAAAATTTCTAAATTTCTAAAATGAAAGGGTCCCCGTACCATGCTTATGAAAGAACAAGCCCATTGAGCAGGATGGTATTTGAAGGAGCCTTAACCTAAAAATAATAGAACAATTTAAATGTAACCCCCAAAAAGATATATATATATATATATATATATATATATATATATATATATCTCAAAAATAAGTTTTGAAGCAGTCTTCAAAACTCAAACACCGTGTGTGCATCGGGTCGTGTGCTTAATCATGTCCGTACAATGTCATGCATCGGGCGGCCATGATTTCAGCGTCTTCATATAAGTGTTTAAAATAACTAATTAAGTTACATATCTTCTGAAAGGAATATTGTAAATATACCCATCTACTAAAAATACACTTACCGGTGCAATTTTTGCTAAAGGGGCCTAACCAAAAGAGGGGCAGACCAATTACAATAAGAAAAAGCAACCACACTTGTTGATAAATTTAGTGGTTTTTTTTTTGTCATCCTTTTTCTTCAAAGAAAAATATTATATCCTCACATAGAAAGAGGGAAAAAAAAAGTTTTATCCTGATGAAAATATCACAGGCAGGCACCATTCACCACTTTCTTTGAAAACCGAATATAAACTAATTTCCCTTTTACGCAACATCCTACAAGTAATGCATTTAGAATACAAAATTCCACTGAATTCATGGCCTTCGTCACTGTTCAACATTGTCTTTTGCTTCTTTTTGTTTATATAAGGAGCTGCACCAAGGTGGCGTTCCCTGGTGCTCCTCCCTCAATCTTTAGCTCAAATGGCCAGAAGAGCTATAATTCTTCTCTGCTCCATCAGCTTGCTGCTGGATCATTCATGGGGATCCCTTCAAGTGGGTTTCTACTCCTCTACCTGCCCTGCTGCCGAGTCCATAGTTAGATCCGCCGTTCGAGCCGCCATGACTTTCGACTGGACCATCACTGCTCCCCTACTCCGCCTCCACTTCCATGACTGCTTTGTTCAGGCATATTTCCAGTGGCTGGTGTGGCCAGTTGCCCACACCAGCTTCTCAATTTTCTTTATGTTTACACTAATTTTCTTTAATATTTACTTTGTTATACATGTAAATGCCCCTTTTATGTATGAAAATCTCTGAATCAGTGCCCCTTGAGAAAAATTTTCTGACTCCACCATGCATATTTCTTGAAATTTCTCGATTCTGCTTTCACCAGTACAGCTCCATTTACGTGATTAATGGTTTAGAAAACCTCAGATTTCCTTTTACTTTTGTTCAGGGATGTGAAGGGTCTATTCTGATTGATGGGCCGACTTCCGAGAAGACCAGCCGGGCCCATGCAGGCTTAAGGGGGTTCGACGTGATCGATGCTGCGAAATCTCAGCTGGAACAGGTGTGCCCCGGCGTTGTTTCGTGCTCGGACATAGTGGCATTGGCGGCGAGGGACTCTGTTTCCATGGTAACATGCTGCATCATGCACTCATACTGAACATTCACTTCCTGCACTAAGGCAGCTTAGCTTCAATCTCAGTCTCACTTGTTGTGCTAACAGAGTTAGTAAGAGAAATTTCTTTTGAATTGTAGAGTGGAGGGCCAAGTTATCAAGTTGAAACAGGGAGAAGAGATGGCCTTGCTTCTGTGGCTTCTGATGCTAGCAGAATGCCTGATGTTAATGACCCCATCAGTGTCCTCAAGGCGAAGTTTGCAGCAAAGGGACTCTCTGCTTCAGACTTGGTTCTTCTAAGCGCAGGTAAAAAGTAAACAAAAAGCTGATAAAAACATAATGAAATTCACATTTTCAACAACAATAACAATGGATTGTAAGATTTAAAAAGCTAAACCATTGAATTTCCCTTTTTCTTAAGTTCAATATTTGCAAAAAAATTAATCAAATTGGGAAGGAAAATAGAAAGATTTATGTTTGAATGCTGTTTACATGCTTGAATTAGATTGCAATTTTAAACATGTAGAATTGCAAGGAAGAGTCAAAAAAAGTAGTTGTAGATATTAATTGCAATGCCATGTGAATTTTATATAAAGCAGAGCTCAACTAGTGAGGCTGGCTGCTTGAGTAAGCTATAAGGAGCTCACTTTTCTCTTCAACCAAAGCATGATGCTAATGACTATTCTATGAACTAGAAGGACCCGCTACATTAACTGAGGGAAGAACTCTTGCATGGAAAGGAAACTCTTCTTGGTACTTGACTCAATGTGTTGAACTTAAATGTTGTGATATTGGTTTTCATCTGGTATTGGAAACTGTGAAAAATTATATATTCAAATTTCAGCTGATGCAGCGTCTAATTAGGCAATGCGGGATGGTACATAATAACACTAATACTACTTAAGGGCAAGCGCAAAGATAGAAATTTTTCATGAGGCGGGTCGAATTACAGTTATTAAATTTTGAATAGGAGCAAAATATCATTTTTTACAAATTTTTATGCAGAACAAATGAATTTTTTTTAAATTTGCATGTAAACTTTTAAAAAAAAAAAATTTGTTGAGGTGGAGCCAGGGCCTATGCAGACCCTACCTTGACTTTGCCCTGGTTAAGGGCAGTGACAAAAAATTTTCGTCAGATTTCATGAGAAAATCGAGTTATAATTTCAAAATTTTGACAAAAGCCAAAATATCATTGATACAAAGGAAACCGGGCTTGAGTTTGAAAATTATTTCAGTGAAGCAGTTTTTCCATCTGATGCGTCATTCTATATATATTTCAAAAAAGTTGCTCACGCAGACATGTTTTCGTAATATTTTAATTTTTAAACTGTAGTATGAGCTTTTCATTTTCATTCTTGAGTTTCTTGAAATTCCATGCAAGTGGTTCTGATGCTAAAAACCTGAAACCAGGCCCAGCTCAACCTAGTTAAAATAAAAAAAAAAAGTTAAAATATAAAATAATTTTTTTAATATAAAATATATTTTAATAATAAATATATATCATTAAAAATAATATAAAAAATAAATCAAGTCAAATGGAACCAGAACCAGTTTTTTTTTCTTTTTTTAGCTTGGGCCGATCGAGCCTGAAATGAGCTTCTCATTTTCATTCTTGAGTTTTTTGAAATTCCATGTAAGTGGTTAAACTTGATCAATTTACCAAACTTGGCAGGGGGGCACAGCATAGGCACGGCGGCATGTTTCTTTATGACCAAGCGCCTCTATGCATTCACTCCCGCCGGAGGGTCCGACCGCTCCATAAATCCGGCGTTCCTGCCGGCACTGGAATTAACCTGCCCGGCGAACGGCGACGTCAATGTCCGGCTGCCTTTGGATCAGGGAAGCGAGTTTTCGTTCGACAAGAACATCCTCAACAATATCCGGTTCGGGTTCGCGGTTCTCGCATCCGATGCACAACTCTACGAGGACCCGTCCACCCGACGGGTCGTGGATTCGTATTTTGGGCTGCGCGGCGGGTCCGTTCCCGACTTGTCCAGTTCATCCTTCCATCGAGATTTCGCGAATGCAATGGTGAAGATGGGTCGGGTCGGTGTAAAAACCGGATCCCAGGGTGAAATCAGAAGAGTATGCTCCAGATTCAATTGATGTCTCTTACCTTGCTTGACACTGTTTCTTGACTAATTGTACGGAGGAATTTGAATAAATTAGAAATAAATGGAGTCTTTTTGTCATTAAATGTAATTCATGAGGCCTTTCGAGTAAAGTGTTCTTCAATTCATAAATTTAATTAATGAGTAATTCAGTTTGTGTTCATGGCTGTTATAAGCAAGACATAATAGGTACTTGTTCATAAGAAGAAGGAGCATGGCATAGCTCGCTAGGTTAGGGATTGTATAGATGGTGCGTCCTTGTTTCGATTCTCATGGGCCAAAGGCAGAGTCAAAGGGGGGCTGCGATGGGCCTTCCCACTCACCCCCCTAAAAAAAATTACATGTAAATTTTTCAAAAAAAAATTGAAAAATTATAACTTCAGCCCCTCTTAAAGTTTTAACATTATAATTTGGCCCTCCTCATGAAAAATTTTTGACTCCACTTTTGCCGTCAATGATGGAGCTACATATAGTTAGAGATGTCAATGAATCACATTTAGATCATATATACGATTAATTATATCCGTTTTTTCATATATTCACATATTTACATTCGAATTCCAATAAAGAAAAGTCATATACAAATCCGATCCAAATCTGTTTTTCATAGTTATATACGAATCCAAATTTTGACCAGGTTTTGCCAATTTTCAAAATTTAATAGCATTTGATACAAGATATTTGTCTAAATGAGTCTGAATCGAATTTGTATCTGAATTCGATCGGATATTTATATGCATTTGAATCCGACCAGATGCAATTTATTAAATCTGAATCCGATCAGATGCAATTTATTAAATCTGAATCCGATCTGATTTCTTAATCAGATATTAATTTTTTTTCCATATTCAATTTTTTTGGATCGGACCAATCAGATATCCTATTCAAATCGAATATATTGACGTTCGTACATATAGGTAGCCGTGAGCAAATGCCAACAACAAAATTTTTATTTATTTTTACATAAACATTTTACAATTATTTACTTATTTATATATGTTGTGTTCATTCAAAAATGAGAATTTCTATAACAGTGCCCCATAGCCAAAACACGACCTACCGTGGGTGCTAATCTCGAATGCTATTTAGGGTGAGATGTACTTGAATACCTCCCTAACGTCATACCCAATCTAGGAGCTTGGAGGCAAAGAAAATAACGGGCCTTAGGCCTCATAATAACAATTTGTATATAGCTTTTAAAATTCACATGTAACATTCATACACTAATCAAATATGTTTGTAAGCATGTACGAATATGAGTAGATAACGAGGTCAAGAGTTTGTGCTTGTTATAATAAAATATCTTGTGCATTATCATGGAAAAGCTAAAGATAAAACAAAGAAACGAAAAATGAGAAATGAATCCAAGAAGTAAAAATAATTTATTGATAAGCAAGTTTCTTATTTTAGACGCAACAAGCATTATATAAATAAGAAACAAGTTTCCGAGCTTTGACTGCTTTGAAGGAAGTGTCCAACTCTCCTTTCTCGAAATGTGTTTTTAGAGAAGTGAGATTAGTCTTTTTTAAAACGAAACTAAGTTATAACTATCATTTGGTACTATTAAATGACCTCATAATTAGTGACTGCATTGAATGTGAGTTTTAAGTGGAACTGTTACTTTTGTCATTCATATTAGCTTTATATTTTATTGACCCGCGAGTCATATTTTGTTCTATATATATATATATATATCATCCAGCCATCTTGACCTTCTTGCAATCATGGTCATATGATGCATTGAATTGTGTGGTGTGTTATAAAAGTTACAGGATTTCTCTGTTTAAATCCAGACAAAAAAAATCATCAAATTTTATATCAAATCCACCCAATGCATCGGATAGCCGCGATTGGATGGACCCCAAGATGGGAGAATGACTATAAAATAGTGTTTGATGAATATAGTTTGCATATTATCCCACTTAATCTACAGAATTATTTAAATTTAAATGTAGAGAATCTGCATTTTTTTATTTACAAAGAAGCTGACTCAATCCGATGTTCATTTTTCGCTTCGCCTTTGTTTAAGCAGCGTATATAAGACTACCTGTAAATTTAACTTCCCAACAACAAAAACAGTGCACAACAATGGATTTGAAATTGCATAGAAAATGGATAACATGAAATATCAAGTTATTACTGTGAAGAAGAAGTCTCGAGATGCTCGAGATGCTGTTATCATTCTGTGTACTACCTGGAAACTTTATTTTGATGAATTAGAAGAAAACCAAATTAAATTGTGGTACTTTTATGGAAACGACATTGGGAGCCTTGTCTTCAATATCATCATGTGAATGTTTTGATTTTAATGTAGTTAAAAATAATATTTTTTTTGGTAAATTATACTTATCTATCTAAACCACTATTGTTTTTCTAACCATTCTGTTTAGGTGCTCTATGCATTAACAATACGAATCTCTAGAGTGGTTACATTATAAATATGTGAGTTCTCTTTAATTTTTTTTTCTGTGTTTTCTATGTGTCTTTCGTTTTCTTGTCTTGTTTTATTTTCTTTGTTAAACATTAACTTATAGTTAGTAGAAACATTGAAATAGACATGAAAAATATACAAGTAGATTATCTGCCTCTTATCTTACTTATTGTAGAGAATTTTATTGATTTAAATGTAGAGAACATGTAGTTTTTATTTACAAAGAAGCTGACCCAATTCAATGTTCGTTTCCACTTCACCTTTGTGCAAGCAATGTATAGAAAGTTGGCTATAAATTTAACTCCTTAACAACATGAACAAGTGCCAGGTGAAGAAAAAGTCTCGAGATACTGTTAGCATTTTATTTGTCACCGCAAAGCATTATTCTGAAGAATTAGAAGAAAACCAAATTAAGTGGTGGTGGTTTTATAGAAACGACAATGGTGAGTCTTGCCTTCGATATCATCATATGATTATTTAACGTAGTCAAAAACAATATTTTTTTTTTTGTAAATTGTACGTATCTGTCAAAACCATTTTCGCGATTTAAGTGTTTTTTGCATTAATAATTGAACTCTTAAGTAGTTTATTATAAATAGGTGAGTTCTTTTTAATTTCTTTTTATCTTTGTTTTCAGTGTGCCCTTTGTTTTTTTTCTATGTTTTGTGTGTTGTTTTATTTTATTTATTTATTTGTTTCTTATGGCTAGTAGCGACACTGAAAGAGACATGAAAAATAGGCAAGTACATTATTTATCTCTTATCCCGCTTAATGTAGAGAATTTTGTAGATTTAAACGTGGAGAACATGCAATTTTTATTACGAAGCTAACTCAATCCAATGTTCTTTTCCACTTCGACTTTGTGCAAGCAACGTATAAAAGGCTGACTATAAATTTAACTCTTCGACAATATGAACAAACCCACGCCAATGGATTTGAAATTGCATTGAGAATTGACAACATAAAAGATAAATTTATTGTAGTGAAGAAGAGCTCTCAAAATATTGTTACCGTTCTATGTACCAATTGTAAACTTTATTATGATGAATTAGAGATAAACTAAATTAAGTGGTGGTAGTTTTAAAGAAACGATTGTGCGATGAGTCTTGCCTTCAATATCATCCTGTGATTGTTTTGATATTAACACAACAAAAAACAATATTGTTTTTTTTTTAATTATGCGTATCTGTAACAACCCGACCCACTCCCGAGCTCTGGGCCCGGGTTCAACGGATCCCAACCCGCCCTCTAGCAGTTTCGGTTCCAATTCTAAAAAGGCTATAAACCAAGACAATCATCTCATTAATAGCCTCCCTTTATAAGCTCTTGAAGATCCCTCACAATCTTCGACACGAGACTAAACATATGGGGTGTACACCTGAAAGTCTTATTCTGATGAATTAAAAAAAAACCGAATTAAGTTGTGGTGGTGGTTTTATATAAACGACAATGGCGAGCATTGCCTTCAATATTATCATGTTATTATTTTGATTTTAATGCAGTTAAAAACAATATTTTTTTTTAAATTGGACTCATCTATCAAAACCAGTATCACTTTTCTAACTTTAAGTTACTTTGAGCAAGTGGTTATTTATCTTTTATATTGTCAATTCTCAATGGATTATGATGTCTTCTTGTGTAACTTAAGTTTTTATTAATAAATATTGCTCAAAGTAACGACAAGGAAATGATACGAATTGGGTTTGTAATAGTGGCTTGTGAGATGGTGGGATCTGGTTGTACGGTTGGTTGGAGAACAGACATTTTTTTGAAATTCTTTCTTTAAAAGTTAAATAAAAAGAAAAAACCAACTTGGCTGTTGGGTTTTCTAAAATAGGGAGAAGAGAGCAACTAATGATGCATCAATGGGTGTAGAGGAAGACAGAAAGAGGTAGCGGCGGCTGAAAATAGATAGAGAGAGAGGGTGAGTGATTAAGAGGTAGATGGTGGGGCTGACACATATTGCATGATTCAGAAAACATGAAAAGAAATTGCAAATAAAGTTAAGGCAGTTAAACCAGTTTTAACGTCTTCTTTTATTCTTGCATTCGAGGAGTTCTAAGCCTTTGGTATCCTCACATTTTAAAGAATTGTAATTTCTTCTAACTTGCTTTAGCAAATCTTGGTCGACGGGCTCTAATCATTGAAATTGCTGATCCATGATCCAAAATGGTTTCGCCTGATCACATAATTGTATTAGCAAGATAAAAGTAGGGATCGATAGCAAAAAGTAACACAAAGATTGCATGTTGATCATCATCATGACCCCTCTGATCAGCTGCTTAAGTTTACTTAATAAATTTCATATATATCGCATCACTAGTTGCAATAACATTGGAAAACCTTGGATAATGATCTGGAAAGCATTCACTATCGCAATCACTATGGCTCACATATTCTTCTTCGTCTACATCACCAAGTGCGTGATCAATGCTTGCAAAGGAAATGTGGTGCCTTTTAGTCCATATCTCGCTCTCATAATCGCCCAGCACCCAAACAACTGCGTCTTTGAGGCAATATTCCAATCCCAATATCTTGATAGGCTTCCAGTTGTTTTGATGTGGCCATTAGTATCCTCACATTTTATGTCCATGCAATATAAGCCTTTGGGTTCTGTCCTGAAATGTAGGCGATAACTTGCTGGACATGGTGCATCCTGAAGTAATTGTTAATGAAATTCGGGTCATCGATGAGCTGCCGCCAAGACTTGCACACCAACCTGAACCTCACCAAGTCCCTAGCGGCCACACTCGGTAATGTGAACTCGTCCACCACATCAAAAGGAATTGTAATTTCTTCTACTTTCCTTCCAGCCTTCTTGGTCAATACAACGTCGAAAGGGACTTGTCAGCTCGGGCCCCTAGTTCGACGGATCCCAACTCGCCCCCTAGCAATTTCGGTTTCAATCCTAAAAAGGCTAGGAACCAGGACAATCATCTCATTAATAGCCTCCCATTATAAGCCCTTAAAGATCCCTCACATCTTCGATACGGGACTAAACTTCTGGAGTGTTACAATATATATATATATATAAGAATAAATATTTAAGATTTCTATTTAAAAATAAAGAACTTTTAAGAGGCTGTCTCTAGAAGTAAATATGGTTCCTTCTTGAATGGGTAAGGGTTTGGACTTTTAGTTCATGAGTAACCATTCAGTTTAGTTTTCTTTCAGGGCTCCAAAGCAATGTAGAGTCATCCAGGGGAAAGAGAAAAAGGAGAGCACCAATGCAAGCAATTAGTAATAAGAAAAGGCAGTGCACATTCACCTTGAAGCCTTCAACCTGTTGCCGCTTCTTAGGGATGTCAACGGATCGAATATCGTTCGAATTGCTTTCAAAAAATGGGATATGGTAAGCAATTTAGCATCTAATTAAGAAAATCGGATCGTATTTGGATTTCAGAAATAATATCCTACCAGATACGGATTCGATTTTAAATAAATACCTGATCGGATACTACGTTAACTAGTATATCTGAATCCAAACAATAACCTCATATCCAAATCCGAACCCCCAGATCCTTTTCCTGGTAAGGTTTCGCTCTCGAGCCGGAGCAGGTCCTCCCCTTTCATAATTTTTTGTTTCCTTTGTTTTTTCCTTACCTTTATTTTTTTTTTTTGACGGGGTCATATCTCCCTCTCTCTTTTTCACTGTATGTGTGGGGATTTCCTGGACCGAAGCTTCTAAGAGGAAGACGAAGCATTAGTGTTTCAGTCGCAGAAGGATGTTCGGCTCCAGTGTGTTGGAATCGCCTGTCTCTAGCCAACTGTCGTGTTTGCCATCCCTTGTGTCCTACTTTCAATGGCTTTTGTACGTTCTGATACTTGATCCCCACACAGATTCATGATATCATGGCTAGGACTCATTCTAGACTGCATCAGGAACCACTGAAGTTGGTGCTAAATGATCAACTCCAGAAACATTTACACCATCACTAGCAGCAACAACATGATTACTTGTTTTACTTCGAACAATGTTTCGAGGAGGTCCCTCTACTACAGGTATGACAGTAAGTTATTTTCTCTGATGTAGAATTTCATTGTTTCCTTGAGATTTAGTCTATAGGCTATGAAAATTTATAGCATATGAGAGATGTGGTTCGGATAGTTGTTGGCCTTATGTAGTGACCAATTCTTGTTGCAGAAGAGTTGGCTCCTTGTCTGGAGATATCAAGTTGTTTTTTCATTTCAGTAAGGTGTATGTTTTCATTTTAAAAATGTGAAGTTCCAAAGCTACCAATCTGTTGTCCCCTTTCTCTTTCTTAACCTATGATTTTCATTTTGGTATTTGCAGAGGAGAAACCTTAGAATTGTATACGATGCTATTGGTACTCTGGCTGATGCAGTTGGAGGAGAGTTGAACCAAGTTAATTTTCTTAAGTGCTTTTAGTCTACTGCTGTAATTCTCCTGATGAAAGTTCTTTTTATCCTGATAATGGTTATAATTATTATTCAGCCGAAGTATCTTGACATTTTGATGACTTCTTGACGGATGCACCAAGTTTGTCCTTTTTTCAACACTATAAATGACTGTCATAAGCAGTGTGCCTTGACCCGCAGATAATTTCTCTTTATTTTACTAGTAAACATGGAAACTCAGCCGTTTCTTTTTGCCTATGGCTGTAATCCAGTTTGTATCTTCCTTTGCTAGACTTGCATGTGATACATGATAGGTAAATGCTTTTAATGATCTTATGCAGGCTACTCTTTTCATTTTGAAGTTTCCACTTATTTGTGCTATAGTAGCCAAGATGTTCCGCTGAGTTGGTTTGGTATCTGCAAGAACAGACTTTAGTACTTAGCTGACCAAGAAGTCTTGCGATATCCAGCTTTTATTATGGAATCATGATATCATATCATTTTCAATTTCAACAGAGGTTGGTACGAAGAACATCAATGCAAAGGATTTCTTAACTATTTCACATGTTCTATATTAGTCCTGAAAGATCGTTTGGAATCTGGATTGCCGCTTGGACTGTCTTAGAGGACTTGTAGTCAGTTCTTGCTTGTTGCATTGCTGTTTGTAGTCAGTCATAGTGGACTAGCCAGTTTGGGGTGCTGAAGAATTGAGAAGGTTGAGGGGAAGTCAAGCTAGAAGCACATAGCAACTGTGTATATAGCATCCTATAAATTTTATACTTGTTGAAAGATCGTAAGTTGGACTTTCAACTGGTGTGAGCAAAAAGATGGTTCCCATATTTGATGATTTGTGATGTTGTAGCTGGAAGTTGTACATGGAACTCTTTGAACTTTGGGACATTAATCTTGTGGCACTAGGCTAACAAGTGCAGAAACTTGCTGGTCATTTTGATGTTTTTTTATGTCATTAAAATGTGTTACATTAGCATGCAAGAGAATCAAATTTGGCTGTTCAGACTTCTGAAAGCAGTTGGTTACTGAAAGCTTCTACCTGGATTTTGGTTCATTTTGATTGCTTTTTACGTTCGCAATGACATCTCAAATACATTCTTATTAGCAAATAAATGAAAAGAAAATGTTTCAATTGTCTCGGATACTAGCCATCTACTAAGAAAACCTGAACTATGCAATTGACGTAACTTCTTTTCTTCCCACATTGTGCTTCCTATAGTAATTTTTTGTATGAAAAATACTTCTAGTACTGGGTATGGTTGAAGAAATGAAGAAAGACATTTTCATGCATTTACTAGTTTGACTTTTTTATTTTAATTTCTCTGAGTTAATTGGAGCAAATCGGAGCAAAATTTTAATTTTTTGTATAACAATTATCATCAGTCAAGTTTGAGCTAGTATGATGTGAATGTGAAGATTGGGTTTCATAGTTCATTTGATATTTACTATATATTTTTTTTGTATATAAATCGGATTTGGTATTTTTTTGTACATAAATCAGATTTGGATCTGATTTACATATGGCTTAAAAGTCATAAATCGGATTTGGATATAACTTAAAAGTCAGATTCGGATCAGTTATAGCCTAAAAGTCGGATTCGGATCAAATTCAGATATAAGTTAAAATTCTGATTCGGATCAGATTCAAATATAACTTAAAAATCGGGTTCAGATCGGATTCAGATATGGTATAAATTTTTTTTCATCTGAATTCGAATCTAAGTTCGAATCCGAATATATGAATATCCAAAAATCGGATATGGTAGATGGTATATCCGAATCTGAACTTGATCCGTTGACATCCCTATCTCCCATATACCTAACTCAAGGATTATTATTTGTTTTGTCATTCTATCTAACTGCAGTTCAGATCACAAGTGTGGTCCCTAACAAAGGAAATGTTGCTTGTTATCCAATTGCTTCCCATTTAGTTGATCGCATGTACTCTCTTGAACATCAGCATTTCTTGACTAATCTCATTAAAGATATCGAGCCATCTGCTTTCCACCAAACCATGAAGTTGTTAAATGACAATAAGCCACATGTGGGCTGGCGTGGGCAACTACCTACACCAGCTCTTTAAAATTCTTTTGTACATTGTCAAATTAATATTCACTTTTATACATATATGGGTGCCCCACTAAATATAAATGTTTCTAAACAGGTGCCCTTCAACCTAATTTTCTGGATTCGCCACTGATAAGCCATGAAGGCTGAATGTATTATTATATGTGACCTTGAAGAAGTGTATATGCACTTGCTATCCAAATTTTGTCTATAAGAGCATAATGTTATTTGTCGACTAAACAAATCCATATATAGACTCAAGCAGTCATCACATAACATGTTTCCTAAGATTTCTTTATCATTCTAGTTTTTTGCTCAGCCCAAAGCTGAATATTCTTATTTTTAAAATCAACAACTAATGACAAAATATTTTTAGTATTATATGTTGATGACATTATAATTGCAAGAGTCGACTTACATGGCAAGGTCAAACATTTTTGAGAAATCGAAGTCACCAAATCAAAGAATGTTGTCTTCTTTTCTCATAGAAAATACACCCATGGCATGCATTCTACGAAAAGCAGGTTATTCATGAGCAAAACCAAATGATTTTCAAATAAAAAAACTTGACAATGAAAATGGAGAGGTTCTCAAAATTGGTTAACAAACTCATATATTTGGTTATTACCTGGCCACACATAGTCCATTAGTGCACATTTTTCACGGAGATGCCATGTTTTTGCAAGTATATAAAAGGGATCATATCATATGAAATCATACTATCAACCCAAAGTAAGATTCGAGATATAACAAAATTTTGTGATTCCTATTGGGTATTTTGCCAAATGACCAGGTGGTCTACTACTGGATATTACATAATGATTGACAAAAGTCTCATCTCTTGAAAAACAAAGAAATAAATAACAGTATGAAAATCATCAATTGAAGCAAATTATAGGACAATGGCATTGACATGTTGTGAATGAACGTAGATCTGCTACTTGTTTAATGATGTGGGGATTGAATGTGTAATGACCTGACCCAGTCTCAGCTCAAGCCCCTGGTTTGGCGGATCACAACCCGGTCCCTAGTAGTTTTAATTTTAGTCTAAAAAAAGCTATGAACCAGGATTGTTAGGGGGTGGGTTAGGATCTGTCAGACCAAGGACCTGAGCTCTTGAGTGGGTCAGGTTGTTACAGTGGTATCAGAGTCCGGTTTAACACTCGGACCTAGGGTCCCAGAAACATAGACATGTGTTTTAAGGGGGGTGGATTGTAACACCTCAATATTTTAGTTCCGTATAAAGATTAGGAGGGATCTTCATGGGCTTATTATAAATGAAGTTGTAGTAGTTAATTGTCCTAATTCCTAGCATTTTTGGACAAAAATTGAAACTGCTAGGGGCGAATTGGGATCTGCCATACTAGAGACCTAAGTTTGAGAATGGGTCGGGTCATTACAGAATAAAAGAGTTTAATAATTTTATATTATTATAATCAAGACCCAATCCAATGCACATAGCACCAAATCCAGTTTTTCATAAGAGGATCAAATATATTAAAATAACATAAACAAGTTGACATTCATCAACATGGGAGCACCAACTTATGGGGGAGCGTTAGTCTTCATGAGAAATTTGCCATGAAAGTGTATTGCCAAGATTATAGGAAGAAATCTATTTGTTTTGTTATTTTTCAATTTTCTGTTGTAATAAAATAAAGAGAGAGATAGCTTTAGCTTCAATGGCTAGAAGAAAAACCACAATTCCCTTGCGTTCTCTTAGTTTTAGCTTCAACACTTGAAGGGATCTTTCATGGGGATCCCTTCAAATGGGTTTCTACTCCTCCACATGCCCTGCTGCTGAATCAATAGTTATATTTGATGTTTGAGCTGCCATAACTACCGACCATATATTGTTGCTACCAAGAGGGGCGGCTGGCCCTCCCCCAAAACAAAATTATATATAAATTTTACAAAGTTATAAATGTATTTTATATAAAAATACATTTTGGTCTCTACCAAATTTCGAAACTATAATTAGGGCATTTTCATGAAAAAATTTGGCTCCATCCGTGCCTCCCAGCGCTTTCTTCAAGTGTAAAACCTTTGAAATCTACTGCCATGCACCTCCATTTATGTGATTTGATGGATTGCAAAACCTCGAATTTGTTTCTTTATTTTTTCAGCGATGCAGCAAACTTTTGAAAAGACCACTCCGGCCAATGCTGGGGGTTCGACGTGATGGATGCAGCAAAACAAAGTCAATATATCTTATTTGAATACGTATCTAACCGAAAAAATAATATTTGATTAAGAAATTGGATCGGATTCAGATTTAATAAATGGCATCTGATCTAATTCAGATTCGGATATACATAAATATCTAATCGGATTCAGATATAAATTCAGATCGGATTCATTTTTAGACAAATATCTTGTAACTAATGCTATTAAGTTTCGAAATTTGACAAAATCCGGTTCAAAATTCCGACTCAAATTTGGATATAAATATAAAAAATGGATTTGGATCGGATTCAAATTGTAAAATCAGATTTTGGATTCGGATTCGGATATGACTTTTCTTTATTTGAATATGTGAATATCCAAAAAAGTGGATATGATTAAAAATATATTTGATCCGTTGGCATCCCATGTGGAACTGGTGTGCCCTAGTCTTGTTTTGTGCTCGGACATAATGGCCTTGGCAGGGAGGGACTCTGTTTCAATGGTAACATATTGTGTCATATATATGTTCTGTTCATATTAAACTTTCAATTAGGAGGAGCTGCAATCGTCCCATAACAGCCCACATTTGGGCCATGTGTGTGTGTGAGGCTTTTTTTTTTTTTGTATTCTAATGAAGTTAGTAAGAGATTTTTTCTTTTTTTTTAATTATAGAGTGGCCAAGCGATCAAGTTGAAACATGAAGGTTGCAGCAAAGGTACTGTCTCCTTCAGACTTGGTTCTTCTAAGTGGAGGTAAGAAGGAAAAAAATGATATTCAATTGATAATAACAACAACCATGGAAAGTTGGATATGAAAAATTAAACCCTTGATTTTCCTTTTTTTTTAAGTTAAATATTTTACAAAACTACTCAACTTTTGAAGGGACAATAGAAACATTTCAGGTTGAACATATGAATATTTTTAAGGCTGATTTATGGAACACTTTTAAAATTATTTCATGAATCATTAAATTTTTGAGGCGTAGATACTTTATAAACTATTCATCGAATTTAAGTTGCCTCTATAACGATTTACGAGCCAACTAAATTTCTTTGAATACTTCACAGATCAAGGAAGCGTATTGACTTTTAAATACTCAAGAGTTTGAGAAGAAGTAGAATATTATTTGCCAGCACATAGAAATCGATAACATTAATGCTACAAATGACTTCCAAGCCACTACATGACTAAATAGTACTTTTAAAATTTGTACATAAGTCCAATAATATTTTACAAATTTTTACATCAACCAAATTAAATTTTTCATAATTAAAACTTTTACATGTTACTTGTATATAAGAAAAACTATGTGATTGTAAAATGTTGTTTCTAGATGCAACAACTAAATAATGCTAATTATAACATTATGTTCCTATTTTGTGATAACAACTCTGTTTTAATTTCATGTATTCATCCTAAAAATAACATTATGTTATTATTTCATGTGTCTATCCAAAACAATAATATAATTTCATGAAATATATTGATTGTTAGTCGATCCCCTCGCTTGACACTTCAAGCAAAAGAAAATGAGAAATATTTTCAAGAGGCCATTGAAGCCTCTAATTGGTTGTATCATATTAACTCATATTAAGAAATGTTATGTTGATTTTTTCATATTCCATTTTTTTCAATTATCTATCACTTCTTAGTTTAACTAAGTTATGCTCTATGCATCGGTTTATATTTCTATTCCCAATTTTTGGATATTCGTATCTGATCCAAACTGCCAGCCAGCTTTGGATTTCAATTTGAATTGTATACTGGATGTCCTGAATCTGGATCCGAATCACCAAGTTTCAACGGCGTTCCCACTCGTTTGACATCTCTCCGATCTGAGTCATCTGTCCCTACAATTGACCCTCGAAATCCGATATTTTGTGAGCGGATATTTTAATTACTTCGGGTACTTTTGATTAGGGGTGAACAGGAGCCAAGTCGAGCTTGAGTTAATTCAACTCGAGCTCAGTCTACTAATGAAAACCTCAAGCTCAACTCGGCTCGAGCTCAAGAATAGCTCGACGGAAGTAGTTCGAGTCCAACTCGATTAAGGCTTGACAAACTCGCTTGAATAGAATTGATATTGATCGTTACGTGTTTAGCTCGAGTTCGACTCGATTAAGGCTTGATAAACTCGTTTGAATAGAATTGATATTCATTGTTACGTGTTGAGCTTAAACTCGACTTGATTAAGACTTGACAAATTCGTAAACTTGTTTGAATATATTGACTTGATTAAAGTTTGATAAACTCGATTAAGCCTCCAATTCAATTCGACAATTATGTGTTGACGGATAATTGAACTCAATTATTTGAACACTCAACTCTCAACTCGTTCATAAGCCAGTTGTTCACTTAGGACGGCGGTTGGAAATATGTAAATACGGATATTAAAATGGATAGTTTCAAAGTATCTCCGTTATTTTCTTCAACGGTGTTCCCTGGCCACTCCGAACGATCTCTCTCATTCGCTCCGTATCTTTCTCCCTCTCTCTCTCTACTGTGAATCTGAGGAAGAGGAAGTGGGAGATGAAGGCCCTAAGCAACACCAGGGCCAGGGCTTCTTCGTCGGCGCCATTGTACTGCACCAGAGCCCATCAGATCGGCGCCCTCATCCTCGTAGTCCTAACCTTCTTCGCCACCAGGCTCCTTGACCGGTACTCCGACTTCTGCTTCGCTTCCTCGGCTTCTCCTTTCGTGCGGTCGTCGGTCTCTCCGGTGGCATTGGAGTCTTCTGGCCGTTGGCTGGACGAAGAGAGGTTTCAGTCCGTGTTTGGCGACGGCAGGTTGAATTGGCCGAAAAGGGGGTATGGATCGCGGCTCTTTCTCCAGATCTACGTGTACGAGGAGTCGGAGATCGACGGGTTGACGGAATTGATGCACGGGAGGGACGGTAAGATCACTGCGGAGATGTGTGTTAAGGGTCAATGGGGAACTCAGGTGATTTTCGTTGGATTTTATTCCTTTTTCGCATGAGAATTGATTGATATTTGTTAATTTTTTAACGTGTTGAAGCTTTATTAGTACAACGAATTGCTTTCTTCCCGAAATCCTATTTTTCGTCCTTTAGACATGAAAATTTCATAGTGGCCAAATCCAGTTCCTCGAATAGAGTTTGGGACATCCAGCTTTCTTCTTTCATGATGGAGAATCTATCTTATGTCTCTGGCGACAAGGTTTGTACTTCAGTGGAGTTTAGTTGTCGTTCTTCTTCTTCTTCGCCACATTTAGTGAGCACTATGGTGCTTCTTAACACGTAGTTTTACTATGGTGCTTCTTAACACGTAGTTTTAGGCTATTAGGACCACTTATATAACCAATTTGCAGATTTTGAACTTGACAAGATTGATGAACTTACTTCCGCTTTCCCTATTTTGGTTCTTTAGGATTGTACTTCAGTGGAGCGTTGTTGTTTCTTCTTCTTCATCTCATTTAATGGGCAGCATGATGCTTCTTAATTGACACGTAGACTATAGATTATCAAAATGTCTTATGCAAGTTGCCACATTTTGAGCAAGACAAGATTGATAAATTTAATGTTTCCCTCCTCTTTTCGGCTCTTTAAGATTGCATTTCGGAGGGTTGTTGTTATTTTTCTCAATGTTGTAAAAAGCCTACTTTAAGCCGTATCTGTCCGGCCAATAGATACCTTGTATCGTAAAGTATAGTAATGTATCGTAGGTGTATCTTTATTTTTTAATTCAAGAATAGAAAAAATAGAGAAAAAGCAAATAAATAAAAAATTATGTTTTTTAATGAAAAAACATGTTATACATAATGGCAGGCTTAATATAGGTATGAAGTTACTTCACAAACATTAGTAAGTGGTCATAATATCATATAGTAACACAACATGAACTAAGACATTACGAAACATAATTTATAAGATAATCTGCATAATAACTCATAAGTAAGTCATAAGATCCATAACACATCAAAAACCAAGTTTTACGTACACTATACATCACATCACATCACAAAACAAAATTGTTCAATGTTAATGCAAATAACAAATGAAAACAACTTCTTTCGTAATCTTTATCATCTCATTCTCATTTTCATCTTTCGTTGAAGATATAAACCCTCTTTATCTAATCAAGAATCAATCATCCATGCATAAATCTGCCCTCAAATTGACGTTTCATGGTGATTAGTTCTTTTGAAAATTGTCACAATCTCCCCTTCTTTCAACTATTAGATATGTTCATAAATGAAGAGGGAGGCAAGGTTTAAGAATTAGTTTGAAAATGGGTGGTTTTAACCCCATATTTTTCAAAATAGACATGTGTCATGTGATACAGGATGTATCGCACGATACATGATATACACATACGATACATCACCTGTTTGCGATACAGGTGGTATATCGTATCGTAAATTTAAAAGATGACGGTACGTATCGTACGATACGGCCTCGTACCATACGTTCTATGTCACATAGGTATGGGTGTGAGTGCTGGTACGGTATGGGGAAGCGGGTACGACGTTTTTGCCAATCTTGGTATTGCGGTATGGCGATAATTATATACTTTTCATTTTAAAAAACAAAATTGACATCATCGCATCACTAAGACAATGTTCCTTTCATAGTTCTTACATATAATCTCATAAAAAAAACATAAATAGACCAAGACAATGTTTTTTTTGTGATTTGGATCGGTTCTGACCTGGAACCAATCCAAACATACCCAGTCCAGGTACAGGTACGCTGGTCCGGGTATGTGGGCTCTCCCACGTACCACTATGATTTAGGATACGATACGTACAACACTGCTTTTTCTTGCCACGTAGGTTGTAGTATGGTGCTTCTTACTTAACAATTAGGACATAGACTGTAGGCTACTAGAACTAACCAAGTTGCCACATCATGAACGAGATAAGATTAATCAACTTTGCTTTCTTTTTTTCCATTTTCGCTCTTTCTAATATATGTTGGTATCTGTTATGTACATTGCAACCTCAAAGTGAGCCACAATGCATAACATCTTTATTCAATTGTATTAGCTTGTGAATTTTGACTGCGGTGATGTATGCCATGCTTCTTCTCCTTTGAAAGGCAAGGTTGCTAGAGATGCATGTCGATCAGATAAACATAAGGACTTGAAAAGTCTGAGTGGTCCTTTGCATTGAATTGGTATTGTTTTCTTTACTTCCTTGCAAATCATTATTTTGTGGTTTTTTGTATAAGCTAATTACTTCAGTCATCTGATTGATTGGATCAAACCAATATGAACATTGGCAAGACCAAATGATAAGCAGAAAGAAGTGAAAACCAAATGGAATGACTGCCAATTGAATTTTGAGCAGCTAAAATGTTTTGAGGTACAAGGTTGCACTCCATAGTGATGAGGTGGTGAAACTTGACAGCCATGATGAAATCACCACTAAAGTAATTTGATCACAAAGAACCCACCAAAAAATTTAAGTTATAATAGCTTCCAAATGCTTTTATAGTTTTATTTATAGAATACAAATTTGTTGCATCTTCATTGGCATTTGATATAGTTAATTAGATTAGCCACAAGATATTCAACATGCCGTACAGTTGTCGATACAAATTTGTTGCATCTTCATTGGCATTTGATATAGTTAATTAGAATGGGCACAGGATATTCAACATGCTGCGCAGTTGTTTGGTCACGATTATTGGGAAGAAGGTGTCCTTCTTACTATCCAATGTATGGAAATACTTTTTGTTATGGTTCAAGGATATGACTATCCTTTTACTGTAATGTGTGAAAAGCTAGAGAAAGTATATAACTCAACCTGACATTAAATCACCACATTTTAGCATTAAAAAAATTTGTGTCCACCAACTCTAAAACATGCCCTTAGGTAAAACCGTCAAACATGGCCCATTCAATTAAAATGTACCTGGTCTCCATTGTTTTCTCTTTCACAGTCTGCAGACCTGCATCAGCAGCTTTCTGTTGTATTCTCAAACATTTAAGTTTCTCAAATTTGCCTCTTTTGCATCCATGCCTCAATCCATGAGGCAAGCACTGATGTTGCTTAAAGATGACACAGCGAAGAGATACAGATTAGTTGTCCTGTCTATATAATAAATTCACAAACTCAACAGTGCACATCCCTGATTTTATAAGTTTTGATTGTACAATTGATTACCAAGGAGAACTCTGCCTCTTTGAATATGTTCCTCATTGTAGCAAGCCATTGTGTTCCATAGTGAACAATTATTCCCTCTCGTAGCCATTCTATTCCATAGTGAAAGGTTTTCTTCACGAGTTTTTCATGTTCATAGCTTGCACTAGGAAATGTGGAGAATTTTCAAGAGCAAGGTTTGATAGGTGGAACATTATGTTGAAGACTTCCATCCAGCTATTCTATTTTGAAAGATGCGGCATGTCCATTTTGAGTAAATGGGAACTATTGGGATAATAGTTACATGAAATATCAATTAGTACATAAAGTAAGATTCATTGTTGATTTACTATGCTAAAGGTAGTATCCTCATGATTGTTTTTCTATCTATAGATGACATGGTCTTGGTCACTTTGTTAGGTGAAAATCCATCAGCTGCTTCTGAAATCAAGCTTCCGTACATTGGACAAACAGAAAGCCCAGCTATTCTTTGTCCCTTCTTATGTTAAATGTGTGAGGATGATGGGTGGCCTTACTGACAAAGAGATCAACCAAACATATGTTAAGGTTAGTTTGTTCTTGTTTCTTCTTTCTTCTCATGCTTTCATTTGTTTACTTGTAGCTACAAATATTGTTTTCAGGTTTTTTGACAATGAGGTTTTGCTCGGGTACTTTTGGCGAAGTTGTTTTTCCCAGAAAATATAGGCAATGTAAAAAAATGAAAGGATCCTAAAAAACTAAGTATGAGAAATTAATAAGACAATAAAATAACTAGATAATATAATAAAGCCTTGTTTAAGTGATGATAAAAATGACATTAAATAATTTCATTTAAGTACAAAGTTTCAACGATGACAACTAGGAGTTTAGGACTAACATAGCACTCAGTATCATGAGGTATATCCAATATATCAAACTAGAAAAGTTACAAATGAAAATTAGAAAATGGAAACTGGCAAATACACAACTAAGAAAAGTTTATAAACAGCTTCAGCAACTGGAATACAAGATGCGAAAAAGCACAATCATAGTGCATTAAACTTCTTTCACGTCTTTCTGAAAAAAATGTGTCCTTTTCACACTTTTTTCGTTTTCTCTTTGTTAATGCTAATATCACGCTTTGTCCAAGGAAAAAATAAAAAGAGATATCTGTGGCTCTGATTTAAATTATCATATAAGAAGCCAAGTTACTTGGCACATGTTTTGCATACTCTTCTTTCCTTCTTTTTATCTTTACCTGCCTTTTTTTTTTTGCACTTTCTGAATTTAAAGGTTTTATCATATGTATTCAAAAACAAGATGCTGAGTAAGGCTGTGTTTTTCTTCATGAGAGGTGTGATCAAATATCTAGTTTCTTTTCTGATTATTGTTCCTTTTGTTAGGGAAGGTTGTGGTTGGTTATGTTCCTTTCACGTTGATACTTTTTATTTTTTTGCCAGATCCTTAGTCAAATGCCTTATTTCAGGCTTTCTGGTGGACGTGATCACATTTTTGTCTTTCCAAGGTATCTGAACCCTTTAAAATGAATAGATATACCTCTTTTTTTTTTTTTTTTTTGTTGATTATCCTTTACATTGAGACACACATGCCACATGGTAGATTCAGGTATCCAACCCTATTCTACACTGCAACACATATTATGACAAGGGTCATATTAACTTGCAAAACTTTTAAGTTCTGATTAAGGCAACCCTAGTCTATTTGAAGTTAGATAGATTCATGTCGTACTGCAGAAGGCTATGGATCTGTTCCACATGTAGCAGATTGAGATAAAAATTGTTTTTACATGAAGTGTAACCAAACTATTGAGACTAAATGGGCATCACATTCCATGATAAGATCAACTGCCCTCCTTAATCTTTATGGACAAATAAATCCCAATTAGATCTGCACCTAAGGTTGGACATGCTGCAGTCCTGTTGGCTGTCGGCCTTCTGATTTATTGCTGCATTAGGCCTTGTTGTGCAATAACTTGAGCTTATGTTTGATTGGTTGGCCTGACAAAAGTGTATCCTTCTCGCTTGTGTAGTACCTTTAAGATATGTTTGTGGAAATCTCATAAACTTAATTTTACATGGCACAGAGAGAAGTCAAAAGTTACCTTCTCTATTTTCATTTAAGAAACTGTACTCTTACAGAAATTTCATGCTAACTTTTTATTTTATTGTGTCATAAATTATCTAGATCTGTAGGTGGCTGAATGATTGATCTTCTTTGCTCTGCAGTGGTGCTGGTGCTCATCTGTTTCGGTCTTGGGCAACATATTTAAATCGATCCATCATTCTCTCTCCAGAGGTATAATTCATTTACTATGTTGGATGACAACTTTTTGCTGAATGAGTTACTTTTGAGCACTAATTGTAGTATTCCACATAAAGAACATCTCTAAGTAGCATTTTTTATTACTTTATACTAGAATGTAATAGTTCCAGTAAGTCTATATCCTTTCCTTTCAGAAATCATCTTGCTACATTGTCATGGCAGACTTCCAGTTGGAATCAATTACAAAGTTTTAGTGATGCTACTGATTGCATGTCCATTTTAATCCAGGCATGTTCTGAGTGTGATAACAAGTAATTAGTTTGTCTTCTTGGTAACCCAGCAATTGTATTTAGCAAAAGTTGGTGAGATTGCAAGACTCATGATTTTTAATTGCTTTTACATTTTTCAAGCATGTAAACTTTTAACAGCAAATATAGACATCCTTGGATTTAAAAGCTGAAACAACCATTCTGTGACAATGGATACCAAGAAAGCACAGAGAACTTTGAGGCTAAGCACATTTGGTTCTCTGCTCTTTTGTTGAATCTTGCTAACTATGGTCTGAACATGACAACCTTCTTGCATTAATATAGGGTGATCGGACAGATAAGAGAGACAGAACTGCTTTTGATACTTGGAAGGACATCATTATTCCAGGAAATGTTGATGATGGGATGACAAAATTTTCTGGCACCACCATGGTCCAACCCCTCCCACTATCAAAGAGGAAACATTTAACAAACTTCTTGGGTCGAGCGCAGGGCAAGATTGGCCGTCTTCAGTTGTTAGAGCTTGCTAAAGCATTCCCAGACAAGGTTGGTTTTTCTTCCTTGCAACATGGTGCAGTATACCATATTGGAGTTTTCTGGATCATCAGTCACATATTGTAACATAAATTAGCTATTCTATTTATTGCTTAATGTAAGGATCATTACTAGAATCTCTATATGTATG
The DNA here is from genome assembly GCF_008831285.2 of Nymphaea colorata. Lineage (NCBI taxonomy): Eukaryota > Viridiplantae > Streptophyta > Magnoliopsida > Nymphaeales > Nymphaeaceae > Nymphaea > Nymphaea colorata. Next base: position 1,033,899 of record NC_045138.2, on the reverse strand, counting down.
TATGTATGTATGTACTGATACATGCATACATAAAGTGTTCATATTCAAATGTGTTTTTCTCCCAATAACCCATGAACCGGTGATCTAACTAGGTGTGCAAGACTGGACAACTCAATTAGCTATCATGGATGGCTCAAATTAACAGCACTGTATATTCATGCCTTTTATTATAATCTCTGACACCCAAATTCTATCCTGATCTCATACTATAATAAAGCGTAAAGAATTAGTAGTAGACATGCACATCCATCTCTGAATAAATCATATTCCATAAGCCCAGGGACGTGTTAAAAACTCATGGAAATCTTGGTAATGCGAAGGGGATAAAAGGGAACCTTCTATATTGCCGTTGCACTACTTAAACTCAGGATTGAATCCTTTACATAAGCTGAAAAATGTGTCAAAGAGGATACGTGCATGTGCACCTGTGTAAATGTGTTTGAAATTGCCGCGTGTATTTGCTCCGTTCTAGATGCAGGTATACGGATGTGCTTGCCCATGAATATTTAATCGTGTTTGCCCATTCATGTCCTTGATAGTGGGCTAAAATACAATGAAGCATATGATATAGCATGGAGAATAGAAGGTGGACCTAGAACTTACCGATTGTCAATGTCCAATAAATGCACGCTTCTTGTTTTTATTTTTTTGCTGTATCTCCTTCTTTCATGAAATATTAAGGAAATCAGATTATCACAAACTTTTGCATATCAGACGGGTAGGCCAATTATGAAAAATGCTAAAAAAAATTTCTTTATACAAGTGAAATTGGCTTCCATTTATTGCTAAAGAAGGCCAACTAGAGAAACCGTCTCTGTTTAACAATGAGATGGTGTCACCTATTAGATGCAGAAAGTTTTATTGGAAGCATATGGAATTATTCATTATTTAATTACCAGGGCATGTTAGGCCTATTCTGTGATTGACCTTAAGCAACTTGTTGGTGTAACACAGGCTGACTTCTGATCAGCCTTGCCAGTGTCAAATGTGTTTCAGTTTCCTATTCCATTGGAGTTCGTTCATTAACCCTTTCTTTTTTTCCATTACACCTTGTATGATTTTCTATATTTTTTGGTGATTATCATACATATTCATTTTTGGTGTAGCTGGAGGCCCCTGAATTGAAGCTGACTGGACCAAACAAACTTGGAAAAGTGGAATATTTTCAACACCTGCGCAATGCAAAATTTTGTCTGTCTCCACGTGGCGAATCTTCATGGACTCTTCGTTTCTATGAAGCTTTTTTTGTGGTAATCTCTCATTTCTTATCATAATTGCACTCACTTTTATGCTATATTCAGACGCCTAACTGTGGAACCATAAAATAGAAACTTTGATGCTTAGATACGCATGTACATTTTGCCCATTTTAGATATTTGGCTGCCTTATTATCGAAATAAAAAGGAAAGCTTAGATCCACGTGTACATATTTGTCTCCAAATTCATGTTTGTGTGATTTTGCACTTATGTGCTCATGCTGTCGCTATATTGATTACCTGGTGCTTCAATAGGTGCCCTCATGCACTTCTTAGGTGGTGTGATTCTTTTGTGGATCAATTTAACAGTCACATCTTGCATAACTGAATAAAAAATCTCGTATTTTGTTGCATGCCTATTTTATATGTGTATTTTCTAAACAATGATTATTTTGTGGGGTTAGTTATGCTGGTCACGTGTTGTTACAGAATAACGAATCCAATAACCTGTGCTCTTGTTGAACGTCAACAGGAGTGTGTTCCTGTTATCCTGTCAGACCAGGTGGAATTGCCTTTCCAGAATATCATTGACTATACCCAGATATCGATCAAGTGGCCAGCTAGTCGAATTGGAATTGAACTTCTAGAGTATCTGGAATCCATATCAGGTAAGAATCCTCCAAATTGCTTGATTGTCTGCTTTAATTTGCTTTTGCCTTTTGAGCAACCACAGTAAAAGTTGGATCAATTCATCTGTTTAGGCTTGTATGAACAAGTCTATTAGATTATGGCAGCTAATCATTTTATGTGATATTCAAGTTACGAAAATTGTTAAAGCAAAGATGGTCTACCAAATCCAAGTCAAGTTGGCCATTTAGCAAAAACCGGAAACTCTTGATTGAATGTTGATTTACAAAACAATCACGCCCAAACTCTTGATGTAGGCCATTCTCGCATCCAAAAAAAATTCTAGCTACTTGTAGCTCCAAAACCATGCACCCCTATGCCCAATGCGATGTACGACAAAATCTTATGAATATGAACTGCGGAGGTGTCTGATTTCTTTGTTTCACATGCAGACAAAGAGATTCAAGAAATGATATCACGTGGACGACTTGTTAGGTGCTTGTGGGTGTATGCTCCAGAAACACAGCCCTGCTCAGCCATGCTTGGGATCATGTGGGAGCTTCAGAGGAAGGTGAGAAGCTTCCATCAATCGGCGGAAACGTTTTGGCTTCACAATGGCTCTGTTGTAAACAGAAATTTGATCCCATTCCATGATTGGAAACCACCCATGTCGCTCCCTTGAATTTTGTTATTTTTGCCATATTCATTTAATACGGTTCATTGTAATCCTCTTGTATCAATTAAATGCACCTGTAAATATACCCATCCACGTAGAATTATAGAAAGAATGTCTCTCTTCTTGAAATCGGGCTTGTACTGTATATGCTTCCTTCCATTTGCTTACCAATGTATTAAACTGCAAATTATGACGTCTGCTCTCCCAATGTGGGGAGACGGTAGAGGGACTCTCTTCGCAAGTGCAATTGAGGCAGTCACCCTATCGGACAGGGTGCAGCAAGTTGGTATTCTCACACTATATATATAAGCCAGACCCATTGGTTTTTTATTAAAAAACTATTTCAAATAAAATATAAACATCTTAGTATGTTTATGAAGGTTATTTTGATATAAAACATGTTTTGATTCTAAGTTGTTTTAATAAAAGATGCTGATTTTTTCATTATCATGCTATAGGAACAGTTCATTTTTTCTTATTATAAACACACCAGTAAAATCTAAATCATCAGCTTAGTATACGTTTTGCATCATCCCATTCTTAAAATCATATTCATAAGGTTAAATTGCAAAAAAAAAACATTTTAAAAACCAAAATCAGAAATTGTGGTTTTTATTCTTGACATGAGTTCCATAAGGTTATATTCTTCACATGCAAACTAATTCCCGCTCTTGGGACTTTGTGTCGCTTCATCTAGAAAATAGAATTGTATCAGTTCAAGATTGAGGCTATAATCTTTGTTCCAATTATTATTCTGCGCCTAAAAGCGTATTAGATTTTTAAGCTGTGGGGACTTGTACGTACTTTTGTAAGGTTAGATGAATCCGCAGACCCCCTTTTGGTGAGGTCAAGTTCCCAAATATTAAAAAATAATACGTTCTTAGGTATTCACAGAATAATAACTGGGACAACATTATAGCCTCAATCTTGAATTGATATACATTATTTTCCAAGGAAAAGAAAAACTGATTGGTTTCACAGGTATAGGATGCTCAATAAGTTTTAAGTCCAAACGGTGCAAAAATATCGACGAAACAATACAAAATCCCAACTGTCGGAGTCATATTGCAAACATAACATAACCACACCGATCTGTTGCTGTACTAAGAGGCGCGTCTGCCGGCTACACTAGAAACGTAGAATTTCTGATCCAAGTTGCACACAGGACTCAACGGGACTAAAATGGGGTCTTTGAAAATCAAATTTCTTCAGACAGGACGACCCGCTGATTCTGTCCCACCAGATGTTAACCTTAATCAAGTTCATGACTGTTTTAAGGAACTTGGCCTCACTGGTGAACGCAACCCCAGAACGCCGGTCTCCCCCAAACCGTCCGACAATACCAGCTATGAGCCTATCTTAAAAATGCAGCCACAACTTCAATAATAATAATAATAATAAAACCCAATTAGACTGAGATAGATGACAATATCTCCTTGATTTGAGAGAGATCTACCCACTTCTGTCCCTAAAATGCTATCATGGAGAAGTACAAAATCTCACCAGTTCCGCATTTGGCAGCTATCAGCAAAAGTTGAGCCAGTATCAAGAATTTCAAAAAACTGAGGTTCATTCTTGGGCTTATGGTCTAGAGAGAGAACTCTAAATGACATTTCCTCGAATTTACAAATGAAGACTTGCATGGTCAAAAGGTTTACAATTTAGTTCCGTCAATATTTGGTCCACACTGCCCTACCTTTGAAGCTTAACCACCTAAAGAGACGATCGCCGTTACTCGAACAAAAGACATCTAGAAAGACCGGTTTATTTCATATTTTTATGCCCCGATAGCCTCATTGCACTCATGAAGATGCTCAGCAAAGAAAGCAGGTAGCATATAAATAAATATATTATATTACATAATTATTAATTAAAAATAATAAAAAGAACCTATTAGAAAAAGATACTAACAAAATGAAGAGGGACCGATGGATGCTGAGATAAAGTGATCTTGATCAAACTTGTGGAACAATTTCCGGCTCCTGTACAAAAATCTCAGCTCCCTGGATAGCAAGCTGCAAAAAAGATACTACACCGGTTATCAGAAGGAAAGAATAGTTAAAGGTGTAACAAGATATAGAGATTAGAGAAGGTAGAGGGAAAAAGCTGAGGCAGCATGGTATTGTCAATAAAATTAATATGTTGCAGGCATGACTGTAGATCACTACATGATTTGCAACATCGCTTACTTTAGCTTTATCATAAACTTGGTAAGGTTCATAAAGTGATAGGTAATTAGATCATGTGCCCATTTTACAAACTTTTTTGTCGTATAAACAAATTTGATTTTTCTGGAAAGGCAAAATATTTCAATCTGCATAGGAGTTTAAGTTTTGTTCTAATTCCTGCAAATTAAAATTTCATTTTAACGATCTAGGACACTAGATTGGGCTTCTGATGGTTTTAACTAGAGCTTATAAACTGGATCATTTGAGTAGAAATGAAAGTTGAATAAACAAGATCGGCTTTGTTCAACTCAGCTTCAGAAGACCCCTTACCAGAGTACTCTCAAAATGCTTTTGTAGGGGAAAAAAAATATTTTAGCTTATGTAAAACTATGAATATATATAAAACATACAAAAGTACCACCAAAGCACATCTTTTCTTCCCAGTAATATTGGGACAATAATATGGCATTTCAAAGCAAAGACCTTTCGGGTGTAATATATTTCTCATATCAGTCTTTGAATCATGAAATTTTGAAATATCAGATGAAATTTCATAGAAGGTTCAACACATTTTTCCACAAGTTTTGATTAATGATTATGCTTCTGCAAAATTCAGCAGGAAGACTAGAACACAGTTTGGCTGTTGCTGTTCTATAGGCTAAAGAAACAGAAGTAGAGATTCCCGCTCTTTACCTCAAAACTGAAAAAACCAAGTCACAAGCAAGTATTTGTCAAACCAGGTGCCTGAGAGATCGTGATGTCATCGTAAGGCTTTTCTTGGTAAAGTTCAATACAACCCCTGCTTTTCAAAACCTACAAGATCAAATAAGATGAATGCCTTAGCATATGTGGTTAGACTTCAAGTTCGAGGAAAAAAACAAATATAAATAAGGTAATGCATTGAAAAATTAAAAAAAAATGTAAGAAAATGATGACAAATTCATTCACTTAAAATGTTTGTTATTAGTTTTTTTCTGTCCAGTTACTTACAAAACAGGCATATGTTTAACTAACTGTTTATGCAAGCAAAATTACATGTACAATGTGAGTAATGTTTGACTAAAGTATGACTTCAAGCAAAAATGCAGCTATTACCAAAACTTCATAGAACATGCGGGCACATTCTTTTCTTCTTCGTCCTTCCAGAATATTGCTTAAGTTCAACCTTCCTGGCGAATCTAGTGGACCCTTAAAAGACTTCTTCAGATACTGCGCTACAGCCCTAACGCAAAGTTCAACTTTAGAGACACTGGCTAGCCTTATCCATAAGGAAGAACGAGTGGTCCATGTAGTGTCACATACCTGGTTCTCACAGACCAGCTTTCAACCCTGTCTAGTGTAGTTCCTGCAACAGGAGAGACAGCTCACATGAAATGATTTTGTCTAATAATAGATGGAACTGATGGAAACTTCAAATGGTCAGTTTGAAGCCTTTCGTCAATCAGGTAATGAATTGCAATACGGTAGGCAGTCAGGCCAATTTTAACAAGTTTGATCAATATTTTAGTTCATTAATTATTCCGACAAAATGGGAAAAAAAAAGTGATCATAGCTATCTAAATAAGCATTACAAGAGTAAGTTATTGTGTTCCATGATTCCATCTTACCAGTTTGAGAGGCATCTGCTTCTAAGCAATCCAGATCCTGCAACAAAGTAGTGTTCAGATATACATATCCAAAGCGAGAGATTACCATGATCCAGAAAAGAGCTAGAATTATGTCCCCGAAATGCTGCCTGGAAACTGGCATAGGAGATGGAAAGTATATTTCTGTAATATTAAAAGTTTCAGAAACAACTAACCTCGGAACTGTGTCTAAGCCTAAATTCTGGGGTCTCTTCTGGAGTAAACTGATGGGCATCATCCATAGCAGATTCATCTATACCAGAAAGATTTGGCTCAGCAGAAGCTGGTACTTCTCTTTCAGGATCAAACCCCATCCTAGAATCATTTTCTGTGTGAACTGCTGATTCCAAAGTTGCTGCAGTTGAGGGAGTAAAGTTCTTAGAGGGTAGGATTTCAGCAGCGATATCATTACTGTAGCCAACCTCACATCTGGGCTGTTCGATTTCAAGCTCATCCACTGGAGTTCTAATAGGAGGTTCAGCTTCTCCATGTTCAAAATTGACCTCGCTAGAAGATTGACCAATCAGTGGGGGGAAATGCTTCCTTTTCAACAAGTCCTCAAGTTTTGCAGACATACCTGAATAGAGTGGATCTCATAGCTTAATTTTGTATCTTAAGTGCAGTTGAAGCCATGGCAACAACAATAAAGAGAAAAGAAAAAAGAAAAAAAAGTTCATGCACGACATAGATTCTGATTTTGCACCACCCTCAGTCCCAGAGAAGTCATGAAAGCACAAGTTAAACTCAGCTGAACCCTAACTCCTAAGTCCAAATCAACTTAACACCCCTTAAAGGGCAGTTGATTGCTGGTAAAAGCTTTACCAGGCAAAATTTTTCGCCTATGCAAAATCTTTGGAAATAAAAATCTGAAGAAACGTTTTGCCCTTCCTTTTAGCGAAAAAATTTTGTCCCGTTTTTATGGCAAAAAGTGGCATTGCGGACTTACAATAATGTTTCCTCATTTTGGCTAGAATATGTGGCCCACATTTTTTGGCAAAAGTTCTGCAGTAGGTAACCTTTTGCCTTCAATCAAGCATCCTCTCACGCTTCAAATTCTCAACTTGTCCAAACCAACTTACCATGTTAGTAATGCATGTCAAACAAGACCACATACATGACACTGAACATCAAACCACAACAACCAGCTTACCAGAAATCAAGGGTTCTTGAAAAATTTGCTCCCAGCGAGAGTTCCTATGAGACAGCAGAATCTTTACAGCAGTGCAAGGAGCTCTCCTTTTGCGCTTTAAGTTCCGTGTGTCATCTAGCTGCTTCTTCATGGACCTATAATTTGTAATACAAAGATGAGAATTTCATCTTCTCTCTGATCCGGTACTTTCCAATTTCCATTAAACTATATGGTTATTTTTCAATCAATTAAGAGAAAATATTCAATTGCAAAATCTATACCTAACATTGCAGTTTATAAAGGATCAGACAAGGGGAGGAAGAGCTTATTAATTACTAATCTAATAAAACAAACTCAATTGAAAAAGTATGTTTATTAACAGAACATAAATGGAAGTATTAGCTGGCTCTATGCAAAAATGATGAAGATGAAAAAAAAAAAACATAAACAAAATGATACATCAGAAAATACACTTACTCATTACTTAACACAATGACCTCATCAAACCGTTGTTTTCTCTTTCTTGCCTTTCTTGGCTTGGTTGCTGGCTGTTGAGCTGGTGGCGTTGGGATCAAAGCTGACAATTTGTTTCAGACACCACCTACAAGTTAGCATTTGCAACTATGCAGTTCTGACAACAGAAAATAATAAATGAAGGTGAAAAGGTTATTAAATAGTCTAATCTATTAGGAACACACACCAAATGAATTGTTCTCCTGCTCCTTGCTAGCTTCTGGTAAGAAGAAATCTTTGGGTAACTGATGTGAATTAGGTGATGAAGATGCCAAACGTGTTGGAGTTTCTTCACTGATAAAAGAGAGGTGGCGATCCTCAGCAACTTGGTCACCAAGTACATGAGGTTCTTCGTTGGTCTTGTCAAGATCTTGAAATTCACTAACAACCTGTGTTGACCCAGAAACATTTACAGCATCACGCATAATCTCCATCTCTATATCTTCTCTAACAATGTCATACTGATAGTGCTGTTCATCGTGCTTGTCAACGTTGACTGTTGTAGTAGGATCATCAGCAGCAACATCGCCGTAACTTGGAAAATAAGGATGTGAACTGCCACAATTGTCACTATTAGCTAAAAATAGTTCAAGCCGAACTAGCAAGTAAAACATATGCATCCGTGTACTACTTGATATTAAATTTACAGCTTATTTCAGGAGTCAGTATTCAATCAAATCACAGTACTCTAGGTTGACTTTTCATTATGGCAGCACCTAGCCAGAACCTCCTCTTGCCTGTGGTCAGACAAAGGTCATCAGTAGTTTCAGACACACCTCAGGGAAGCCATTAGTCAGCTTTCAACACTGGTGCAATTTCAGATCCCTGATTCTGTGGTCAAGGTAGTGTGTACTTCTATCCACCGACCTTAACACATGCCCACATTTTCAAAGAGAACCGTGAACTAAAGGGGTTATCAAACATGATGTGCTTACTCTACATCCATATACGAGGGACCAAAATCAGCAACAACTGTCTCCTCAATTCTGTCAAAACTGGATTCCTGCACGAGAAATAAAAATGTGAATCACTGAGTCCAATTGGATGTCAGGTGAAAGTTAAGCACATGAATACCTCGTTTATATTAAAAGTGGCATACAGCTCTTCTTCTCCACAAACTTTATCTGATAATTTCACAGAAGAGAAAAGGTTATTAAAAAGCTCCTAATTTTCAAACTATGTAGATACTGACAAATCAAACGGGTCACCAACCAAATCAAGAGACCAAGGAAAACAATCACTCGACAGATTGAAATGAACAATTTGCCATTTTTAGAGGAAAAAAACTAGTAGGGCATGATGAGGCGTCAAGCTTTGACTAGGTTTTCCTAAGATGCAGCTAGTCTCCCAGCATAATGCAGTCAACTCTTCCATCCCAAGGGGACGTCATTGGACTGAGATGCTCCTGGGGAAGACTAACCCCGACTGAGAAGCATTTCAGTCCAAAAGTTTCAGTTGCTTTGGGCTGATCTCAGTAAATTTCAACACAAACAATTACAGAATAATATATTTAGACTTTGGAAGGAAGGAAGACCTGGTATTGTTATATCTTCCTGAGTTCTGATATGGATGTCCTGAAACCTGTTAAAACAATAAGAAGAAGTTAACACTATTTAATGTAATGCATAACCTGAAAAACTTCACAAGATGCAGTAGCAATAACTATATGGACTTACTCAGTAACTCCATACATTGCTTGATCCAGGTTAATGGCATCAAGTTCCAGAGTCTCTGGAATTGTGACAGTGTGGATAGGCGCAGTTGATGCATCTTCTGGCAGGTCAATTTCTATCGAGGCAAATGCATATCTCAGCTTCGTCAATATTTCATTACAATCATGGTGAAGGTAGTCAACCTTCCTCGAAAATATTCTTACAACACCAAGTAGAAGGTGGCCAGATAATCTCAGCGCAATAGGAACCTCCGGGAACATGATCGAGTCTGCTAAAATAGTATTTCAAAAATGAATGAACAAAAATGAAAGATAAACGAAGATATAATAGAAGGAAACGTCAAACGTAGCAGAGAGGTTCAACTGACACGTTAATTTTCAGAAAAGATCGATACTTCAGCTGGATCGCCATTTTAGCTAAAAAATGGAATGATAAAATTCACTTTTTCTGCATCAACTCCCTAAGCCTCGAAAATTTATGATTCTTTGGTCAGAAGAAGTGCAGAAGTCCTTTCCACAAATATGGAACACGAAATGAATATTACTTTGCATAGAAAGGACATACAAACGGATTTATACTTCAAAGCAGAAGCTGAAAAATAAAATAACATAATATTAGCCCCCCTAGGAGTCAGCCTTCAACTTTAGAACAAACGTCAGCAAAAACTCATAAGACTGATTTCAACAACGACACCTTCTACTAAAATCTTAACACCACTTAATTCGACAGATTCACGGACAGATATATGCTCTCGATTAATTAATTTACATAGAGTAGTCCTCAAAGAAAAATGGAAATATAACCCAAATGGTTCCATTGAAATTCCCAAAAACTCGGATTTCTCTTAGGGTTTTGCCAAAGCTACCAAATCTGGTACCTGAGATCCTTTTGGAAGCAGTAAGTGGGAAAGATATAGGAGTCAAACCCGGAAAGAACAAATGGAACAATAAATGAACAATGTAATAAGCAAAACAACAACAACCCCAAAAGAATTCTCCAATAACACCTAACTGAGAGGGATAGCGAGAGAGTGGGAACAAAGACCCACCGATGGAAGCAGAAATGTTCGTCTCCGTAACCTGAGACTTGCGTAGCTTGTTCTGGAGATGCGCAGCCATCCACACCGTCCCCAATGGGCCCTTCCTCGCGAGAATGAAGTGAGAATAGAACATCTCGGCGGCTCCCGGAGTAGCTGCCCGCTGTTTTTCTGCGACCTGGATGACCAAGATTGCGCCCGACTCTTAAGAGTCCCTTTCGCTAGCCTCTCCCTTCTCTTCTTCCCACTTCGTTTCTTCCTCTTTATAGAGAGAGAGAGAGAGAGAGAGGTGATTACTCAGAGGAAATGGTTGTTACAGAGGAGAGAGAGAGAGACAGAGAGGATTCGGGCAGAAGCTAGAAGGAGGGCTTCGTTTTGGCGGGAAGAATTCAGGAGTTCGCGCCTCCGCGTTTGTCCATGGTCCGCAAGTTACGGGTCGGTTCGGGTAATATCAATTGTCACGAGTCGCTGGTCACGACTCGGAATAAATAAAAGCACCGTTTGGCATTCGGCATTATGTTTCATAAATCTACTTTAATTCATGAATTTATTTTCGTTTGAAAGCATATTTATAGAACATTCATACTTTATTTCTAATGTCAAACAACCCCGAAAAAAACTAAAGAATTAATTCGACTTGACCCAAAACAATTTATAATACCACCAATTTTGGCAAAGTTTATTTCTCGTAACAAGGGATCATGTGTTATAGAATAGCGGTAAGATACGATTCTACACGGAATAATTTCGGAGAATTTGTGGGTCCTTTGGTTAAAAACAAAAAATCTTCTTATTCGGTGGATTGCTTTTTCGAGCCGCACTTTGTGTTTCCATCCAGAAGTCGCCACGATGCATCTCTGCCACTGGAGAGAAGCCCACTTGCTTACTTAACGTCTCCAGAAAAGGAAGGATTCATCAGGACCTTCAAAGCTCTGTCTCAGTTTCTTATCTACTTCCAGTCGTAATGATTCCCTTAGCAGCAGCCGAATTGAACACCAAGTTCTTATCAAGTTGCTTCTCGGCTATCAGATCTTCCGATGGTTCTAGCCACTCTGCAAAGAGACCCACTGCCGTTAGATCTTCCACCGTTAATGGCAGTGCTGCTTCAGTGATTGACGAGTGTGTAGAAGAGAAGAAACCTGCTTCCAGCAATGGCCTGAAATCGTCTGGTTTGTGTGGAAGGAGGTCAGCAATTGCTTCTGGGCTTTCATTGTTGTGTGCTGTTTTGGGATTTGAAGAAGATGCATCTGCAGTAGTTAAGCAGGGTCTCTTGGCAGGGAGGATTCCTGGTTTATCTGGCCCTGACGAAAGAGGTTGGTTTTCTTCTGTCATATGATCAGCGCCCATTTCAATCTTCTTGCGGAACTCTCTTTTTATTTTTCACCTGTTTAGAGTATTTCAAGGACCGCCCACTTAAGACATATGATGCTTGTTTCGTTCTTAGAAGGGACTCCTCTTTATTCTTTTCGTTTTCATCGCCTTTGTAGATTATTTCAGTGACTAACCACTTGACAATATACTACTGGGTTCTCTATTTTATTTCATTTGTTTAGTTCTTATACCAACCTTTTGGCATTCATACGATATTCTCTTATATCAACTGACTTGTTCTAATTATCTTATGCATGAAAAATGATTACCCGACTCTTGTGATGGTTAAGCTTTAGGCTGCAAAGTCGGTGGTCTATATATGACTTTTTGTCCTTCTGTCAATTCGCTTGAATCCCTTTAAGAAAATTATTGAGTAAATTTTATTTGACGCACTTGGGCATTCTTTAATGGGAAAGTGTTTGCTCAGACAGGTTGGAGGACCTACAGGAGGCCAGATGAGAAGTCTGGGGGTCATGGTGTTGGGTGGAGTCCAATTATACCCTACACATTTTCAGTTCCTCCCAACTGGGAAGAGGTACAGTACTTCACAAAGCAGCTACGAACATTTCCAATCTGCTACTAAACTGGCTAAAAAATTCTTATGGCTATTATAGACCCAAATATATTCCATGAGATTCTATTGGTGGTCTGAGGGTCTGAATGTATGTGATTTCATGTCACAGGTTCCTGTGTCGATTGCAGACCTTGGTGGCACAGAGATTGATCTGAGATTTGCTAACCCCCAAGAAGGCCGATTATTTGTTGTTGTTGCACCTGTCCTTAGATTTGCAGGTACTTTAGTATCTGTCTTTCTATTTCATTTTCCTTATTTAAGTTCTATATCTCTTGCTGCTCTTGTTAAATGTAGATTTTCCTATGTCTTGTTACAATGTACAAGCATTTGTTGCTCAATGCATTGATGGATGCAAACATCATAAATAATATAAACTGCAACACAATTACCATACTTTAAGCAAACAATAGCAGCTTAACAGTACAAAGTCCAATTTAAAACCGCTAACTTTGTGCTAAAATGTAAACTTCAAGTGCTACTCATGGAAAAAGTATAGCAGAAAGTGTAGTTATTGCTTTTTCCTATTCTGGAGCTCCCTTCGTGTTTATGACAACCATTCTATTGGTTTCTTATTCACTATGCAAGCCTTTATTATCTTTGTTCCTGTCTCTCAATATATCTGTCTCCATCTGCCAATATTTAAATGCTTTCCTTTCACAGTTTCACCTACTCCCTGGTTATCTTCTATGGGTGCATGCAGATCCATCACAGTAATGCTCCAGTAAATTCTACTGACCACTTGATATGGCTGTATTTCATGCATCTTTTCCATGCTTAGATGCCCTAGAAATAAGTACATCTAGAAATACATGCATAGAATTTGTGATATGGCATCCTGGTTCATGAAACTTAAAATATCAAAACGAACTGAAACAGAACTTACGGTCTTGTATTTCATGGTGGGGGACAATACCACTTTGTGCATCATATGGTAGCTCACGGTTGACTTATGATGTGTTTGGCAATTCTTGAATCGGTTTCTGAAATTGAGCTCTCATTTCTTTTGTTTTTGAAAATTTATTTGCAATTTGATCATTCTGAGCTGGTGCTGAAATGAAATGGTCAACTTTTTATCATAGATCTTGGAGAAGATGCAAAAATTGAAGATATTGGACCTCCTGAAAAAGTGATTAATGCATTTGGGCCAGAAATCACTGGAGAAAATGTTGAAGGAAAAGTTTTAAGCATGGCTGTGACTGAACATTTTGGTAGGAAATATTATCATTATGAGCTGGAACCACCCCACGTCCTTATTAGTGCAACTGCTGCTGGCAACCGACTGTATATGTTTGGCATAACTGGAAGTGGTAAGCGTTAAATTAAATTTATGATTCTAGCTTTTTAGGATCCATCATGGTTCTTATAGCTTTGTAAAATTGGCCATTTTTCTGCAGGTCTTCAATGGAAAAGACATTATAAGGATCTAAAGGAGATCTCCAGTTCATTTCGAGTCACTTGAGCAGAAAACACAGATTCTTGAGGAGGGACTAAGGAGGACCTTGTTGGAAGATTAAGCCATGCAAGAGATTGATGTTCTTTAGAAATTAATGTATACAAGGATCCGTGCATTGTTATGTATTATTAAAACCTCATGTCCAATGTACAATTTTGTCACTGTTATCGTCTACTTATATTCAGCTCTACATGAGGATTCTCTGACCCTGTAATGAGCAAGTCTTCTTTTGTTACACTAGAAGCATTGATTGATGATGCAACGTACTCGTCTGAAAACAACCAACTATGCAATAGTTCTTCCGGAGCATAACTACCAATGTACATACCAAAGATATTAATAGATGTTCATATATAAAAGCATACACTGGTCATCTCCCTACATATAGTTGACGAGTTTGAGATTCAGAATGAGCACCAGAAAGAAACTGATATTCAACATTGCTAGAGGCCATGATGGAACTGTGGCCAGGTACCTTCTCAATCTGATTTTTTGCCATCATTATCCTCATTTTCTCAGCATCTTCCCATTGAGCAGAGGCTGCATACAAGTTTGACAGAAGAACATAACGCGCATCATCACCACATTGTTCTGTTGTTACCTTCTCCACAACCTTCTGTGCCAACCCCATGTTCATATGCACTCTACATGCTCCAAGCATGGCTCCCCATATTACAGAGTTTGGCTTCATGGGCATGCTGTTGATAAATTCATATGCCTCTTCAAGCAGACCTGCGCGACCAAGAAGATCGACCATGCAACCGTAATGCTCGATTCCTGCTGTAATCTTGTGATTCTTGTGCATGGATGCAAACAGTTCCATGCCTTCCTGGACATATCCAGCATGGGCACAAGCAGAAAGCACAGCCAAATAGGTCAACCTGTTTGGTTCCACTTCCTGCAACCTCATCTGACCAAAGAGTTCCAAAACCTCTTCAACATGACCATGAATGGCTACACCAGATATCATGGAATTCCAGCACACCTCGTTCTTCTCGGGTGCTTCATTGAACAGTTGTCTCGCCTTTGTAATATCCCCACACTTTGCATACATATCAATGAGTGCATTCGACACAAACTGGTTCAATCTGACTCCTATTTGTTCGACCAAAAGATGGATCTCTTTCCCCATTTCTAGTGAACCTAACTGTGCACAAGCTGAAAGTGCACTTGCCACACTCACTCCATCTGGCTTGACGCCCGATGCCCTCATTTCCTGGAAAACATCAAGTGCTTGCTCGCACCATCCGTTCTGTGTCAGACCGGCAAGCAACGTGTTCCAGTTCACTAAATTTCTCTCCTCCATCCGACCAAAGAGCAATTTAGCCTCAATCACATTCCCACACTTGCAATACCCAAACACCATCGAGCTCCATGCAAAGAAGTTCCTTTCAGGCATTTCTTCGAAAATCTCCCTAGCTGCTTCCATTTCTCCATTCCTCGCATACCCATTAACCATTGCAGTCCAAGTGATAACGCTCTTCTTCTCTGGCATTTGGTCGAAAAGCTTTCTAGCCATTGCAGTCTCCCCAATTCTCGCATACCCATCAATCATCTCCGTCCACGAAACTGAGCTCCTCTCGGGCATCAACTCGAAAAGCTCCAAAGCACTCCCCATGTCACCATTCTTTGCATATCCACCAATCATTGCATTCCAAGACACAACGCTTCTTTGAGACATTTCATCGAATATTCTCCGGGCATCAACAAGAAATTTGCATTTCGAGTACATATCGACGAGAGCGGTCTGGATATACAGGTTGCACCCCGTTCCTGACTTGAGGAGATCCCCATGGATAGTCTTTCCCGAAAAAGCAAAGGACAGAGCAGCACAGGCTTTGAGTACCAAGGGAATGATGGCATGATGAGATACTCTTAAATTGAGACTCTGCTTCTCTGCAAAGACTAGAAGAGCATTCCTGTAACTCTTATTATTGACGTAGCCCTGGATCAATGCGGCCCAACGAGAAGGGCCGTGAGAGTTGGCCAAGACCAAGGAAGCATGTAGTGCCCTGTAGTACGACAGAGGTGCACTTTTCAATAACATCTATCGCGTACCAGTAATCCATGAACTCGCACTCCCACTCAACAAAGGCATGTGCTTTGATCTTGAATTTGAATCTTAGCTTGGTTTACATTGTACATCTTTTTGCACCATGGCCTGACCAAGCACAACGGAAAATTGGTCTGTTGGTGCTAATCAATCTCCGGCTGGCCGGCCCAGCCATCGAACGGTGGATTCTTTCTGTCGTACGCTTCCCCCCTCCCCCGCCCCGAGTCGCCTTCGAGAGGGTTGATTATTTTTTTTCTGAAAAAAAATCACTTTACTTTGAAACAAATTTCATGGCATATTTCGGTGTATCAAAGGCTCGCCGGCTCATGAGATTAAGGATGCCAATAGATTATATTTCAGTTGGATGTATCCAGATGTTCATTTCAGATTCGAATGTGAATACACAAAAGTCGTATATGAATCCAAATATAAAATCTGATTTCACAATCTGAATCTGATTAAAAGTCGATATTTGAATTTGAATCTGAATTTTAAACTGAATCCAGTTGACTTTCAAAATGTAAGAGCAATAGATATACAATATTTTATTAAAAACTAAATTCAATCTGAATCTAAATCAAATTGATTGTTTATATATATATATATATATATATATATATATATATATATATATATATATATATATATATATATATATATATATATATATATATATATATATCCACAATCTGATCGGATGTCAATTACAATTTGAATCCTTAATCGGTATTAATTTTTTTCTATATGTGATCGGATATATTGATACATCTCTCCCATATTCCAATTTAAACGTGGATGTGTAACAGACAGAAATAGAGTGATATTGGGTATGTCTAGGTGATATACTTGTTCTCTAAGAATTCTGGTATGGAGCTATCTTATTTACTATTTTTGGGGGGATCCTGGTATGGATTTGAACACCTTAACCAGATCTAGATCTGAGCCGGACAGCAAAAGGATCAGAAGTTCTTGAATATTCAACCTGAATCTGACTATTGCGCTTGGATTCAGATCAAATGAACAAGATTCCAAGAGCAACTGAATTAAATAATTGAAGTTGGTTTGCATCTTTGTTGTACCCTGGACAATATCCCCCTTTCAACTTGAAGACCTTAATTTCAGCTTCTGACCCACTTAGCTGGGTAAATGCTGTTCTCATCATGGCAGGTCTCTTACCACTAACCAAATGATACAATAATTGAGTCTGGCCCAGTATTTTGGATGAGTTGTGGTTAGAGGTGGAATGCCACCTAGAGCCAGAGCTAGCTGGTTCCCCTAAGATCAACCTGAGCTAATCGGTTGTTGGTTTTTGGCTTTTCTAAAACAGAAATCCTGTTTTTCCGCGGTTAAACTTTGTAAAATGCGATAGAAAGGTCAGAATTTTTTTTCATCTTGAGTCAATGCAAACTGTGAACTGGATCTAATCAACACTATTCTTGCCCTGAGCGGCATAGCTCAAACAGGTGGACTTGGGGTGCATTGGAGGTTCTTCTCCAGTTTGAACCCACGAGCGGCTTGAACCCACGAGGGGCGTGAACCCACGAGGGGCTATGCTCGTGTCGTAAGGGGGGTGGGTCCTATGTACAAGTTGAAGCATACAGAAATCATGCCACATTATACCAACACAACTCTAGACCCTGAATGTGAGGGAAAGGAGGGGGCTTTGGCTCTCACCTAGGTAATAGGATAACCCTGACTCACCTATAAGTAGATGTTATTCTCTTTACCAAACACGTCTAAATGGATCTGATCTGGGTATCAGTGTCCATTTAAACTTGGCTTGTGACATATGTATTATCAGCCTGCTTTTCTGGCTTAAACCAATCATATTATGCCTTAACTTGATCACAGAAAGTTACTTGTCAAATTAATGCTCTTAGTGTAGTCATGTGAGCCGAGTCGAAAGTTTATTGCTTTATGTTTGGCTTCCGCTGCCTGTTCACATGGGCAAAATAACTTTCATAATCGATTCGAACCTAGAAGCTGCAGAAATTAAAAATAAGTAGAACACTAAATTCTGTTATACACTCCAAAGAAATCAGGAGGTTTCTCTTTCAGTGAAAGATCAGATTCTCAGGCATACATGAACCCTGGAGTTTCAAGAAGAGGAATATATGAATAAGAGGACATGTATATTCACTTAACCGTTCAGTCCTTTTGATCTTGGTTTAACTTGGGCAACTCCTGGGTGCTGGAGCCTTTCATTGAGCAAAAACAAGTGCACCACTTTTTGACCAGTCGGCTACTCACTTCTTAGCCCTACGGAAGTCATTAAAAAAACTCGAATGCAGACTGCAGCAATCTTCCAATGAGTTTGGCACTACCAAGGAAAGCCAGAGAAGCCAAGGCAGGGATCATTCTTCAGTTACATGAAAATGGACGCCCTCGTTAATTCCAGATTGAGAACCAATCGTTGATGCACCATGGTAGATCTTTCGTCGAGGTGGGCAGAGAAGGGGTACCAACAAGTCCTCTCTTTCGAGGGATTTTGTTGTTTATTTTCATTTTTCTCCATCTACAAAGGGTTATTATCTAGCTTACGGAAGGCACAAGACAATTGTCATGTCTGGAGCTCCTCGGAGAAACTGCGCTGCCTTCTTTACAAGCTAAACAAGAACGATGGCCAAGTTGTGTAGCATCTAGCCATGCCAGAAATTTCCAGCTTAAGCATACAGGCAAAAATATACAGTAACTGATGATGACAGCCATCGATTTCCAAGAGTGCCAACTAATGTTGCAAGTAAACATGGGTAGTTTGACTGGGTTTTTGGAATAATTCCACACTGCAGATAATGAACTTGATTATATCTAACATCCTTTATAATAAACAGGACATGGCCTTAATCAAATAATACAACTCAAGCCTCATCAACGGCCTCCGTTGTTGGAAAATTACAGAGCCCATCTGAGTCCTGCCATCATCACACCTTTATGTCAAGTACAAGCAACTCACTACTACAATCTTGGTCAGCAACTTCATGCAACACGAATATAGAAATTCCAACTTTTGATCAATAGATTAGCGGAAAGAGAGGAGCAGCCAAAAATTTGATCAATAGATTAGCGGAAAGAGAGGAGCAGCCAAAAATTCTTAGTTACAGAAAACAGGACGTACAGCAGCCTTAAAATCTTCATAAAACCTTTCCTCAGAAAACCTACTAGCACGCTTTCTTGCAGCTGCTGCAATATTCAGCCGCTCTGCATCAGACATCTGCATGATATTGACAATGGCATCTGCGTATCCTTCAATGTCATGGGCGAGAAATCCTGTCTGCTGTCCATCTTCTTCAACAACTATGTCCATCCTAGGCCCAGCTGAATCATGAGCTGGGAGCATAAACATGAAAGATGGTTGGGAAAACAAAAGCATGAAATTAGATTTTAAAGTAACAAGGATGCAGTAACTGACCGATTGGGACAGCACCTGCTGCCATGTACTCAACAACGCATATGCCAAAATGCTCATCTATCATTGCGTGCAAACCTGAAACAGCTCCACCAAGAAGTAGCACCAGGTCCCTAAAATAAACTCTTAGTAAGGTCAGAAGAATTGACAAAGTACCTTTGATTCACACTGCATGTTCTTCGAATATTGACCCTTAACCATTTTTTCAGCAGTTGAGTATAGTACCGGACACAAAATACCTCAAAATATTGAGTGCAAAAGCATTTCAGATTCATGAAGACATTTCTTGCCCAAGGACTTGGAACTAACAGTAGGAGGCAAACCTGTACTTTAGATCTTCATAGAACTCTACATCTTCTTTGATATTTAATTGAGCACACTTCTCTTTCAACTGGGACAATCTCTTCTTATCTTGGCTGTTTCTGCAGCTACCCACAAATTGGAGCTTGGGTCTTGGTGCATCTGCTTGTAGTTTCTTGATGACAAGTGCAAATGCATCAATTTGGAGAGCATGTGCCTGAACACAATATAGCATCCATTTGAAGCAAAAATATAATGAAGTACATAGTAATCGGGTTGAAACATTCAATAATTTCTTAAAGTTCCTCCACTCACCTTTTCCGGACGAAACTGAGCAACAGATATAAATTTTGGGGGTTTTGTGGACCTCTCCAATGAAAGTGCCTGTCTGGACAGTACAGAATCAAACTATAATCAAATTGGAAAAGAAGGAAAACAAGCAACAAGAACATAAAAAATATTTTTCTAAATAAGCATTTCACAGGAACAGTCTACAGTGCAGAGATATTATTTTCACAAATTTTTCATGCTGTGAATCGGAAATGTATTAAAACTAGTTAGCCAAGCACTTAATTCATGAGACAAGAAAAGATGATCAGGTTTTGGCAAGCACCATGATTCTGCGAGACATTATGTATGCAGACTTGCAGTTGCTGATATTCAGATAAACCAATACGTTTAGACAGGAGTAGGTAATTTGTTGGCATTCCACAATTCTGGAAGACCTTTGGCCACAGTTGCAAGAAGCTGTCAGTCACACAAACGCTAGTTTTCCTTTTCTTAAAAGCAAAATATTAGACACTACTTCACTGAAAAGTACAAAATGACAAAATATTGAGCCATTTGAAGCTTTACACATAATTGATATGGATGTCCCACATGAATCCACTACAATAACTTGCCGTCAGTATCCAAATAAAACAACAAAAACTATCAATCAACCATTAATCTAAGCATGTTAATTATGAATGTTGTGCTCCTGTTTCTGGAAGTAAAAAGAAAGTCAATCAAAGATGAAAGGCAGATTTTCCACCTGAAGAGTTGATGTATTGCAAGGTGGGTAAACCCTTTTAGTACGTTCAGGAATTTTCCAGAGCTTATCAATATGAGCTTTTGTCCATGATGAGTTCACCATAGCTACATGTGCACACGAACCAGCCAATCCATACATCCAGCTTAAAATCATGTAGTAGATGATCTTCCCCTTGGACAGCCAGACACTGAAACAACCACAGGGATTGTTTATATGTTATGCTACCAATGAAAGAATTATAACCAGAAGCATATTATTACAAAACAAACTTCTATCTTAATAAAAAGTAAACATAAGTCCCAGTGCCTAACGGTGCACCCCATCCACATATTAAGAATCTCACCACAAGTTGATTTCAGAAAATGGATTATATAAGTCAACTGATTTGAGTCAGAAAGATACCTTCCTGCAATTAGATTGTTGTTATTGTACATCGAGTTGCGCTGACGAACACGAGCAACCATATCAGAACTGATGGTGGGGTAGTGAGTATAGCAAAGGACTTTGCAACCAAACAACCATGCAAGTGGATAGGTAAATGCATAGCCACTTGTGTCAAAATAAAATTTAGGTGTCAGTTTCCTCAGGGCTTCCCATGAAAGAAAAACTGAACCAAGGCTCTGGCCAATCATGGTGAAGTGGGGATATGTGCTTTCCTCAATCCATTTCCGTCTGTTCAAGCGAACTACCTAACCATCAAAACATAACAAATTGGTAATGCACTGCTTCTTAACAGAAAATAAATAAAACCAAATTAACTGCACAATCTTTTCTCTATCTTTACCGTGATTCGTTTAGTTATGTTTGAATTGGAAATCTTGAAGAATGCTGATGCTCAACTAAGTAAAAAATGATAGGAAAAAAAGAAATTTATGAACTGAAAGTCTGAAAAAATGATGTTTGACCAGTTCTGGTGATACTCCACTCATATATGTGCAATTTTTTATAAACAATTTGAACAACCACTTTCATGCTGCTTCCAGGAACTCATTATCGGTTTAGACTTTAGTGCTATCATTGCTGCTGCTACTACTACTGCTCTGACTGCATCACAACTCTCTGCAGGACTAAGCATAATAAAAAGCATTCACATGAAAAAAGGAGATATTCTCCACAAAAGAAGCACAACAAAATGAAGATATTCGTTATATTAAGATAATTTTCTATAATACCACTTTAAGAGAATCTATGCTACTTGAGAAGTGTACGAACTCCTCAATAACCACCATAATAAGTTTATTCAATTTCAATGTTTTGCTGGTGAATGTGATTCGGTCCTTTTCTTTTATCCGTCCCCAAAACAGGTCAAAAGATGCATCAGATTAAATTGATGGTGGACGAGTTTTCCTTTTGTTGATAAAAATTTTCAATCGACGCTCTAGATCAAGTTCATTCTAGACATTCTTCATGAAAAGCACCAAATAGATGGAAAAGAAACAGAAAAGGCTCTTTTTATGAAATCAATGATGAAAATCCGTAAATAGCTGGAATTACTAAATGTCTTTTTGCTAAATCCCAAGAAAAATCAGCACTTTATTGGTCAAATAATCCAATGAATTAATACCACAAAAAACAGAAGGCGAAAATTCGTAGACTACCTGAGGAGGGCGAAGAAGCTCGACGCCGAAACGATCGACGGCGCGGGCAGAGAGGCTCTGCGGCGTAGCATCGTCGCCTGTGTAAATGAAGCATTCGAGATTGGGGTACTCCTCCTGGACAGCCTTCACAGCACACCAGAGCACCTTCTCGCCCCCGCCACCGTCGTTCGTGTACGGGTGAAAGAACCCCGCCGCCACCTGCTTCCTGTTCCGCCTAGACTCGACCACCATCGCACAAATATAGCAAAACAACGCTACCACGAAGCCGAGAAAGAGACTTGCAAGAATAACCAAGACGGATGCAGCCATTGCAGGTTCGCGAGAAAGAGAATCCTCCTCTTCTCAACGACCTTCTTCCTCCTTCCTTTTGACGGCATGAAATGGTAAATGGGTCGGGTTACGTCTCATTTCATGTCCAAAATTGACTCTTGCGTCCGACTCAAGGGAAATTTTCCAATCAGAAGGGAAGTTTGGTAAATGACAAAAAAGTAGACGGCACCTTTGGTCTCGTTTTGTTACCTCTTCATGGTTACGTATATTATATATTTTTCGATGGTTGATTAAAGAGGGAAAAGAAGTCAAATGTCCCGCAAAATACCAATATTTTCTCGTTTGTAGATTATTTTCACGAGATTTTGTTTTAATGACAAATAAGTAGTTTATTGATCCAATTTGGGAGGCGTTTGGTAGATTTTCGATCAGTCTTAGATCAGCTTTGAATCTTAAACACAGGGGCCAACTCAAGAGTGTTCTCATTTAATTAAATTTTTATTTTCTTGTACTTCATTGAATATTTTAACATTTTGCCTATTTACTTTCTTTTAGAAACCATCATAGTATTTCTCTCCGTCTCTCTGACACCAAGACAGAGCAGTGCGAGGCATTGGTCCAGAAATTTCTCTGTATTCTGTATGAAATTTTCATCTACATCCTGATAACAGATACCCGTAACCTGGACCAGTCCTCATTTAGGTTATTCACTGGGTACCACCATAGTAAAAGAAAACTCACTAGATGCAGAGATTAGTAGCTCGGCATGAACCTTGAGCTCTCCTTTCACATAGTTCTTTTATCAGGCAACAAGGTCTTCAATCTCTTCTTGGTCCCTATGCTATAGCAACCATGCTAGGATTTCCAAACCGGTGGCCCTACTGATCTTTATTGAAATGGAAAGCAGAATCTTTCAAATATTGAAGAAGTGCAATTCCAAGAAACAAGTCCATCAGGCCCATGCACAAATTTTCATGAACGGCCTCCAAGGGAGCAACCTTCTGCTGGGCTCACTCATCCACCTCTACTCAACGTTGAACCAATTCCAATATGCGCTCTTGGTCTTCAAAATTGCACCATCTCCAAATGTTTTCCTCTACAACAGTATGATCAAGGCCTGCAACCAACACAATCATCAGAGGGATGCACTTTTTCTGTACAATAATATGAGAGGCGTTGGTGCCTTTCCTAACAGCTATACCTTCACCTTCTTGCTGAAATCTCTGGAAGCTTTTGAGGATCTAAACGAAGCCAAAATGATGCATACCCATGTATTTCAATCTGGTTTCGAGTGCAATGTCTTTGTGCAGAACACTCTTATCGATCTGTACTGTAAGTGCGGGGATGTAGGTGCATCTTTTAAAGTGTTTGATGAAATGGCTGAACGAGATGTTGTGTCTTGGAACTCGATGGTTGCTGCATGTATGTCGCACGAAGATGCTGAAACAGCCCTGGAGTTGTTTCATTCTATGCCAGAGAAGAATGTAGTGTCGTGGAACTCCATGATTGCGGGATACATGAAGCTTGGAAAGATTGAACAGGCACAGACATTTTTTAATCAGATGCCTGAAAGAAATGTTGTTACGTGGAATTCGATGGTTGCAGGGTATATCCAGCTTCGTGACATGCAAACGGCACAAAACATTTTCGAAAAAATGCCTGTAAAGAGTATTGTATCTTGGACATCTATGGTCTCGGGTTATGCACAATCCGGCGACATGTTCTCTGCACGTCTGCTATTTGATCAGGTGCCAGAGAAAAATGTGGTTTCATGGAACGCAATGATCAGTGGTTATGCCCACAACAGTCGATATAATGAAGCATTGAGCTTGTTTCAACAAATGCTGGTAACCGAACTCCAACCAGACGAGGTGACAGTCACAAGTGCTCTTACAGCATGTGCCCAGATAGGTGCTTTGAATCTTGGAAGGTGGATAAATTCTTATATTGACAGAACTAGATCTGAGATGAGTTTGGCTGTTGGTAATGCACTATTGGATATGTATGCGAAGTGTGGTGACATCCACAGTGCGCGTAGAGTTTTTAGGGAAATGACTCAGAAATGTATCATCACTTGGACATCCATGGTTTCAGGCCTGGCCTTCAATGGACATAGTAGAGAAGCTCTTGCACTCTTTGACAGAATGTGCAAGGAGGGAACAGAACCGGATGATGTGATCTTCATTGCTGTTCTTTCAGCATGTACCCATGCAGGCTCCATTGATGATGGTCTTCGATACTTTCAATCCATGGAGAGAGATTTTCATCTGAATCCTAGAATTGAGCATTATGGCTGCATAGTTGACCTTTTGAGCAGAGCAGGAAAGCTAGAGGAGGCACTAGGATTCATTATGAACATGCCCATGAAGGCCAATGTCGTAATCTGGGCCACATTGCTTGGATCCTGTAAACTCCATAGGAATTCCAGAGTAGCAGAAATTGCAGAACAGGAAATCCTGAAGTTGGAGCACTTGAATCCTGCATACCAGGTGCTTATGTCCAACGTTTATGCGTCGATTGGAGATTGGGATGATGTGCTGCAAATTCGAGCGATGATGAGAGAGCGTGATATAGAGAAGGTTCCTGGATGCAGCTCCATTGAAGTGGATGGCATTGTTCATGAATTTCTGGTTTCAGACTTGCAGCATCAGAATAGAAGGCAGATCTATGAAACTCTTGATGGGTTGAATCAACTATTGCAAATTGAAGGATATGTGCAATGTAGGAGCAACAATGTTGCGGGGACCCAACTTCATTCCACAAGTTTACAGGAAGCTTAAGTAATCCGGGCATTTGTTGATACTGAGAGTGAATATGTTTTCACCTGGTATTTATGAAAAATTGGCATTTTGGGGCCCATCTCACCTTTGATTTCACAAAGGACCACACTTTGTGGTTTTTCTAATTATGGTCACAATGTTCATGGAATCTGTCAAATAAGGGCTTAAAGTGAATCTTCATCAACTGGAGAAATGGGGAAGATTGGGTGTAATTTTTTTCAATACTACTCTCTACTACTAATTAATTTCTTACCATTCTAGTTGACTGTTTTAGTTTTTCTGGTTAATAGAAGTTTACTTCGACTTCGAGCCCTTATTGGACAATGTTTATATGTGAATATTGCCCTTGTTAGAAATTTATAAAAAGTGATTCCTTTCTTAGAAAAAGTAGAACCAAAACTAAATAGTTTCCCTTGTTCGTATGAGCAGCTAGCACATGCTCACTCCCGGTCAGCTGAACATCTGCAGTAACCCGTATCTGCCATGACAATAGCTTTGAACCCACAAATATGGAAGAGAATCCATCACATTAGGCATATTAAAGACTGTTGAAACCATAATGACTGTGGAGCTGAAATTCTGACTGGATTTTAGTTATTACTTGACGTCCACCGCCTATCACATCGCCTATCAGATTTATTTGAGAGCATGAACTTGATAAATGAGAAGGAAGAAGAGTGGAGTAGGTGATTTTCAACTATGAACATTTTGGACAAATCCACTGCCATCTTTGTTTTCCTGCCACCTGAGTAGGCAGTCCATCTACATGTAACGAGACTCACCTCAGAGATTCAATATCACTTAAACAATGCAGGTGAGCAGGCAACTATGTAGTTGTGAAGGAATGGTGGATTCTATCCCCTCCGCCTCACTTTTGAACATTGCCACAAATATTGAAAGATTTTCGCCTCAGGTAAAAGAAAAATATCAAGAAAATCTCCTCAGATTTTGAAAACCTCGGCAAAAACGAATATTTTGCATTTTCTTTCTTTTTATGTTCACCTTTTTATTAGTTTCTCATTTGTTTTATTTTTTCTATTTTTATGATTCTTATTTTTAAAAAATTTGCCAAGCTTTTTCCCAAAATTTTCCTTATAAGAACTTCACCGAAAATAGCCAAGAAAAACTTTGTCAATATCTTTTCCAAAGCAATAATTGTGATAATGCTTTTGAAATCTAAAAATACCAAACCTTAATGCAGTGCAAACAACACCGCGCTTGACCTGTCCAGGCTAGAAAATCCTTGTGGTTTTTGACATGATGGAGCTTCGGTCGGTGCCTGAAGATCTCTGAGCAGATACCAAATATGTGAGATGAAGGCATGAGCTCAGAGTGAGAGCGCAGAGAGAGAGAGAGAGAGAGAGAGGTGTCAAATAGTCGGTCCGATCCCGCAGACTTCTTAACCAAACAAGGTCTGCGGCTTCAGTATTTTTTTTGTTTTCCTTCCAGTGCTCATATGGTTCGGAAGGCTACCAACCTAAGGAGTTGAGACATGAACAGGGAAGTTACACGGCAAAACTATGTTACAAAATTGCATCCTTTTGGAATGTATGGTTCTACAATATAGAAGCGTATCACGTGCAGTCCCTATAACCCCAATTTTATTTTCCTGCCTACAAAATCCCTGGTACTTGACCAGCTCTTCCACACATGATGCAAGCCCCACTAAAAATTTGCACCACGCACTCACTATCCGCCTCCAGACACTGCTTTTAAGACACCATTGCCATGGAGATGCTCAATCTCATGACCATCTTCACTGTGCGGTTGAACTCACCCTTGGCTCGCTTTTGCATGTAAGATCAGAAGTCTTGCTGCTTTCTTGAAAAGCTCCATGTCTTTCCCGTACATCTGATGCACTTTAATGTATTATGGTATCTCCCGTTTCCAGGCCAAGCTCAGAGAATCATCTAGCTGGAGGGAAAAAATTGCTTTCCACCTGAGATTTGATAATGTTCATTTAGTTCTGCAGGACTGTTTGTCAAGCGTTAAAAATGACATGCTGCACCTGAAGAATGGAAGAGAAGCATGAGACGAGTTAGTCAAGTATTCATGTGAAAAAGTGTGATATTTTGGAGCAGAAGCATCAGACGATCTTTCATATGAAAAAGTATGATACTTTCAAGAGCAGAAACAGTTTCTGGTTGAGCAAAACCAAATGCCTAGCAGGTTTCTTGAATCACCACACTGAAAGGATGATCTGTGCTTGAATTAAGGTCACCATAACCCAAGCACTTTCGCTGGATCACCAGTAAGAGAGTTATAAATAGGAAGAAGTCTTACCCTCTTTTGAACAATACAAGAAAGAATAACACTGGTTACACAAGGATCAGCCAGCATTGCTCGTGCTTTATTCATGACTAACTGAATTGCCGAACAGAATTCAGCCTGACACACAAGCTGAAGCTAGGTCATGAATAGGTCAGGCAGTAAGTTAGTAACCAGTCTTCTCATGTAACAAATGATTTTTCAATTATTTATATGAGGACCTAAATTGATCTAGAAAGGTAAATAAACATTACACTCTGTTTACTTGCACTTGAGGCCCATTCACCAGCTGTCCGACTAAAATCTATTTCTAAAAGCTATCTTAAATCAGGTCTGTGAAGTGAACTAGTAAACCACAATCATGCAATATTGTTCTTTGCACTAAGTGTGCATTTAAAAATAGCGTTCAAACAAGACACAAGCTCACTATGTTTGGACATGCTGACATAAGCCACCCAATTGACTAATGGCATGCAGGTAGGTAATCATCCTGGCATCAATCTCGTAATGACAAGACACGCCAGGAACCTAGCCCTGGTGCAACTCTGCTGGGAGAGGGGCTCCTGGTCCTATCCCATCTTATTAGACACGTAAGGGACCTTGAGCACCATAATTAAACATAACAATCCATGTGACCAATTCAATCCACTCACTTGAAGTCTTTCTTTGGTGTTTTTCCAGGGAAAAGACTAATAAATAAAAACAGTACCTCAGAAATCGCACTACAATCAAAGGAAGTTGTCAGCCATAAGCAGGTGAGGCAGTTCTGTGGCTTCCTCAATCTCATATGACACGCCCTCGTTAATTTCCTGCATTCTATTCTCCCAAATTCCATCCACCAGTTTCCAAGTGTCGTCACTGATAATTTGTGTCTGTGCACACGAAATAAGGTCATTAACAATAAGGGTGCAGTAAAACCTATTCAGGATCATGAACAAACATCGTATTTAATCATGACTACCTCTATAGGTCTAGGTGCTCCAAATGTGGCAAAGCCAACGTAACCAGGAGCAAAAGTTGCTCTGCCTGGAAGAGAAGCCCCATGAATTCCCCACCTTCCCGAGTGAACAAGACCAGCATACTCATCAACTTCTTGCACTGGTGGCTGCAAGAAAAAAAAAAAAGATTGAAATTCTAACAACAATGACAAAGTGCTCACAAGTATGTGGATAAGTACAGCAATTAGCTCCAAAATGGCTTATGAATGTCTTAGACTGCTTAAGTCTCTACTGGAAACATAGCTTCATGTTTCTTTTGCTTAGTCCGATAATTATTGCTTCCTAAATGACCATGGTGTGTATGAAAAAAAAAAAAACTTAACGGCAAGCTTGACCTGGGAGCAACAAATCCAGAAAAGAGGATGCTGCATCAGAACTTAATGAAATAAAAATCATGGCTTAGTGAAACAAAATTTGTGTTGAAAGTTTAGTAGCCAAATGCACTAGCAGACGGCGCTACAAGAAGGCCTAGGCTGGCATTGGGTGGTGCCCAGGCTGCAAATAGTATACGACAGGAAAAACATGATGAAGAAGAGGAAGAAAGAGGAGAAGAGGAACAACAGGAAAAGAAACTGGAAAAATGTAGAAGAATTAAGAAAAAGTTAAAGTAGAGGAGGAAGGAAATAGGAGAGAAGATTTGATTTTTTTTTGTGACTTGGGTGCCTAAGTGGCCCAGCCTAGTCAAAAAGGTCTGCGCCTACTAAGGCTAAAACAGATCGGTCCAAAGCTCTCCTGTTCTCTCAATAAATGTACATAGGCACAAATTTGCGTTATGCAAAAAATGTATACGCAGCTAACCTTTTTGAAATATTAACCCCTAAACAAGTACACGGAGCTATTTTATGGAAGTATCTAAAGATGTTCCCCAGGTGTTCACAAACTTTTAAACAAGAATGTATCCATAAGTTTGAAACTTGAAATATGCAAAAACTACATACACTCATACAGCTATTCTTTCTAAAAGTATCTAAGCCAGCCCTACCTAGGCAATCCTAGGCACAAGGTTAGACCAAGATGGTGCTTTTGACAACAAAAACAATCACATTTTTCACCTGTGCAAGAGAAGGTTGTCTAAAGAAATCCAGCTTTAGCTAACGACATGCTGAGCCTCTTAAGGCTCTGTCTGGATTGTCAGTATGGTAAGCATAACCCAACCACTATCCGACTCGCAAGTGTCAAATCCAATAAAAAAAATTACATCAGCAAGGATTTGGAACACCACCCCCCCGCCCCAAAAAAAAAAAAAAAAAAAACACACAAAAAGAAAAGGTCCAATGTTGGATTGCACTTTAAAAGGTTAGAAACTACACTTCCTATCGTGAATGGCTCCTAAAAGCAGCCAAATGGCAGCAAGCCAGGATAGCCTCTTAGGCCCATCAACCAGATTTGTCCACCAAGAATTCAAAAAGGACATGCATTAACCAAAGATACATAAGCACCTGAGGTACTTTTGGAGCCTTTGAGAAAATATCCCAGATCTTATCTGCCTTTATTTCCTCTTTTTCAAGCAAAAAATCTGCAGAAAGAACAATGAATTCATTAATAAAATAATAAGATATTTATTTGTCCGTCCACATCATTAGAAAGTTGTCACTTTCCATAGTTTGATCAGATTCTTTCAAAATACTGATTCACCATATTTTTTTTCTTTTCTTTTGTTTGAATGAGTCTAGTTTCAACTATAAAAGCCTACATAATATATCTGGAAAAGAAATAAAAGAATCTACTCTCTACTATTCATGCTAATTTGCTTAACCTGTAATTGTCTCCACAGCAGATCGGTACTCCCGTATAGCAGATAAACATTTGGCTACAGCAAAACGGACATATTCTTCTCTGAGAGCTTCGAGCTTTGGTGCAAGCTGTGGGATACAAAATAATAAACTGTGAGTACTGTGTGGCATGAGACCAAAATCCTGCGTGCTTCAGACCTATGCATAGACACATTAAACAGATCACAATGACATCAGCAATGCTTTTTATGATCTTACATTTGGTACGAGATCAGCCTCTACTCGGTAACATGCTTTTCCGAAGGCTGTCATTCCACTTTGCAGAACCAACAGCTCGGCAAGCCTTGCCGCTTCAGAAGTCGCCGTAGCAGAAATCCAACACAAATTGTCTAGGCCAAATATCTCCTCTTCAATGACCCTAGCTGCCCATCAATGATTGAAGAAAACAATCAAGTAACATAACAACTCAGTAAACTAGAAATTTGATAAAGGTTTTTATTGAAATACCGAAAAGAACTGATTGTATCATTGTAAATTTGTAAGGCACACTAACAAGGGTATCAAGAGATCAGTAATTGTCACGTGACAGTAATAACTGGTGGAAAGTAGCACCTTTGCAACCTGATTCAAAATTTACTCGAGAATCTACTGTAGCAAATTCCTACTCATGTCGTAGCAGGATTTGGTTTACACCAAGAGAGGTTAGAAACCAGGATAGAGGTAGTATTAGACTTGAGTGCATATGGCCATTCAAATCTCTCAAACTTTTGTGTGTAAAACAGATCTCATGCCGGCATCCGCATTTGGGATGCTACCATCTTATGAAACATGCATCCTTACATGGCTTTGATACCAACTGTAACCACCCACTGCAAAGGATCTCAATTCATGCTATAGCCAACCTAGGTATGCAGAAGGAACACTCATTTCGTACCAATATACATAGTACCCTTCTCATCAAATGATTTTAGTAGTTTGAACATTTAATTGGAAGGTATTAACGTAGGAAACATGAGTGCAAAAAACTTGTGTGTGTGTGTGTGTAAGGGATACAATGAGAAAAAAGTTTTTAAGTCATTAGAATATTTTTAAAATATCAAACTTTAAACAGCATAGTTCTACACCTTCAGACCTTTCCTTTCTTATTTTTATATATTTTAAATGTAATTCTATTAAAAATTTTGGTATTCAGCTTTCTTTTCTACAAAGTTATGTGACACGGGTATGCACTGTTGCCCAAGTACCCATGTCGGTCGGATGGTACGGCGACATGGGTACGGGTACGGCTGGGGTACAGCTACATTTTAAAACTTTTAAAATTATATTTTCTCTATTTCTTTATTTTCCCTTCCTTTATATTTCCCTTCCAATAAGATTCTATATTTTCCTCTCGTTTTTCTTTAATTTGGAGATTTTTTGTAGATTATAAGACTATTAATGTTTTTTTTATTTTATCATTTTTGAAAGTATAAAATTCGCGTACCCACGATTTTCAAAATTTTCGTGTCCGAACCCGTATCACCGTACCCACACCCGTACTATACCCGCACCCATGTGACATAGCTGCAAAGAAAGTTACTAGTCACTGCTTGTGTTTTTCAGCTTCGAAATGAAAGGCTCTTAAATGCTGCAATATTCCAACCTTTAAAGATAAGGCCAATACCTCACAATATCCAAGTCATGTCCACAAAGAAAATTAAAAGAAAACATTTCTATGTGTGGTTATGGCTTCAGAAAAGGGTGGAATCTTAGCTCATCATGCAACAACACAGTCTTCACCAAGCATAACATATAACACTAAAAATAATATGCTCCAGGTCCACAAACAGTCTTTTCGCTATAGCAGCATAATAAACAACAGTTAATGATAAAGCTTTGATCCAAAAAAAAAAATTGTGGAAGATACAGGAGGAATGGACAAGCAATTGAGGATGATTCAAGACTTACGCGCACAGGCACGCACAATTGCGTTCACAAAATCAGACTTTTTAGAAAAGACCCTTCCACTGGCATCAGCATAGCGCATATTTGGTTGGCTATGTATAGTCCGAATATCAGTCTGTGAAGGCAATAAATACAATCACGCACAAAAAAGAGTAAAAAATGGATAACTCTTGCCAGGCTAACAAAAATAATAAATACTCATTTAAATAGATATCAGCCACAGTAAAAAAAAAACCTCAATGAATGGACGATTAGGATTTGGATAACAGCAGGCAAGGACTGCCACTGCAGCTTCTCTGTAAGCCAACCGCAACTTCATATCCTCGGGAATCTGTGTCTGATCTTCTTGACCTGTCTCAAAAGTACCTTTTTGCTGCAAAGTGCAAACCACAAAAAGATTAAATGTCATAGTTTTAAAAATCAACAAAAAGATCGGATACCTAAGTTTATTAACAAGTTAACAACACCATGCAAAAGACATTTACCCTTTTAAGGGCCTCCAAAAGCTCATCTCGCTCAATATAGTCCTTATCCTTTCTTTGAGTCAAAATTCCAGCTTCATTCCTACAAAGCAAGCTCAGCTTCTTCAGAGGACCAGTATTTGTAAGATGATGGCTACAACTGGGAAACCAAACCAGAAATTTACAGTATATTTTGCAACTCTGCTCCACTGAAATCTACTGTAAGTTCTGCTATTTCCTTAAGGAGGATCTCTTTCTCTTCTTCAGACCTAAAAAACTTGTTCCGTGCATGAACCTGTAAAAACCATCTCCAATTATATTCCAAATAAAGCCAACTGGCTGCAGAACATTAATGCAATGCAAAAGATTTAATCTCCACAGCAAACCTGCAGTATTGCCAACCTTCCATCCTTTGACGGCTTGCCAACACGTATAATTTTATCAAAACGACCCTTTCTTTTGAGAGCATCATCCAATAATTCCTCTCTATTAGTTGCACCTATAACTAAAACCTGGCAAAGCAAGAATATGAAATGAACCTGCTATACTCTTTGTTATATTCCAACTCGCAAACAGAAATATACATTTCTATCTTACTTGTGCAGTTGAAACTTTGAAACCATCCATCTCGGTAAGAATTTGAAGCAAACCTTGCTCCCTTTCAGCTCCACCCTGAGTTGCCATAAATAAGAACTATAAAATAAGCATCAAACAGATTCGTGTGATACAAAGAAAACCCTGATCCCATGACATATATAAAGAAAGACATACAGATGGTTAAAATGCTTCATCCGTTTTCTTATTTTTCAACTTCTAAAGGCCAGTTTTGCTTAGAACAGACACAAAGAGAGAGTGAGAAAAATCAGATTCACCTAATTAAGCATTCCTCGGAAAGACAGCAATAAACATCAGCAATCTTTTGCAATTTATTATAAAAAATTGGATGCGTTCACTAGCCAAAATGGGAAAAAAATTTAAATGAAGAATATTAACACTAGAGCTTTAAGCTTGCACTTCTTTGGTTTTGCTTTTATTAGAAATGCAATATATTTAGCAAATGGAAGATGACATAGACTTTGTTTTCAGGCACAAAAGATACACAGTAAGGTCATGCTATGCAGTAAAGCCAGAGAATTAGGAAATTCATCCATCTCACCCCACCAACATCTGGCCCACCACGTTTTCCTCCAATAGCATCTATCTCATCAATGAATATAATGGATGGTGCAAACCTTCGTGCACTAGCAAAGAGGTCCTTGACACGAGCTGCTGCAACACCAACAAACATCTGCAAGTCAAGGTTTTAAACTTTCAACATCAGCATGTATGTCACCTATATAAAAGTCAAATATATTTTAAAAAAAAAACCTCTCATACAGCCACATATGCTTTGAAAAGATTCAAAAAACTATCTCATACAGGCACATATGCTGGAAGCATACACGATACTGGTAGCCACTGCATAAACTACGGCACAAAAACATAGACTAACCCATCTTGATGAAGAATGACATTGCAAGACAAGTTCAGAAATGATTATGAATAAGGTCCGAGACCATGTATAAACAAATGAAAAGTGATTACCTCTACAAAATCTGTGCCATTTGCAGCAAAAAAAGGAAGTCCTGATTCACCAGCAATTGCTTTGGCCAGTAGTGTTTTACCAGTCCCAGGAGGTCCATGAAGGAGCACTCCCTTTGGACAATAAATACCTTTGCTCTGATATTCCCCTTCATTTTTCAGTATTCTAACAATCTCCTGCAGTTCTCTTTTTATGTATTCCTGACCAGCAAAGTCAGCAAATGTAACCCCTGTAGTTTCTTCTGCTGAAATAAATTTGGCCCTGGTGAACAATGATATGAAATAGCAACTTATTGAAGGGTCGTCTTACCAAGATCATTAAACACTATAATCATTTTCTAGTTTTATCCAATTCAACATCACAAATATAAACTGTTTTTGAGCCTAACCCTGGAAAGAGCTAGAATGACATAAAAAAATTTACAAGCAATTCAAAAGCAATCAGTGACAGCGACACATGCTAAAATATATTCTTCAAGATACAATGCAACTTCTAAACCTTCAATAGCATTTAGTTCTTCACTCTCAAATTGAACATTTTAAGAAACTTTCAACCTTTCAAAGCTATAACAAGAAACTCAGTTCATAAATCTCAAGACTCAAACTATCACGAGGACCAGCAACATCGTATAACTTCCTGGATATTATCCCAAAAATAAAAGAGAAAAAAATGAAAAAGAACAAGAACCATGAAAGTTAAAATAAATCATACCATTTGAAAGATCATGTAAACAAGGTGTGAGTGTGACACTAAAATAACCATGAAAGTTAAAATAAATCACACCATTTGAAAGATCATGTAAACAAGGTGTGAGTGTAACACCAAAATATTTGTCTAACATGCTACTCTAGTGCATGGGAGTTGGCCAAGACTGACGTATTACTAAAAACACATGATTAGAGCCTTAAAAGTTAAAATGCTTTCTTTTTACCCTCAGTTGCAAGTTGGATGTCATTATACCCAGCAACCCTTCAGCCACCAAACTAATGTCCTATTCAGCTAGCAGACATCTAACTAAATTGGCAAGAACTTCCCTCTATCTAGTCACGACTCACGATAAAGTTGCAAGGAAACTGCACATTCCATGATGTATCATGTAAGAACCATTATATTATGGAAGATATATTGACAAGTTGCCTACAAAAGTAAGATTTTCACGTAACTCTGAAGTCTGATTCATGTCATAGACGCAGGTTTTTATTCCATTTAAAAAAGAAAAATAAAGAAATAATAGGACAATTAGTGGAATGGTCCATGGTCATATTTCTCCATAAGTTCATCCTGACCAAGATTTCACAGGTATGGGTCTTCTTTATAGAACTTCCAAGACTTAC
The DNA here is from genome assembly GCF_008831285.2 of Nymphaea colorata. NCBI lineage: Eukaryota > Viridiplantae > Streptophyta > Magnoliopsida > Nymphaeales > Nymphaeaceae > Nymphaea > Nymphaea colorata. Next base: position 998,098 of record NC_045138.2, on the reverse strand, counting down.
TATAAAAGCTACAGTTTTCTAGAAATTGCATTTAATTTGCTAGAGTAGTTGTCTCAATATCTAACCCATTTAACGATCCTGGGTCAAATGCAATCAACAGAAAAACATGACAGCCCAAGCAGGGTTCATATAGATGGGTCAGGAGATAAGGAGAAGGAGAAGCAGGAGGCAAAACAAACAGATGATTATTCATTAAAGCATGCCAAACTAATAGATTCATAAAATTATTAAAATGATAAAGTTCTTCATCCCAATTACCAAAAGGAAAGAAAAAAAGGAACATCTGCTTGCTATGATAGTGGATGAGGATGTTTTTAGTTACCTGCTTTTACCTAATGAACCAAGTGCATGGCGTTTAAGGGGCCGGGGAACTTTTTCTGGTGGTTTTCCTAAATCACAGGGTATTATCTTTGTATAGATTGGTTGCATCACTCTGTCAATAGCGAAGTATAAACCAATTGCAAGGGCGAGACGCATGGACCAGATGACAGCAGTAGCAATTGTGGAATAAACCTCAGCAGAAACTGGATTGACATTTATAACGTCAACATTTATAAGTTGTTGGTGCAACTTGTTCCACACATCATTCCAGCAATCAATAGGCATACGATCAACCACGTGTCGTCGAAATATGATCTCCCTCCTTGAATCATCTTTTGTGTCCTCAGGCTTCCCATCTTTGTAATATGGCAAAATAACTGCAAATGTATCCAGCAGGAAAAAGGGATAGCTTGAGATTTATTTTTAAAACCAACCTCTTCTAAACAGAAAACCACTTCACCTTTTTTAATCAGTGTACAATGTAAGTAGCACTTTCGGTGAACTGATCAATTAAAACTTATCAGCATAGCAGTACAAGTAGCAAGTATATTAAACTCATGAAAACATATTAAAATATCACTTTTTGCAATACATTGGACCAATCATAAAAACTAAAAGCAAAAGAAAGGTGAACAAAGTAAAAAAAAAAAATGTTTAAGAAGTCAAAAGACACAACTTGCCTGAGACCGTCTGACCATAGTTTGAGTACTCCATGAAATGCACGTGGTTTGAGTCAAGAAGCCTGCGAAATTCACTATAGTCAATCCGATGAGAATTCTCCGGGTCCCACTGGGTTCCTTTCAGCTTCCCCTGTAGAGACAGAAGAACCCTACTCCAAGTTGAGGCCATTGTAAGCATCCTATCCAACTGTATGTCTGCTTTCCGCTGCAAATTCACCAATTTTTCTTGCTCTCCATCCTTCAGTTTCTGGGGGAAGAAAAAACTAAAACAATGATTTGATGCTAGCGGCATGCAGCAGATGTACTGGTACTTCTAGGCTTGTAGAGAGGAACTCTTCAAAATAGCAGGAGAAAAAAACAAATCGTTTTATTCCAATAACACAGGACCTTAGACTCTTGCAATTAATATCTATTGCTTCAGTTGGTAATTTATCCATATTAAATCTCTAGGTAAACACAAGAAACTTACCAAACCTGAAAATTCTTCCATAATTGAAACGCAATTAAGAAAAAGGAACACGCCAATTTGCAATGTCAACGAGGCCATACGAAAAAGAACCGTCAACATGCAAAGGGAAGTAACACATTTTCAATTCTCAATCTAATGAAATTCCCCGAATGATAACAATTTCCCACGACGCGTTGAGACTCCACATTCTTTCGTTTCACCAAATGCTGTACTTACGACAAAGAACTCGATCTATCCAATGTACATAAATCAACTTCTTCGCATCCAAAAACGAACTCAACCAATACCAACAGACATAAACCCGCAATAAACCCTACACAGTGTTCCAGTTCCCAATTGAAACTTACAAGTTCCAACATAAAAAACTACGTAAAAAAGCTGAACACTTCTAAAATGTAGGAACGTGGAAAGTAATCCAAGCAGACACGAACCGAACCTCGACGAGTTTCACAGTATCGCCATCGACTCCCTCCGCGATCTCCGCAACCGCGTCCACATCTGAGAAATCGGAAACTGCCGCAGTCCACGTCTCCGTTCCTTCTCTGCCCGCCTTCGGCCGGGAATGTGTAACCGACGCATGCTTAAACCCCGGAATTAAGGGTTTGGAAATGGCCGCTCTATGGAACCCTAGACAACGTGGACGACTGCTTCTCCTCCTGCATCTGATCGATAACCACGTACCGAATCGCGGAGAAATTGAGAGAGCATGGAGAGGTGAAGGAGAAAGCGAGGATTCTCCCGCGAGGACGACAATCATGGCTTCCTAGAGAGAGCTAGCGAGAGAGGGAGAGAACTCGCCAGCATGAGCAGAAGAGCGCGCCTACTTTTTATCCGCTTGGAGGGAGGCCGGGGAGAGCAACGATTGGGTGAGGTTGGCTTTCTTGTTGTCTCGGTGTATGAGCAATCTCCGCCGTCCCTCTCACTCTTCCACGAGGGTCTACGGATAGATTATTTGAATCGTGGGCTTTTGTTTATCGTATTCAAACGAACTTAAAATATTAGTTTTAAAAAATTGAAAAATGGACCAAGTTTTGATTATTATTAACTTCAAATCGCCTTTTGTTTCTCGCATTTAAATATTTAGAAAAAAGAAGTATGAAATTATTATTAATGGTCCAATTTTTTTATCATTATTAACGTTTATCTTTTAAACATTTCATTAGTTTAGTTATAGTATAAGTCCAACTCAACTCTAAAACAAGCGAGAAAATCTTAGTTGAAGGGTACATATAAGTCTAACTAAACTCTAAAACAAGCCAGAAAATCTTAGATGCATAAAGATATAGTTGAAGGGTACATATAAGTCTAACTAAACTCCAAAACAAGCCAGAAATCCTTAGATGCATAAAGATATTGTTTTAGAGGTTTTATACCAAAAAAACAGTTTTCCTCTTGTATAATGAAAAGAAAAAAAAAATAAACATTTGACTCTTTTACTTAAAAGTAGAAAGAGGATTCTCACGTGAACTACTTTGGAACCTTAGTGAAAAGCGATAAATTAGGCGAGTCGAGCTAACTCGAGCTCCACTCGAACTCGTTCGATAAACTTGACTCGAACTCGATTCATTTATTAAACGAGTCGAGTTTGAATTAAGAAATGAACTCGACAACGTAAACGAATCGAGCTAGAGTTAAGTGGGCTCGGCTCGGTTAAACTCAATTAAGTTCAAGAAAGAAAATATGCCTTATAAAATTATCAAAAAAAGTAGGTTGTTTAAATGGGTATACACGGAGAGGTTCCATGTTCAAGTCTATATGATGTCTCTTCTTCTAAAAAATAATTTTTTAATAACTTTTTCTCAAGCCAATCTTCCATTCGAGCTGAATCGAGCGGAGTTCGAGTTTTAAGAACTCAAGTTCAGTTGAGCTTGAGCTAATGAAATAGTCTGCTAGTTCAGTACACGTCGTTCTTTTAATTGTGAAAAGAGATGTCCCGATGACATGGTCCCCAACTGAGATGAACCAAAAGAATTGGAAGATTATGTTGAAAAGGGGAACTAAGGATAAATAGAATATAAAAAGCATAAAAACATTAATGTATGAAAAAAGGAATTAAATTATTAAGACTAGATGGGTATTCATATTTGCTATTCAAAGAAAGAGGTGAATTGAAATGGAAGCGCAATACGAAAGAAATCTATGTAAACATTAAATACTATTGGTTTAAATAAGTTACTTCTATAAGGTGAGCAAAAGATTTTGTTTGCTAGACTATATCGAGATGGCAAATAGAAACTTCAGAAGTAAATAATAAAAGTTTCTCCATTAGTGATCCTAACCTGAATTACTAATAACAGAGTTATTATAAATTTGCTAATTTATTACTTTGTAATAATGCCACATGTGCCTCGTATTCATTTTAATGACCATAAAAACATAAATAGAGGTATTTAAAAAAACTAAGTAGTAACAAATCGGAACTAAGTGGAAAAGTTGAAGCCACATTGTTAATGTCTAACATTTCAGGTAAGGAGAGAGTTCAACAACTCACGGCTTGGAAAGCTTACATGCAGGGGCAGAGGCAGAAATTTTTCATGAAAGGAACCGAATTAAAGTTTCTAAATTTTAACACCGGCCGAAATATTTATTTTCCCAAAATTTTTATATAGGACAAGCAAAATTTTATAAAATTTAAATGTAATTTAAAAAAAATTGAGGTGGAGCGAGGACCCATGCCACCCCTGCTTACATGGGTAATGGGCTACCTTCCGCTCAACAGGACATCCCCCCACCTTTTGAAGAGCAGGAGAATAATACACATGGAAATCGAAACGAGGACTTAAAATTTGTGTGTAATCCTTCTCGTCACTCCTTCCTAACCAGTTATGTTATGCTCCTGAGTTCTTGGACCTCAAATGAACAAAGAAAAAGAAAAGGAAGAGAGCGCCAAATTCCTGGGCTTAGATTGGCTACAACAGTGGAATATTTTACTCTATTTTAATTCTTATATGAAATAGTAAGTGACCATTCGAACTATAATGCATATGTGAGGTTCAACATCTACTAATTAAAGTAAAGTCGAAGTCATATGGTACGAGTAATTAATTGATGTTAATTTGTAGCTAATTGATCAGTTGCTTTAATGACATTGGACAAACTTTAACGAGATTAATCAGTTATTTGCAAAATTGAAAAAATAAAATAATTTATCTAGTAAATTTATTACAGTTCATCAATATTTGTCCTTTTTGTTTGTAGCATTCAGTTAGGTTGAATAATCATTAAATAATTTATTACAGAATGTTTTTTGTTTTTGTTGTTTCTTTTATAATAAATCAACTTGTTCTCGCCACGGTTAATTTGTACAATTACGCATCGAGCGATTTACTTTCACACTTTTACTTTAAAGTAATATTTGAGGTTACCTTATAAAAATACTTAATATTAACGTTTAACATAATTAAATTAATTAATCTTTTACTTTAATATCATGTCGAGATAGTAATACTTTAACACATGCCTTCCCACATTAATTACTTGTTAGAACTAATTGTATATGATCTTCACGTTTCATTTTTCTCTCTCAAGAGGTTAAACTACTGATTGAATCATTAAAGGTAAAATTTACTTGCGACGTAAGCCAAATCGGAAGACATTTTGCATTGACTATTGGGATTGACAATGAGATACATTGATCCGTGTGGGCAATTGCCCATACAGGCGGGCATGGCCCCGTCGGGTCGGTGAGCCTAGCCAGGGCCCGGCCCATTTAAAATTAAAAAATATTTGTTTAATTATAAAATATTTTTAAATATAAAAAATATGTATTAATAATAAATATTATTAAAAAATTAAAAAAATAAATTTTTAATTTAAATGGGCTTAACTGGCTGGGCCGGCCTATCGAGCCCGGGCCAGGTTTTTCCGGACGCCCAGGCCCAGCCCGACGCCCAAGCCTACCTGCATTCATCCTTGAGAGCAACGGAGTTTGGGAGAAAATTGTAGTTAGTCTCAGACTCTCATTGTCACCATGGACATGCTACCAAAGAACAAAACGATTTACTAACGCACGTCGACTTTTAACAACGTCCGAAGACAAATGTCAGTGAATGTGAATTTTCACCAACGTCCAGGGGCAGACGTTGGTGAAAAGATGCGTGACTACACTACATCGTTAAAGTCTGCATTTCCATCGACGTCCAATTGCAGACGTCGATAAAAGTACCGAAAAAAGCGAGTTCAGAGCAGATCATCTTAGTGTTGGATCTGGGCATGCATAGATATCGATCATACATTTGTTCTGGTGTATGAACTATGCCACCAACTATTTTTTATTTTTTACCTATTGATCGTCAAATGGTTGATATTCACTGGCGCTACTTTCTTATTTTCTCAATGTTTATTGGTCAACCAGTGTTAGTAGGCTTCTCTTACAATGCCGCGCCAGAAATTCTAGGCAGATGGGATGGGAGCATATATATATATATATATATATATATATATATATATATATATATATATATATATATATATATATATATATATATAGGCAAATGCTCACAACAGCCCACATATATGTCCTTAGTTTGATATAGATTGCGTAACTCTTTCTTACAAACTGAGGACTCTCTTGAGAAGGAACTGGTACTTGCCAAGAGACTTTCACTATAAGATATGGTGTGATAGGTGTTGCGTTTTTTCATATACTGATTCTCTCTTTTTCTCTCCCTCTTCCATCTCCCTTGACAAGGAAAAGTTACTTGTCATGATATGATATATGGTATAGTGGTTGGTGAACTTTCTCATATTTGACATTTTCTCTCTCTTGACAAGTTACTTGTCACAAGGACACTTCACTATGAAATATTGTATGTTGGTTGTCATGTTTTCTCATATTTGGTACTCTCTCTCTCTCTCTCTCTCTCTTTCTCTCATTCATTCTACTTTATACTTCATTTTAGGTTTGTTCTTGTGTCTAAGGAACTTCTTGTCTGCGTTCTTATTTTATCGACTCTCTTTTTCTCTCTCTCTCTCTTTACCAATTTTATCGTCTCTCTCTCTCTCTACCAATTTTATCGTCTCTCTCTCTCTCTCTCTCTCTCTACCAATTTTACTTCAACTACTCCACAAAAGGTTGATACTCATGAGTCATAAACCTTCCACTACAACTCAGGATCACCTCCCATTTGGAAGATGACATGAAAAGCATTGGGAAGAATATACACAACATGTCCCCACCTACTGGGAGCATTAACGTCGGGAGGTCTTCTTGTTGGGTTCAGGCTGGCACAGGCCGTCTAGAGCTGGGCTCATGGCCTGATCAGACCCATTCATGAACTCAAATAGAAAATGGGCAGGATCTGGGTCAGGTTCTTTTCGGATGAGCTTTCACAGCCTGCTTGGACTGGGCTTGTTTATGTTCAGATCGCACGAAGTGGGTCCGACCGGACCAGGCCCTGTGCGGAAAGAGCTCTCTTTCATACCCGGCTGGGTCAGCTCAAGTCATTACCTGGAGCAGACCAGGATGGCTCTAGCTAATTTTTTGACTCTTATCTGGGCCAGCACGTTCATTACTCAGAGCACATACAGTGGCCGCCCCATCTGGACTTGGGTTGGTATCAACTATACGGGCAACGCTAAAAGTTTTTTTATAAGGGGGGTTGAATTAATTTTTTAAAATTTACACATAAATTAAAAAAAAAATTGAGGTGGAGCCAGAACCCATGCGGCCTCCCTTGGCTCTGCCCCTGGTCAACTGTGTCTTGGTCCTTGGCCATTCCCCCTGATATTCAGCTTACCCTTATTCAGAAAGATGCAGTGGGGCAAAATCCCCTGGTATCGAACTCTTGACGTCATTCAACTTGAAGGTCATGGGTCTGATCAACTTGAACGGAACCATGTCAGATTTGCTTTACCAAGCAAAGTTTAACTGGATTCATCTCAATCGGACTTGGTTTCAGACTTGGATTTCAATATGACTTTTTTATCCAAAACCGAAGAGACTAGTGTCAGATATAAATTTCACGTCTATTGAGATTCCAAGTCGAAACCCACATTTATCTTGGACGCAGATCACGGTACAAACCTCTCCTCGATTTGAACGGTAATGGTCTGAGTCTGTTATACTAAATCCAAAAATTCAGATCCAATGTAGGGATTTGAAGGGGCTCAGTAACATACTATAACTGTTCTATGAACTTGTCCCATTCATTGGATAGTAACAATTTGTAACTGCTGCCAAACTGACCCGGAGGGTCCAGATTAGGGTTGGATCCAGCGTTCACTTAATTTGGATTTTTATGTACTTAGATTCAGGTTCATACGATTTTTTCTTTTAAATCCAGATTCCTATCTGGATAACATAAGATCTGACATCTAAATGTATTAAACTCTGTTAAAACTTTATCAGTTCCCAGTCATATATCAAAACTCGGGTTCAGATTCCATTATGTAAGTTTATACTAAATTCCAGTCCAATTAGTAGTCAGATCTGGATTTCTTTATCTGATCCCACTAAATAGATCTCAAATAAGATCAATAATTAGAGTCATTCGATCCATTAACATCCCTATGTTTTCCGGTCAAATGGATCATGCCTGATCCAAGCCCCTTACGTTTCCATATGTCTCGGCAATCAAGCCGATCGCATAAAATATCAAATCATTGATAGAGCATTAAAATACATAAAATCCATAGCATTAAAATACATAAAATCCATGTGCATAATCGTGGTCTAATTGCCATAATAGAAAACTGTGCTTAGAGAAACAAAGCAAGGTGGGCCAGTATGGCACACTGTCGGCAAGTAAATTGGCACATGGAAAAAAAAAAAAATAAAGCGCGGTTTCCGAACACATCGACGACACTTTTTTTTTTGTTTTTTTTTAAAAAGGGTGAGTGGTTCATTCCACCCTTCAAAGAGAGGCCACTAGCCCTCCCTTGTACTCGCTTCTTTGGATTACAAAACATGCTTTGTGACCTTTTACGGTTCAGATGTAATGCGTACTGAAACGTGACAGTAATCACTCAAATATTCAAATATGAATCCGTAGATGAGGTGGACCGAGGTGGACCACTTTGCTGCCCACTACATGTTAAGAGATTGATTCTTGTTTTTTGAATGAGCTTCATGTTTTAAAAACGCAAACACGTAGGGCTGGGAGGCCTCTGCATGAGACGCCGAGCTCAACCTGTCGCTTCCCCTCACTGTTAGGGTTTAGGGTTGTGAGGGTCGGGGCAGGAGAGAATATCAACTAGAATCAAACTGATGCCTCAAAATTTTCATAGCAAGATTGAATGCAAAACAGGTAATACTGCACTCTCATTTTGCTAAAAAAAACTAAAGAAATGCTTGACATGCAAATGATTCAAACTCGGGCGAATTGAATTACATCTAATTGGATTCAGATTCAATCTCGGACTTGGACTCAAATTTTTACTCCAGATCCATCTAGCATAAGATAATTTACATGCAAGTTAAGACTCAATTGCAAAACTTCATATTGAATTCAAATCCCAAAAATAATCTGATTATCATTAATATTTTGCTAACTTACGAGGACGAATGCAAAACATTCACGCATGGGCCTACTTTTGTTATTCCTCCAATGTTTGAGGTCATTTTTTGTTAAATATTAAAAAAGTAACAAAATCTCTCCTTTCAAGTGCAGTCGTGTGGGCGAAACATCACTTTTTTTTTTGCTGTCGGTGGCACTGAGAGTCGATCTCGAGTGGCGTGTTGAGAATTTAATAGTTTTTATTGGACCCGTGACGTAACAATCGACCCTCGGGGCCTCGTGGACCGCCGACGTTAGCAGCTTCCCTTCTCTAGAATCTTTCTCGAAAGGGCAAGCCTTTAGCATATTTCTGGAAACAGTCCTTATAAATTTTGCAAAGTAAGTCATTCTTCCGAAAACTGCCTAGCAACTCAATATGAACCAAAACTCGACATATTAGGTAGGGCGGTGTATGTCATTTAATTAGCAAGGGTATTTTGGTCATTTTATTTTAGGGGCCATTACTAATAACCTGCTCGCATGGAAATGTAAGTATCAAGGAATTAAAGAGAAATATAGTTCATAAAATATATAAACCAAATAAATAGAAAAACTAAGCAAATCAACTAAAGAACTTTCATCAACTTGGTTGATAGCTTTGTGTAAATAAAAGTTTATTTTTTAAAATTAAAGATCAATAATATTTTAAAAGTAATTGAATATGTGTCACCTTATGAACCATCGATTAAACTGCCCATACAATTACCTCATTTACATACACACATATTCATAAGCATGCACACACACACACACATTATCAATTAACAAAATTTATATATCACATTAGGTTATGCTATATTTATGGCAAGAACACTATGTGTGGCTCTCAATGACAATTAAATTGAGGTCTCTCACTGTCTCACCTACTTGACAGCACATTAAATGGTGGGAAGAGGAAGGTAAGGTCAAGGCTGGGCCCCACCACCGAGCTGCCCTCATGTTTGTCATTTATTGTGTTATGTGGAAGCAGGCAGCTTGCTCTATGGCTACAACTGGGTGCCAGTGGTGGTGTCCCACTATGGATATTTTCGAGATCCAGGTGATCTAGATCCAAATCTGACATTGGCTAGTAGTTAGGGGTGAACAATAAGTAGAGATACTCAAGCTCGATTCGTTAAAGCTCGGATCATGAATGAGTTTGAGTTGAGTCATTTGCTTAACGAGTCGCACTCGAGCTCATGAGTCGACTCGTTCAAATAATCGAGTTGAGTTCGAGCTCAACACGTAACTGCCCAGTCGAGCTCGAACTTTACTCGAGTTTGTCAAACTTTAATCAAGTCGAAATCGAGCTCAACACGTAACGATGAATATTAGATCTATTTAAACGAGTTTGTCGAGCCTTAATCTTGTCGATCTTGAGCTGAACATGTAACGATGAATACAAATTCTATTCAAACGAACTTGTCGAGCCTTAACTGAATCGAGCTCAAGCTCAACACACACACTTCTAACTTTTCCCATCTAAATAAGATTCTCTAATCTAATATGATGGACGATTAAACAAAAACAATGAATATATATACATTAAGACACCCATAAAGAGAATTAAAATAGATTGTATAGATTTGGATAGGTCGTAATTCCCAAGACAAAGCCTTACCTGCTCGGTTTCCAATAGCGGATCTTAATCCAGATCCAATTGAGCTTCCGTTTAATTCGTAGTCTAGAAACGGCTCCGAATCATCTGCAAGTTTGGCAGCATACGAAGATATGATCATCATAAAAACCAGATTCCACGAGACTCTTTCTACGTTGAAAGAGCCCACGGGGTTCAAACTCTTAAAGAACCGGATCCATACCCGATCCAGTGAGGAGCCGAAAGCGACCTCTGACTAAACATGCGTCCATGGACTTTCCATTGCAGAGTGAAAGAGAGGGCCACCGACAGCTGACGCAATAAATGGGTATAAATAAATTTTGAGAAACCGGAAAATCATTAAATAATTAATAAATTAGCGGAAAGCAGACAAGTGCAAATATTTTAAAATCACAAATTAAAAATTGGGAAAACGAACGGTTCTGGACCAAAGGCAGCTGAGCTGGTGCTAGCCTGGCAAGGAAATTACGGTAGTACCCCTGCCGTCTCCCATAATGACGCACGAGCGTCCTATCACGAGAAGAAACGGTAGAAAGTGGAGCTCAGATGCGAAAGTATAACAAAACTGCCATTTAACGTTCATGAACGGAAACTTTTCCCTTTACTGCTGGATATGGGGTGAGAAATGGGTGCTGGATCCAGATAAGAATACGATACTCGGATCAGATATCTATTAGCATATAAAGCAGTGATGCATACTGTCCGGACTCGGGTTGGATTCGCCCATGACTGGACTTGACTTTGTCGAGTTCATTAATCTGATTTTGAGTGGAACTCTAGATTCGGATTTGAAAGGGGTAAGATCTGACCCTGTTGTGCATAATGGGACTGGATCCTCGTTGGATCTTGAACTTGATTGCTGAATCGGTTGTCTAAGCCACATGCTGAGCTTGATAACCGGTCAAAATCTAGACCAATTTTCCTTTAATAAGGGGTTTGATGTGATATGAACGCTTTGTTATAGTAGTTCATTAATTTATCTCTGGTTAGATTTATGAAACATTATATTCCATTGTTTCATGAATTTATTGTAATACTTGAGTTGAATTTATAAAACACTCACAGCAATATTTTTGGCACCAAACAAAGGATCTCACGAGACCCCACGTAATCAAATTGGTTCGACATGGGTCAATGCCAAGGGAGGAGGGAGGTGTGGGCTATGTGTGGGCAGTCGCCCACACAAAACCCAAAAATTTTCTTAATTTTGTACTGTTATTTTTGAGTTTTTTTTTTACTTACATATTGATGATGCCCTTTAGCCAAATTTTCTAGATCTGCCACCTCGTCGTCGATGCAATATGACATTGATCAAGATTGTTTTTCACTATCATCAAATTTAATCTTCATGGCCGCACTGGATCCAAATTAGTTCGATCCAAACCTCAAGTCCTCGCCGGAACCAAACTTGAAAATTCAAGTTTCCGGTAGTGAATCTAGCTGTGAAGCATGGATCCGGTCAGTGAGACACAAAGGCAAAAAGGACAAATTGCGGAATGGCAGAACGGCTATTTTTGGAACCGACTAGGGGCATGCTCGGACAGGAAAGGTTATCTGGAAAACTGATAATTTTCGAAGGGTAGATCTGTCCTTCAATTATTTCCACTAATTTAATCTTAAGAATGAAAGAAACCTCCCGTCTGTCGTCCGAACGGACAGAATCTAGATCCACCAATAAAACAAAATAACTAAAAAAAAAAATCACCTTTCAGGAAAGCCTCTGTTTTAACAAATATTCGTTTAACTGCACATTTACGAAGCGATTTGCGAAAACAGGCACACTTTTATTCTCTTTTGACTAATGACTTTTTGAAGAAATAACGGTCAAAAGGCTCTTGTTTTTGTAAGGTCTGGAAGGATAGGATCTTACGTATTGTTGGTAAAAGTGAAGCACGCTTTTGAGATTATGACAAAATTGGGATACCTCAATGGAAATTTTCTCTTTTTTTTTTCTGCTTATTCTCCATCGTAGTGGTTAGTAGGAGTGTTACAGTCTCTCTCTCAAGAGTGTGGAAGACGAAGCAGTAAAACATTAAGAAAATTAATTAATAATTAAACAATAATAGAGAGAGAGAGAGAGAGAGAGAGGGAGAGAGACTGTTGCTTGGCTTCTACTCATTACTCTGCCTTTTCCATCATCCTTCCTTCCTTTTTAGTCCCACTCCAACTGACCAATTTTCCGGCATTCCCCTGCCGGAAAACCAAGGCGGTCTCGGCATTGCCTCTCCAGGGGAAGCTCACTGCTACCAACCAGAGAATTCGATCTGTTCTTACCGGAAACTTACAGCAGAAGCATAGAATTATTCATATCTTTCTTCCGGGGGAACAGAGGAAAAACCAGGAAAGTCCCACCTTTCTCTTCCTAGAAAACCCACCAAAGATCCACCTTCTCGTTGCCAAATTCCCTACAAAAAACCCACAAACATTCCATTTTTCCTAGCCTGAAGATCATCTTTTCCCCAGTGAAGATCCTCTGAAACCAGATCCTTCTCTTTCAAGTAGCCTTAGTGGACTGCTTCTTAGGAATTCCAGTTTTCTGAGGGAAAGGCTATCAGAATTACGAGATCTTTCTCCTGCATTTTTTTTTTCCTGGAAACCATCTGAAGAATTCAATTTTCCTGGCACATATTTGACCGGAAAGGCAGGTGATAGATGAGCATGTATGGTAGGGACCCTTGGGGTGGCGCCCTGGAGATCAACGCCGATTCAGCGACCGACGATGATCGGAGCCGGAATTTGCAGGATTACGACCGTGGTGCTCTCTCCCGGCAGCTTGATGAGACCCAGCAGAGCTGGCTCCTCGGCCCGACCGAGAAGAAGAAGAAGAAGTATGTGGATCTCGGGTGCATGATCGTCAGTAGGAAGCTGTTCGTTTGGACGGTGGGGACAATCGTTGCCTGCGGTCTGCTAGCCGGACTGATCACCCTCATCGTGAAGACGGTGCCGCACCACCACCGTCCCGCGCCGCCGCCAGATAATTACACTCAGGCGCTCCACAAGGCGCTCATGTTCTTCAATGCTCAGAAATGTAAGCTTTCTGATCGATCGCAGCCTTTTCTGGATATCGGAGATGGCTGATTTGCTTAGTTGGTAGTTTTCCTTCAAATTTCCAAACACAGATTTTCTCGGATGCCATGGATATCTACAATTAAGTTTCTATTTGTCCTCAAATACTTTCAATTGATTCAGTCATTTAATTTTTTTTTTCTTTGTTCTCATTTTTTAAGGGAGTTCCTTTTTTTTTTAGCAGAATTTCTACCCCAATATCCTGAATTTCTTGGTTACCATACATGGGTAATCAGATCTGTCCTTTCATTTTAATCGGCCGTGTTAGCAAAAAAAAAAAAAAAAAAACCAGTCGGTTGTGTTGAGAATTATCTAATAATCTATTTTGATATTCAATTAGGCCCATTGGACTCTTTGTTTCTCTTGCCGTGGATGGGGAGATTTGATACGTTCTAATTTTATCTAAATACTCGAAAGAAGACTATGGGTCCATTAAATTTCTTGCTCGCGATGCATGAATTTGGTTTCTTTTAGTTTCATCTAAATGTTACAAAATTTTGAAACTTAGATTTTTTTTTTCTTTTCTGGAGTTATTGAACCTCTTTTTCGTCATGCCTTGAAATTTGTCTCTTTTTTGCTCATCTAAACTACAAAAGTCGAAGGGGATCCAGTTTCAGATAAACAACTCTGTGAACTTTTTCACATCTTTTCTTGATCATCACTTGGTTCATTTCCCTGATCTTTGCGGGATTCGATTATTTTATTTTCCATTCGTTTGATAAAGTGTCTGGTGTGTTGCCATGGCGAGAAAAGCTGGGAGACTGTCCATCTCAATATGCATCATGTGCGTGAGAGAGATCTGTCATTTGTAATCCATCTGCCGAGTATCATGGGGTCATGCCTTGTCTGTTTCTGCTTGTAGAACCATCTCTCTCTCTCTCTCTCTCTCTCCGTGTGTGCGTGTGTGTGTTCGTGTGTCCAGGTGTGTGTGCAGGCGTGCACATGCATTCGTGCAAGCCTCCAATCTATGCAGATGGTGCAGATGGAAGTTGCCTGCCTAATCCTGCACAGGCAGTCAGTATCGGCAGCCATAACTGCTGTGAGAATGGTATTTAGTCTGAGGACTATTTGTGGAACTGGAATGCTCCATGCCATTTATGGATTGATTGGTTCAATAGTGCATTCCATCCATGCTAACATTTGTGAAATCTGTGTTCCAAACTTTATGATGCAGCGGGGCCACTTCCTAAAGGAAACAATGTGTCATGGAGAGGAAACTCTGGAATGAGGGATGGCTTTTCCGATGATGCTTATCGTAAAAGTCTGGTTGGCGGGTATTATGATGCGGGAGATGCAATCAAGTTCAACTTTCCTCAGTCATATGCCTTGACCCTGTTGAGTTGGAGCGTAATTGAGTACAGTGCGAAGTATGAAGCTGCTGGTGAACTCAATCATATTAAAGAGTTGATCAAGTGGGGAACAGATTATCTTCTCAAGACTTTTAACTCCTCTGCAGATACCATAGATGTGATTGCTGCTCAGGTGAATCCAAACACAGTTTTTTGCTCCACTTCTCCTTTCAATTTTTGGACCTCTTTTTAATGCTTTTCACAATGATCCATCTAATGATTATATGGGCACATGTTTGGGCTAGCATTGGCTATACTCGTTCACACGTTTCTGCCGATTGATTCTTATGATCTGTACATACTGCCATTTTCTGGTGTACTAAAGTTCTGAATATCATCCAGGTTGGTGTTGGAGACACCTCCAAGGGTCCTGAACCAAATGATCATTACTGTTGGATGAGGCCAGAAGACATAAACTACCCGCGCCCCGTATATCAATGTCATAGCTGCTCTGATCTTGCTGCAGAGATGGCGTCCACAATGGCGTCTGCATCAATTGTTTTTAAGGACAATGCAGCATACTCAAAGAAACTTGTTCATGCTGCCACTGCATTGTTCAAGTTCTCTAGAGAACAAAGGGGCAGATACAGTCCTCCTGGCACTGATCCAGCAAACTTTTATAATTCTAGTGGATACTATGATGAGTATGAGTGGGGTGCTGCATGGATGTACTATGCAACTGGGAATATTTCCTACCTGAAACTGGCAACTACCCCTGGCATTGCTAAACATGCTGGAGCATTTTGGGGGGGCCCTGATTATGGTGTATTCAACTGGGATAACAAACTTCCTGGTGCTCAGGTAAAATGAAGACCCTTTTCTCCTTTTTGCACCACTACCATAATCAATATTGTCAGTAGGACGAGCGTAGTCCCTTTGTTGGTTGTGGAGATATGTGATAATATATTATGTATGCTACCATGATCATGACATTCTGCCAGTATGGGATCCCAACACAGCATCATATTGATACCATGTTACGGCAAGGGTTGAGAGAGAAAGAAGAAGATTGTATTACTAAACCCTAATCTTCTATTTAAGAGAAGATTAGGGGCGGCAGCCACTTTACTAAAAGAATCCATAATAAAAAATAAAATAATTAAAGAACTAATATTGCAAGAAACGACTTCATGTCATTGTTCAACACTAGGAATTAGTGTTTCACCTCTTATAAAAAGTTGTGGTAAGTTATGATGCATCAAGTAAGATATTTGTTATTTTCCTTATTTTGATTAAAAATGAAATTGGATTAATCCAAATTTTAAAAGTGTACTCTGAATCTATTTCTTCCAAAAATGGATTTTGCGGGCAGACCCTCAGTGCACATGTGCAACCAGTTTCCTTTTCATCTATAATTGTGCAATGAAAATCTTGATAGTAATTCAAGAATGTTCCTCTATAGGTGGACTTGTTGCAGTCTGTTGTCTTTCCTCTCCTGACAGGTTCTTAGAGTGGAGAGCTTACTATTCTGGAAATAATAAACTACATCTTTGTGGATTTGCTTTAGGATTTCACACTATCCTTTTCCTCTGTGTAGGTTTTGTTAAGCAGGTTGAGATTGTTTCTGAGTCCTGGCTATCCATATGAAGAAATACTGCGGACGTTTCACAACCAGACCAACATAGTTATGTGTTCATTTTTACCAGTTTTCACTAGCTTCAACCGGACTAAGGGTCTGTATTTTCTACCTTCCAGTTAGAACCTTTCTAATCTATTCTCCGTTATTTTTGCCATCTCAGTATTAATGAACAGGATGTTGATTTTTACAGGAGGCTTAATTCAGCTGAACCACGGAAGGCCACAACCTCTCCAACATGTTGTCAATGCAGCCTTCCTTGCTTCTGTTTACAGTGATTATCTTGACGCTGCAGATACACCTGGTTGGTACTGTGGGCCTAATTTCTTTACCACCGATGTTCTCCGGGATTTTGCAAGAACTCAGGTACTAAAGTGTTTCTTTCTTATTATGCCCAAAACATGTGATTTTGAGTTTCAATACATAAGTGTGCAAATCACACGTGAACAATTCTTTCTCTCACACAGAGACACACACACAAAGAACAGGATATCATAGACAAATGATATCAATATTGATGCTTAAATGCAGACAGGAGCTCCCAAGGTGTGACTGTCATGGTCCATTGACTTATAATTCATGGTTCCATCAATTTAGGTTTGGCTCCAAAATGCGTATCTTCATAAAGTACAGAGTTTAACTTCCAAAAACATGATGGGTTCATGGCGATAATGCCAATGAGAGTAGATATGCACCTTCAATTTAATGTTCCCAATTCATGCTGGATGGTGCACAGTTTATAGTGATTGCATCCTATGGCTCAATTTCAGTTGAAATGTTGAAACCAGTTCCTGTTAACATTACTAAAACCTTGGTATGAACATCTCATGACAAAAATCCGGTCGATCATCAGCTTAGCTTCAACCGAGTCTGATTGGTTGAATTCCAGCAGTTCACTGTCCAATTCTAGCATCTGGTTGTGTCTCATGAATGAGACTGTTTGGCTTGTGACAAGAGTAATTATTTCAAGTAACCTTTGCTAATAATAATCTATCTGCTTAGACCTTACTACATCTTAAGCTCACAAGATATGGGTCTTGTCTGAATCTCTATATATTCCTCCATAAACAGCTACAGTTGAATTCTTAGCAAATGTTCTAGCTTGTAACTGAAAAGTCATTTAGGTACTTATTAAAATTTCTGGCTTCCACAGATCGATTACGTTCTTGGCAAGAACCCCAGGAAGATGAGCTATCTTGTTGGCTATGGTGATCATTACCCTAAACACGTCCATCATCGTGCTGCATCAATACCCAAGGATAGTACCCGGTACACCTGTAAAGGTGGAAGGAGATGGCTTGACAGTCCAAAACCGGACCCTCACACGCTTGTTGGTGCCATGGTTGGTGGACCCGACAAGAACGATGGGTTCCATGATGTTCGCTCCAACTACAACTATACAGAGCCTACTATAGCGGGCAATGCTGGGCTGGTTGCTGCATTGATCTCTCTGTCAAAGCACGAGAATGCAAATGGGATTGACAAGAACACAATATTCTCTGCTGTTCCTCCCATAACACCAATGACACCACCACCTCCTGCAGCATGGAAGCCATGAGAAAAGTGCAGGAGACAAGACTTGATGCTTATCGAGCATTCGATCCTTAATATTTTTAGTCTCTTTGCAACCCTTGTGGGTTTGGATGGTTGGCTTAGAACCCACATCCATTTTGTGGAAGCTCAAAGAGGTGGCTGGTGAATATTGCTTATGGGATACCTTTTTTGTACGTATTATTCTCTTTTTTGCTGCTTACTCTTCTGCTGATGTATTAATGTTATGTGGGTAGATAGGATTCTTTTGGAATTGAAGAAACTACATGGCTATGATGAGCATGAAAGCCTGTACTCTGTGTGTGCGTGTGTGCAGACTGCAGAAGGGATATCCCTTCTGAAATAAGAAAATTGTAAGGCTATAGTGAAATACTGAAAACAAACTTCTGCTCTGTGTGTGTATGTATTTTTATACTCATGTCATGTCATGCATGTGCCTGCAAGCACTTACTCATCTGTCTGCATGTGAGTATATGCGCCTGCTTGCGCCCACATAGGATGTTTGTGAGACATGGAAAGCCACTGACCCAGAATCATGGTCTGCAAAGGGACTTTGTGGAGAGGTGCCTTGGCCCTCAAATGAGAAGGGCTCAGGCACACTAGCTGGTCTCCAGCTTATACGTCAATAACGGAATTTTTTCTACTTGTTATCCTATTTCTGGCTGGGATTTTCTGAGAAGATTAAAACTTATGTGCTTATTGAAACAAATAAGCCTAGCTAACAACTGTCAAATAAGTGCCAAATATTAGAGTCCACTCTCATCATAGCAAAAATCTACTTTCCATAGTCTTGAATTCTGGGTGAGCAAGAGGATTAATCTCACTCTCACTGCCCAAATGAGAGTTGAAGCTCCTTCCCCTTGACCCCAGGTTGTAGATATCAGGTGGCGAGATCTCCACATACTTCAACTTGCACATAGGGTATAGGGTACAAGTTGTATGTAGAGCTCCCTGCATTTATGGTACAAGAATATAGTCCCCACAAATTCAAACCAGAGACATGCTGTTAAATGCGCCCCAAGTTCGCCCATTTGAGCAATGGCCCTTGGGGCCTTTTGAATTCACTGAAAATGCTTGGCAATCCTTGGTAGAGCTTATTCATAATTTCGTGCCGAGCCGGGTGAACGAACATAAAAAATGATATTACTGTCAATTTTCTCGACTGAGTTTTTAACTTAATTAGGAGAGAAAAAGATAGATCCTCACTTTTGGCAGACGGCAACAAGAGTTTGACATACATCAAGCAAATTAAAAATCATACGAACTGTTTTCTGAAACGTAGGCAAAATATGGGTCCTTAAATAAAAAATTTGCCTTATGAAAAGCCAGGTGTTCTTAGTCAGGTCAATTATTTGACAAGGACAAAATAACGCGACACTGTCCTAGCTCCACTGGCTTTTATCACCAAAGGTGGGGCCTAAAACTTAGGGCATCCAAAGGCCGAAGCCAATCAGATTTGCCAGCTTAAGTCCAACCATCCTGGCCAAGTATCATCTCAGCAGTTATTCATAGTTAATGCAACTCATGTATGTGGTCTCCAAGGCACCTGCCAAATTTGTGCAGCTGTGAAAGAAAGCATTGTCTATTTCATCACGAGGGAAGACAGATTTCTTTTTAATGAAAAATAAAGAGTGCAAAGAAAGTTCCTGTGATTTTGCTAAAAAAGATATGGGAAAAAAAAAGGTGTGTTTAGCAGTCCTATAGAAAATGACTTTTTTGATATTTGTTTCAACTAAAAAATATATTTTTTTCTGTAACAAAAGTAGATTTTAAAGGGAGAATGGCTGAAGCAAGTAGAGCCCGACTGAAGCAAGTAGAGCCCAGAAGATACACAAATATTATCAACCTTTTTTACTAAAGCATGGTTCAAACGGTATACCCCATTTAGAAGTACATGTAATTTTGGTTTAACAAGTAATACACACGAACCGCCAGGGGTTGGCCTTTACTCGGGCAGTATGATTTCTTCACTCACCCGAAGTAACACACATGAAAAGATATTGAACTGTAATTGGCCATCCGACTGCAATTGCTAATCTTACTAGTGATCAATTATAGAGTAGACTCAAGCTACTGATCTTTAACAAGCAACTAGATTTATCCAGTAGTCCCAAGAAAATTGGAGTAAATGGTTGGATCAGCGGCGGCAAGAGACGCAAGAGACCGGTTGTTGGTTTGATTTCCATGGGCACCAAGTTTCTTTGACAAGCGTATGCAGGCATGAACCTACAGTTTTGACATTTCAAGTTTAAAGAAAAGTAAGAAACTTGGTGGTCGCATTCAAGTATCTAGCAGCACAGTAACATAAGTTCTAGTACGAGCACCGGTTTTGAGTGCTGATACGGGTGCCGGGAATTTTCAAAAAGTTAGGTATAGAGATACACATCCAAGTGTTATATATATATATATGTGTGTGTGTGTGTGTGTGTGTGTTAATATTCGTATAATAATAAAATTTTAGCTAAATAAACATATAAATTCATTATTTATATTCATAAATATATTAACAAATAAAAAGTACTAAAGTATACCCAAAAATACAAAAACTAAAAAAATACCTACGAAAATACAAAATTAGTTGTCCCGTCTCGCACCTGCAACCGTGTTCACCTTTTCAGCCACCCCCATATGTCTTAGTTTGACACTTGAATTCCAACGCTTACATCTGAAAGTGAAACTTTAAACCAGTTAAAACTACAAGAAAAATTGTAGATGATAAGACCGGCATCTTTACCTTTGTTTATTATAATCTTTCTTCAATCACCTGCCCACTGAAAGGTCGTTCTAGTCAAAGCATCACCATTCAACAGTTGATTCTCATTTTATTTTTTCATCGCCAAGCTGGGCTTAAGCAGATCCATACCAAATTACGCTAATCAGCAGTATAAACAGTCTAAAGCCGGCCACCGTGGAACGCTTGCCGGCTTCCCCATTGCAAAGGAAATCCAAACGCCCTTCCATAGTAACCACATTTATTGAACAGGCAATAAAAGAGAAATGTGAAAAGTGTCAAATTGAAGACCTTGGATCAAGTCTCCACGCTGCCATTTGACTACCGAAGCTTTCTTATGGTGGTTTCTTACATAGCGCATGGCCGCAAGTTCAGCAGGGAATCACCACAAAACTGCAGAGCAGAGCAGCCCCTCTAAAATCAAGGATGTAAGCTTGACAATCTGAGGAGGAAAAAGAGAAAAAAATTGGAAAAGAATAGGATCTGAAAAGAAACAGACGGGAATGACCGCTATGCACTATCTAAACGCTTTTCAGTTCTTCCATGACAACATCTATATTGATCCCCACATTAATGATATAACTCACTTTCTTCTTTTCAAAGCTTTAAAAGTAGCAAATTCAACAGAAAACATCCATAATTAATAATAGATGAGGGAAGAAGGGCCAACAGACAAATGAGAACCCAGCAAAAGGAACTTCTACCCGCTGCATCAGCAACTTCCTTACAGTTTACTGTCTGTTTCAACAATGAAGAAAGAAGACAAAGTAGATCAAAGTTGATCGCCTTTGGGCCATCCTATAAGGATATCCCTTGAAATGAATTTTTCAGTTTTTAAGATGCTAGAATTATCATCAGATGGTCTTACATTGACAACAAACGCTGAACAGCAAACATCACCAAAGTCACAACGTTCAAGAGATTATGTTCGGCAACAGCAACTGCAGCTACACTGGCAGTTCCTTTTCTGTCATCCATTAGTTGCCGGAAACACAATACACATCATTTGCGTTCCATGCATTTTCACCTCTATTGGCTAAAAACAGTTTCATTGGACTCAGAAATAAAAATGACAAAACTACTAATAATTGAAATTTCAACCTAACGTATGGAAACTATACAATTGGCAGTTCGTATGCCATCATCCATTAGTTACATGAAGCACAATATGGTTATACATGCATTTTTCACGTAGGCTGGTTTTTCCCCAAAAGCAGTTTCATTGAACTCGCAAGTAAAAATGACAAACTAGTAAACGGTTGCATGAATGTTCATCTTCACGGGAGGGAAACATGTCGGCTAGCTTACCATCTCAATTAGGAATTCACGTCCAAGAACAAATCCTCAGTGGCATGCAACTTCCACATTAAAATCAGAAGTGAGCCTGATTTACTTGTTAGGTTCAGATAAGACGCTAATTTTGATCAATAGGGATCAGGGACACATGGATCGTTATTATTATATTGGAAATACGAACCAATTCAGCAATGGGCACATTAACTTCTTTACGATGAGGAGTAAGCTTGATGTGCTGACATTATGGCAGAAATCTATCATCCTACAAAGAAAAGAAAAATCATAGCAACTTAAAACAGAAGATACGTTGACCATAATGATGGTCAAATGCAAGGCAGAATTACCATTACAGCATGCAGTGAAGACCAAGTAGAAATTTATCCATATTCCCTCTTTATAAAAAAGTTACATACTCCTGCCAAACAAAGTCACTTCTACAAAACAATACTAACAGATCGCTTATGGTTGCTTGAAATATGGCAGCCGAGAGAAAAGGAGGGGCAGGTAGTGGCGCACAGACAACATAACACACTTTTGTTCCATTGGGATGAATGTGCTCCCACTTAAAATGTCACAGAGGACAATGTCATATGGGGATATGAAACTGCAACAAGAATATGTACAGTAGCAACATAAAAAGAACTGATCCAAACATTATCCAATCATGATGACTGTAGAAATATATATAGACTATAGACACCTATCAGTGAGAAAGATCCATCCCAATAAACAATCTGCACACATCACCCCCTCATAATACTATAATTTGTACCTCATCACTCCCCCATAATATCATCGTTGACATCTTCTTCTTCATCACTCAATGCGAGATCAGCAAGCATCTCCTCCAGAGGTACAGAAGGAAGGTCTTCTCCATCAGCCATAGATGTCACCTCAGAAGGTTGGTAATCTTTGTTTCTATATAGCGATACATTAAACCTCATTTCTGGGTCTTCTTCTAAGTCCTCCAAAAACTTTTCATACTCCATATTTCTCTTATCAATATCTGTCCTGCCCTTCGAAGGATTGTCAACTTCCATCTCCAAATTTTTGAGCTTCCAAGAACGAGCTTTTCCACGCCTTTTTTGGCGCTTCTCTTCATAGCTCTTCTTCACTAGAACAGCATCAGGAAGGCTAAATCCTTTGTGCTTGTCAAGTTCAAGATCATTATTGTTTGCTCCATATAAATCATAACCAAGTGCATTATCCCCAGGAGCTAGAAGATGACCAAGATGTGTCCTCACATTGAAAATCTGATCATTTTTCCCAAAATCTGATACACGGGCAACCTGTGCATCTGCCAATGCATACTTGGTGCCATTATGACTCATCCCACCAACTGCAGGTTCTATGTCAAGAATCACATATTCAACTAGTTGTCTACTTGACAATAAAGGTTTAAAAGGAGCCCTCCAGTACTGGTTAGCATCAAGATAAGAATGCCTCAAAGTGAATGGATCAAGTAGCATTAGGCTATTGCTGACCTTCACGCACAGCACAAGTGGTCCCAAATTCCCCGAACTTATAGCAACTTTTGGAGGAAGGCAGATTAAATCCTCTCTGCAAATTGGACTAATTTCAACAGAAAATGTGTACTTATAGTTATAGTTATTGCTCTTGGGATCATGTGAAACCAGCTGCTTGTCATGCCGACTCCTAATTGGGACTACACTTCCAACAAATTCCACAAATTTCACTGCATGGCTTCTGTTGCCAAAGAAGAAGTCGATACCCTCATGCATCTGCTTAATTTTTATTGCACGAACAGCTGCATCATGCTTAAGGATAACCTGCTCTAGAAAATAAAAGGTCCGCCTGTGAGCAACGTGCTGTCTGAGTTGCACAGATGCTACCCATTGGTCAGGGTTGGCTTGAACTCTTGAACAAGATTCACACATATGCTCTTGCTGAACATATTCAACAACGTATTCTTGCTCCAATATTGTGTTATGAAACACCTCCTTCTTCACTCTCAGTTTCACTTTGATCCTCTTAGAGTGAGGTTCAGTCCAAATAAATTCCGCATGTGATAGGTGAACCTTGTTCAAATTCTTGAGCCTCTTAATGCAAAATGTGAGAAGCTCTTTAGATTCTAACTGGGCTTTGATCCATGTTTTTGGTGGCTGCAGATAAGAATTACACTCTGGGCAATGGTAGATTATCACATGCTTCTGCAAACCTTCAGTGATGTCAACTTGTGAACGCAAGCATTTTACACACATATTCACATTATTTGGAGTTATAGGTACACCACACATGCAACAAAGAACAGTGCCAACCGTTTGCTGCAATTGGAACATGCCTGAAGTCCCTTCGCCCGCCATTGCTAATGAGTTTTAAGGTCTCTTCTGCCAAACGAATATAGAAGCAGTCATAAACATTTGCAACCAAGCAAATCATCCACGTCCACAAGCAAGCATAGTTCGAAGTGAATTCGCACGAGTAAGCATGAAACTGCCATGTACATGAATCTGAAAGCCATTCTTTTTATTTTATCAACAATAAGCAAGCACGCAGTATGACCTCACACTCCAGAGGACAACAATTAACCAGTAGATTTTATGCTAAAAATTATCTCATAGCATTTTAACCACAATTCTGATTTGAATTCATCAATCGCTCGATTAAAAATTAAATAACCTTTCAACTAACAGACATCCACCATGAATTATGGAGATACAAAGAAGGAGAGAAAACAAGAAGCCTCAAAGTTCAAACGTCAAGAAGCCCGTAACCCCACCCCCCCTCCCCATGTTCAGCGAACCTCTTACTGCAATAAGAACACAGGTATAAAAGAAACTGCAACTTACATACAAAATTCCCGAAAATGAAAACATGCCGAAGTTTAAAAAGAGGAAATACCAAAGGTTATTTATGATCCATCAAGTTTTCTGCAACAAACAGAAACAGAGATCCACACAAAAACAAAAACATCCCGGAGACCAGACGGAGAAACTACCCAAATATCTTCACGATCTTAAACAAGGTTTCTGCAAGAACACAGCAGCAGAGATTCACCACATAGTAAATTCAACGTCCATGGATATAAGCAGATGATCAATTCACGTCCATGGACATCAATCTAGAAGACACTTCAGCAACAGAGGTAGAACTACCAGTCACCAAGGACTAACCGGAAAAGTCGTCTTCGGCACACGGTGGACCGTCGACGGTACGAGGGCTTTGCGCGCGCGCGAGAGAGAGAGAGAGAAGGAAGAGGCTTAGCTGCGACCGACCTTCTCTGTCAGAGTGTCAGGATGTGGAAATCGAGTCTTGAATCGGGTTAGACCTCGTATTAAACCCGTAGTGCCACTGGACAAGGTTTAAAAACCTAATATTTCTAACGACTTGATGACTTCTAATGGTATTTTTAAGCAAATTCTAAACTCAAAAAAGTACAAACCTATATGTTTGTGTGTGGCTGTCTTGAGCTCCATCCAATCATGGCCACCTGATGCATACGGCATTATAAAACGTTGAACGATTTCTCTATCCAAACCCAGAAGAAAAAAATTCATAAGGATATATATATATATATATATATATATATATAGTCCTCAAATAAAATTGTTGAGTTTCTTCGCTTTCTCAAGGTGGTTTAGGATGCTAACCTTAATAGCTTCAAACCAACTAATCAATCACTTGCTTAGTTTGAAGGTGAAATTGTGACCAGCTTTATTTTCGTCTTAAACGGGTAAGTTTGAGACGTTTGGCTTGTATTTGCGTGTGCCAAATTCATTGATTCTGTCTAGTGGGTAACGACGATTCAACCATCATTTTACATTTTCACAATATACAACCAAACCTAAACCCATTCTCATGGCAACGTAGAGAGAAAAGAGAAGAAGAGAGAGGCATGCCTCAATGATGCAACCATGCTTGCTCGTCCTAATGTCACCTATGCCCAAGTACTGGCATGGCCAAGAGCTTTTACCTGAAGAGCATTAAAAACAATATTAGCAAATATATTGTTTCCTCATTTCCCACTAGTACAACTTAAACGCTGTGGCCTTATCAACTATCATCTATTTTTCATAGAATGATCATTAAAAAGACAAAGTGGAGGGCATTTCCCGTTGATCTTGTAGTAGTAGAACGAAATACCTGTAAGGGAAATACTGCTGCTTCACAAACAATATCTGAACGAGATAGGTGAATTCCATTGAATCCGTTATATCTCAGCTTCCATCGTCATAATCTGAACTAAATTATTGGTTTATCTTCAATGGATGGGGAGGAGGGATGAATTTGATAAGCAGACATACACACGCGCGCACAGGCACAGAGAGAAACAGATAGATGGAGCGAGAGAGAGAAAGCTAGGACTTTTGTTGACTCTTGTTTTAAGAGGATATTTATATTAAAACTCTAATGGCCAGATCATTAAAATAGATACAAAATTGCAAATGTAATGCTTCCCCACAAGAACGGAAAATCCAAAAAATAATTTA
Organism: Nymphaea colorata; assembly: GCF_008831285.2. Lineage (NCBI taxonomy): Eukaryota > Viridiplantae > Streptophyta > Magnoliopsida > Nymphaeales > Nymphaeaceae > Nymphaea > Nymphaea colorata. The sequence continues at coordinate 971,515 of NC_045138.2, read as the reverse complement.
CATTTACAAGAGAAAATGAACTACAGTTTCCTCCATAAAGACCCCTTGGAAGCAGTCAGGCATTTCACCCTCCCAAAGACAACAAAAGCAGGCTTGGGTGGACGCCCATCTACAAAATAGCTCTCGTATATTTCCCTGCACTCCTGAACAACCTGCACCCAACAGCAAGTCAAATACATTGTGTGTGTGTGTGTGCATGTGTGCATGCCAAAGAGGGGGAGGGGGGGGGGGAGAGAGAGAGACAGAGAGAGAGAGAGAGAGAGAGAGATTTCATTGGGATGCTCACTGCATTTTGAATGGGGAAAACAACTTCACCCAAAATTTCATAACTTGGAAATTTAATCAGCAAAAAGGAAAGAAATTACAATGAAACCAAATAAAGATAGCAAATAAATCATATCATGTACCATATTGACTGCAAGGCATGAACTAGGTTCTCTTTTTCTAGTATTTCAGAAAAAAAAAGCAATTCATAGTTTCATACCACTAAGCTGGAGGAGGAGAGAGTACGTTAAACAAGAAAGAGAAAAAACAGTGAACAGCAAAACCAACAGTTTTATAGTCCGAGAATGCCCTACAGGCTCAGCTGATAAAAACAGAAGTTTTATCTCATAAAACCAACCCATGCCTGAAGAGTGGATTCAATTTTGAAAATTGAGAAGAGGACGAGTGTTGTATAGCCCTTGATACTTATAGCCTTCCATAACCTCATCATTACCATTTACCTATGGAGATAACAGCTAAAAACAACAAAAAAACAAAAGAGTACCTCTCTAGCATCTTTTCTTGGTATGCCTTCACGTAAACCAACAAGCTTTTCTACAACCTCAGGCTGCATTTCCAGTTTAAATGTCAGTGCATGACTACAGTACTTGTAAGAAATGAGACCTTGTATTTTAATTAGCACTCACAGGGCAATCAGGATGAGTTTGGAGAATGTTTGTGTAAACAAGAGTGAAAGATTCCAAACTTTCAGCTGAAGCTAACTCCCTCAACTCGGCAAGTATCTGAACCCGCTTCTCAACTTTCTGCAGAAAAAGAACAAGTATCCAACATCAGATACCATCAAGTTAAGATAAAAATATCATCTAGCACATACACAACAGAAACAACAGAAACTCTATTAAGTCACTAATTTTCATAATCCAGATTTTGTACGTAACAAAGGAAACCTAGTTTAGGTCCTATAGCCAGATATGATGATGGGGAATGCTAAATAACAAATACTACCATGGAAACAAACACATTACAAGGCAACCACCAACCTAAGACACTAGACTTACTGGCAAAGATGTAAACTTATTAAATTTTGACAAACCAAAATTTTGTATTTAACAAGGAAAAACCCATTATGTGATGGCTTATTTCCATATGGTTTAAAACGCTGAGCAATATGCGTAACTATAGAAACATAATAGTAATCCAGGCACTACGTTTAAGTTCACGCTGGAAATGGATTTGTTTTCAGCTAGATCCTAAAGCAAGGGGGGCATATTCTCTTCAAAGCAATAGATCAACCGTTGTTATGCAAGATTAATGGATTATATGATCAAAAAAGTTGAAAAGCTAGTAGTGTAATCTGTCAACCCACAAATAGCAACTTTCGTGCCAGTTTTCACCAACTAAAAACATAAAATGCAACTTAAAGATGACCTTTACAAATCAACCGCATGCACAAAAGTTTCTTTCCATTTGAAGACAGAGAACACCCAAAAAACATAAATTCTCCCTCTCTTTATAAAGCCGGAAGACCAAGATGCCACCAAACGACAACACTAAACAAGTAGATCTTAGATAGGTTTATTTCTTAAAACCTTGTCAATGTCCCTTCTTTCATATATTAGCTTATAGGAGATCAGGAAAATGCATATGGAAAAAGTAACATACTCAACAACTATGTGCATTGCACATGACCACTAATACTCACTGATATGTTAATGTGTTCTCTGAAGAAGTCAGTAAGGAAATCTTCATCCAGTCGCATCCTGTCAATTGTTTCTTCTTTGATGGGACTTCTCTGCAATAGATAGTAATTCCAAAATGGAATGAGAAGAGACATCAGCCTCTAATGCCAAAGGAGAAAAAAATGGTATAAATGACATCAAAGATATGTGAAATGATTGAAAACCAGAATACAACCTGTGAAAGGAGATGGTCCACGTAGACAACAATGGTCTCCTCCAGGCAGGCTTCAACGTACCTCCTAAAGGACCTATCCTCGATGTATCTGAAGACAAGAAGCAAAACTTACTCACTAGAAAACATAAGCTAAGTTTCCAGTGCACATACTAGAAGTCATTCACACGCACATGCATACACACAAATCTGGGAAAATAAATAAGAAACTAGAAATAATACTCAGATTCTAACTTGTAATATTAAGATAATGGTTGCTGAGACAATAGCTATCATTTAATTATCACGCGCACACACACATACACATAGATCCAACAGTAGAGAAAATTACACTTTTACATCTCCGAAATAATCACTGAATGTTGCAATTAAATATTCTGTAACCATGCCTTCGTACCAATCTGAAATATTAAAAAAAAAAGACATATAAGTTAGAGATGAGAAAATGTGTTGCAAATCTTAAATTAATAGTAAGATGGTATTGTAGGGAAATCCAACTCAAACTTTTTGAGGCCAGTCTTTGCATTCTAGTGCTCTACAACTTATATGTCAGCTAAAAGTTACTGTCTGAAGCTGTGATTGGAGGTTGTACGGCAAGAAAAAGTGCAAACATTGATTGGAATAAGCACTTGCTCTTTGCAGATGTCAAGATCACAATACACTGAAAACTGACCTGCGCCTCAATGTCATGCAACTACCAAATGGTTTCCTTATCTTATCAAAAAATTTTAAAGGCAAAATATGCTTATCCAAATTGATTCCATTTGAGCTGATTCAGGTAACTCTTCATGTATTTCTCATAGGAGCAGTAGGAAGGGAAAGTAAGCTGAAGCTTGTATCATGATGACATATTTGGAATTTCTGCTGTTTCCAAACCTAATAATACTGTTCATTTAGATTTTCAGTCAATAGTGTTCCTACAAAAATATAGAATCTAAGATTCTAAAAAGTTTGGACACTTGACCACTGTTAACCTCAAAGTTTGCAGATTTCCATGCTAAAATGACCAGTATATATTGGCACTTACATTGTCGGAGGATAACATTACTATAATTACAGAAGGTTGAACATTCTAAAAATTTCAGCTTTACAAGACTGACCTTTCTGATAAAGTTTAACAACCAAATCTTGTACACCAGGATCTTCAAAAATAACATTAACAGTTTGATGCACTGCTTCCTGCCATGTAGAAAGGAAGAGCAAAATAGTTAGAGAAAGACACACTTATGAATAAGCTACCCTCTCAGTATCATCAGATTAATCTTGGGAAGCAGATGGGCCATGGAGTCCAGCAACATCAAAGAATCAAACATATATTTCCGTACTAAACCTTTTGGATTGGGTTCTCTAGTACTCAAAAAGGAAGCTAAGCAAATTATCACACATGGGGTAAAAATGAAGAAAAAAAGTCCGTTTTGCATGCATTGAAGGGCAAGAACTTTTGTGCCACACCACAAATCTGAGCATGACGCAGCATCACAAAAGTAGCGGTTGCTAGGGTTTGGATCATAGTCACAAAAAATGCTTTAGCATTTTAAATGGTGAGGTTTCCTTGGGTATAATATAGTGAGCTTGAAAAAAATAGGAGAAAACATGAAACACACATAAATTAAAAAAAAATCCTGAAAATTAAAGAAAAAAATACGTGAGAAACTAATAATACAAATATAAAAAAATAAACAAATCAGCAACAAATAAAAATTAAAAAATGAAAACAAGCAGTTTGGAAATTAAAAACGTAAAAAAACGACTAAAATGGATTTCGTTTTGACTTTTTTCAAAAAAATGGTGTTTTTTAAGTTTGAAACAGCTGACTTGTTTCTCACATTTCATGCACTTTTTTTTTCCCAAAAATGAGTTTTTTGTCACTATGGTTTGCATACAGTCAACTGCACCTGACTATTCTTGTCTATATTTGGGTATGCACTAAAACTATCAGTCAGTGAACAGGTTATTTCCATTGTGAGATTACGCTCATAACATTTAGAGCTTATATTCATTCTTTTGTCTTAAAAAGTTTGAAGAAAGGGAAAAAGTTAGTATGCTCTTCCTGTTAGAGTTCATGCATGTAAACTGCTATATATATTTATATTAACTATCGTATATCATTACGTTAGGTTTGAAATGAACAGTATATGCAGATATATATAATATGTAAGCAATTATCCACTGACCAAGTGCCTACCTTCGCAACTTCATGAAAACCCTTGCATGTGTCCTCAAAATTGATCTGCAACAATACAAAAAATAACATTATACAAAAAACTACCAACATGAAACAATGTTTCGAGAGATGAAAAAAAATTCACTGAGAGAATTGACCAAATGGAAGGAAAACTAATTGAGATGCAAGTCTTCTGGGATAAAAATGGGCATCTTATAAATGGGAAACATGTTCCTCCAAGCTTCCACCTCTTTGAAAGAAGCATGGAGTTATTAGCTTCTCTAAGACATCTCGAAGAAAGCAAGCTTCCCTGTCAGATAGAAGCTTTCACTAAAGGCTCTGATTAAGCTAGAATTCAATCTGACGATTGGCTTTACATAAATGAATAAAGTCTACTAAGCTCATGAAGAAAATACATCAATTTTAAAATCAAAATAATAAGGTCTAGGCTGTGCAGGCCAAACAAAAGCTTACATATATATTAATTATGTACAAATAGACTGTTTATGTATTCTATTTCATTGGCATGCAAATCTTCACTATGTTCCACTTTGTGTCTTCATAATGTATGTATACACACACACACACACACACATTTGCTCCTATGACATGGTATGATAAGATAAACGTAAAATTGGAACCTTCTACTGCATACAGTGGTCGTATTTTACAACATTTTAGCCAGTTTAGGTAGAAGTGTGCATAACCATATGTAGCATAACCTGCTCAGCATAATTCCGTGGAAGAGCTTCTATGATACTGCTACTTAGCTCCATTGCAAGATCATAGCAGCGCAAATTGTTGTTCACCTGATAAAATAGCAAACAGGATGAAATATGGAAACAACAGTTGACATGAAGCACCAAAAAGTCTGACAGGATAGTCACCAACCATAGCACAAAGAGGCTCCAATCCAACTTCGGCAACAGGTTCCTCTAGTCTTTGTCTTTCAGCTGCTTGAAAATCAATCATAACCTAGAAAAGAAAGGCACAGTTTTCGCTATGTAAAGGTAATCCTTATGCACAAATACACACAGATTTTGTCCAGCTTAACCTATCAGAGTTAAGAGTATGCCTAGAGATTCTTTAAAGATACATGTAAGAGGACAAACCACCGCAAACATCACATAAGACATGATGAGAGAAGCCTGTACTACCTGAATGATAGCAAGAGCAATTTTGTATAGCATCACATCAGTGCTATTATCCCGCACAATCTGCACTTGTTCTCCAAGAATGCGAAACAAGTCAACAGCTGCTGGTGTATAGAGCCTTCCATCTTCTGTTTTTTTTGGTGGCTGCACCTTGTCTGCATCCAGAATATTCTTATACCATTTCTGAGGAACAAAAAGAGCAAAGTGATTAATGCAACACTACTTGAATAGAAGAAGAGCAAATAGTAAGCATCATACAAATCCTGAAAATATAAGAGTGTTATAACGAAATACCGTTGTTGTTGCTTGCATCCTTTCAACATATGAGTTCATAAGAGGATCCATTGCACCACTTTCAGAACAAACTTGAGCCAAAGATTCATCAACACCAAGCTCAATCAGATTTTCTTGATATTCAACCACCCAACCAGTTACCTAACATGAAGAATGAAATTACTATCTTTGCAGTAATAAATATGGTAGATATCCGATTTGTTGAAAACTGTGGTTTAGAACAACAATGTCTCAAGTATACTTGCACTAAAACCTATAGTACCCGTCATACCTTTAGAATTTCCAAGTTCGATAATTCAGTTGCCCTATCACTCAGCAATCTAAGCATGTGAGTGAACCTTTCCGTGTAGAGGTTAACCATCAGCTGGAAGACTTCATACCTGCTTCAGTTGTCAAGTCAGAGGAAAAATAACATGGTACATGTCAAACTAGTAGAAGTTATATATGACATTGATTCCATCAGGAGCATTTCATTTATTACATATTAGAGAATCAATTCCCAACCATGCATATTCATAACAAAAATTTTAAAATACTGTATAGAGGTATAGGTGCTTGCATTAACAATATAAACCTTCAGGCTGAAATGCTTTACACCAGCACAGCATACTTTAAGTAGTCATTGTTTTAATAACTAAAAACATGTTGAATATGTTCATTCAGTATTGCTGCAATCCATGCATTTCCAGAAACCTAATTGGCCATGGAGTACATAATAAAAATAAACACAACCTATGCCAACAAAGTCTTAAGAAAACAGCAAAGTTAGCAGGGAATAACATGGCTCCAGATGATACAATCCCTATTAGCAAGGCAACTCAAAGAAGAAACTATTACTCTCCACCAACTTGAACCATGGCCTTGATGGAAAATGAACTAATACGCTCATCATCATTAAATAGCAATATTGAGATAGAAAAAGAAGCTATGCAAGTGGGTTTAGATACAAATGTATGTACATGCACATGAGCTATTATTGACTATGGTCGTTTGATAGAGGTTAACAATGCCTCAAGGCAACTTTCTGCCCCTTCATAATTTTAAGATACATCAAGTTGCATGCTTTGATTTTGTTCCATCATGAGCATTTTGTAACTTTATAGGAAAAGTCATTTCAAGGCTAAGTAACATGGACACTTGTAAAAGGCAGAAGTACCCATTCTGTCATGACCCGATAGGGGTGCTGGTATGGGACATGGCATGGACATGACAGTTTTAATTTTTGTACTGTTGTGGGTGAATTTGGGTATTTTATGTATGTTTGACATATTTTAGTATTTTTTGTTCAATAATACTAATAGATATTTTTGTGAATATAAAACAATGAATTTATGTGTTTATTTGCTTAAAATCATAGCCAAAAAAATCATATTGGGTTTCTAACAGCAAGGTTCTTCTCGGGTATTTTTTTTGGCAAAGTTGTTTTTCTTGAATTTTTTTGAGAAAAACTCAGCAAATTTTTGAAAAATAAAAAATATAAACCAAATGAGAAATAATAATAATATATTTCAAAAACAAGATAAAAAGATAAAATCAATGTCTTAATGATGATATGAATGAAAATAAATAATTCAATTTAAGTTTAAAGGTGAATCTATGATGTCACTAACCTTAAAAAAGAGAAAAAGATGGGAAAAAAAGCAGTAAATATACTTTTCACACTTTTCAAAGGGACTGGTTCTTTTCAGATTTTTTTCATTTTGGCATTTCTCTCATTAATATCATGATATTTTTGAAAATATTGCAATATCTGTGGCTATGCTTAAAATATTGTTATTATGTGTGTGTGTGGTGTGTGTCCCTGCACCTAAGTTTCTTGATGTCTCGCACCGCTAACCGTATGAACAACCGTGTCGGCGTCTGTACCCACACCATGCGACATAAGCTTAAAGGACATCAAATATTTCCAAAGTTCTGCTAAAATTTTGTGATAAGTTTCTAGAATTGGAAAAACAATGCCGTTACTGCTGTAAAAGGTATCTAACTAAATTTTCTTGAAGTGTGTGGTCTTTAAATTTACCTAGATAGCCTTAACAATCACAATTAGTAGACAAATTGGGACCTTCTAGTTTTTTGGGGTACATAGTACATACTTGTGGCAAAGTTTATTATTGTTGGTCATATGTGGTCATGATCTCCTTTAATAGAACAAGAAAGAATTAGGAACATTTTTAACTATTGGCTTTTGAAAAAGTGCAAAGAAACAGTTGCTACTGCAGAAACTCTTATCAAAACTTATTTGATGGCCTCAAAAAGCACAAGACAATCACAAGTTGTCAACACTTCACACCTTCTTAAGTGCATACCTTGGAGGAAAACAGGGAGCAACAAAATCATAAATGTCGCCAAGCTCCTTGACCATCTATTTTACAACATCAGAAATACAACAGAACTTAGCAAATCAATTACTGATGACAAATGTGACACACTTCTAGCTAAAGGCAAAAAATACATGCAAGCAACTCAAAACATCAAAATTCATGTCCTTTGAGTACTTGAACCACAATAAAAAAACTGAACTATTACATTTCATATTTAAACAAGTACTTGAAATAAAGCACTCTCAACCAATGAGTTAGTAGACGTTAGTGAAAATGAAGGCTATCACAAACGAATCATTGATAATATGCCAATGATCACAAGGAAAGGTAAACTTGACAATAATGTCAAGAAAAATAAAACACTATCTGAAGAAGAAAAATTGAATAAAAACTCCAGAGCCTTCAAAACAAGCCTACGAAAGAACCAGACATGGTCCCTTATCTATAGAAGATAAAATACAAGAGGAAGAAGGGGAGGTAGCAGTTGCGCTAGCTCCTATGGCTTTTTTCTAGATCCACTGGAACTAGCCTAGCAGCTAATAGAAGTCTGGTCAAGCACGAGTTGAATGTACAAAAGACAGAAAAAAAACATACAACAAAAGAACTAAAACAAGAAAAACTACATGAGAAATAGCATATTTTTTCTTAGAATTGTTTGAGAAAACATAGATAGAGCATTCTATATAGAATGCCAAACGTATTATATAGATTACTATATAACATATAACTAGAAAAAATTGTTTGGCATTTCTATAAAGAGAACATACAATAAATGAAATGAACTAGAAAACGAATTGAACGTCAAACCATTTTTTTTTTCATTTTCTATTTTTTTTTTTTGCAAATCTACTTATCTTTTGATGTCTGTGTTATTAGTTTCTCACTTATTTTATTTTTTCCCCATTTTTTTAGTTTTTAAAATATTTTAAAATTTACCATATTTTCCCATTTTCTTCAAGCTCGCCGTATTATACCCGAGAAAAACCTCACCGTTTAAAACTCCAAGACGTTGTTTGTGACTATGATTGGTACCACTCTCTTACAAAGACAACGAACTGGACCACTCGGGAGGGATAACAATGGGCGGCCAGTTTCAGTTGCCCTTCACCAAGGACCTAGACTTTTTGGAGATACGATCATGAAATCTTTTGGTTGGTTATGGATAAAATATCCAGCTATGATTAATTGTGTCGATTTGGCCTCCAAACTGGTACCATAGGGTAGGCAGGAGCAGTTGCAGCATCGGTGGTGCTGCCAGTGCGACATACACAAAGTCTCAATGGTACAACACTAATCCACCGGAGCATAATCCCCAGCCCAAGCAGCAGTAACTAAAGCAGCAGTGCTGCTGCCTCTACTCCATATGGACGTGCATTATTGTGCTTTCCTTGTTCTCATTGCTGCATTTCCACACTTTGGAGGCATCCCAATCTTGTCTGGATCATTTCCTGGCTTCCAGCCTGTGATGAGAAACACAATAATCATGTGGGCAACCATATAGGCAAAGGCCAAGCAGGTCGACTCCACAACATCATCTGCTGCCCTCATGGAACCTGAGTGTGAATATGATTCCACAGGGGAATTCCTGTATTTCATTTGAAAAGTTGCTGGTGGCCAATCACGTGGCATTGTTGATCCAGTTTGCACATTGTGGGACAGGGTTTCACTATCAGCATCATAAACATAAAGTGCTTGCCTTTGCTGATGGCAACACAATCAACATTCCAATCAAGATTCTTTTGTAGGAATTCAAATAGTACAAATGTTAATAGGTATTTGGCAAAGCTCAGACCGTTCACTCATCAATGCTCCTCCCAACAGGTTATGTCGGTTCTTTTGGTAACATTATTTGGCTCTCATGACTAAAGCAGATAGTTGAGAATTATGTTGAAAAAAAAATCAGCACCAAAATGTAACATTTCAAAAATTGAGCAGTTTTTGTAAATTGCCGAAATGTTGAATAGCTAATCATAATTTTTCAATTAAAAAATTTAAAATAATCACAAGAATCTAAACATTTATCCTAGAACTTAGAAGCCATGAACTGGGTGAGTAACTACATCCTCCATATCGAAATAAGTTTACATTCACATGGTTGTGTCTTGATTACTAACCTGTGCCTTGAGTGTTGACTTAAAAATCTTAAGTCACTCTTCTTAAATGCCCAAAAAATAAGCTTTTCCATCAAATCATGCTGCATGTTTACAAAATTGACAGCATTTATTTTGCCAATGAAGTTTTTTATTTTTTTGTAAAATTCATGCATGAAAGAACAGCAGGCACAACATAAACAACCTATCTCAGGACTGACCTGAGCACCCAGTATGGCAGATCCTACCGGTCTCATATTCTGCTTCTATTTGGCACCTAAAAGGGCTATGAAGTAACATAAACTGTCCAATTAGGCTCATGCATATGCTGGAACTTACCTAACAATCATCGATATGGGACTATCTCTAAGTCATCCCATGCGTGGGATGTCACAAACTACTACCTTAAGGATTACACATCCTCAATGTTGGGCACCATGTCTCATATTTCAGAGTTTAACATAGCTCAAATACCAATTGAAATGACTCGCAGTAGAGCTAAACAAAGCAGTGAAGCACCCAATTGGTCAATCACAACCCACATTTGTAGCTTACTCTTACTGGGCAATAGAGGGTTATCAGCTGGAGCAAAAGTTAGAAGCCCAACATATATGACGATCATTCTCTACAAATTCATGGAAACACAACCATTTCCATATAGTAATATAAATATTTCGAACCAAAGTCTAGGCCAAACTATCATTTTATTGTACCATTATTTTAAACTAGCAACCTCAATGTCTCATTTCCCCAATAAACAGGCATATGTTGCAAAGCTGCAGAAACCCTGCCCCATATACTTTGCATTAAACAAAGTGCAATAATGAAGTCCATAGCCAGAATAACCTGAAAAGAAATTCATAAGCACAAACTTATAGGTAACACATAACAATGAAATAATGTCTATGGAGTGAATGTCAGGTGCCAAAAGCTATAACATAACCTTACTTTAATAGTTTTCTATTCGACCAACACTATAAGATGTGCATTTAAACTTGTATTGGTTGGACCAAAATGAAAAATGTAATGTGGAGTTTGTTTGGGTCAATGTAATATGCAGAGATTCCTATTTAAAAAAAAAATTAAAAATGCTCAGTTTCCTTGGGTAAATGTGATGTGCAGAGATTCCTATCTAAAATGCTGAGTTTGTTCGGGTTTGCATGACAAAGAATTCATGCTAATAAAGAAGCAAGCAAGGATTATAATCCAAAGTACAAGGAAAGAACAGAACAAAAGAAATAACCAAGTTCTACAGAGGAAACACATGAACTTGACACATACAACTCGAGCCTCCTCCAAAGCAGCTTTCAAATCCTCAAAAACAAGCTGCACAAGAGTCAACAGTTAAAACTCGTTGAAAAGAAAAGAAAGTAATTACTTATCTCTGAAAGGGAAGGTACATACTTCTGTCACTAGTTTGTCAAACCTTGCTTCAACAGTTTTTCTTAGTTGCTCATAGCATTTATCTTTGTAGCACTTTCCTAGTGCCTTCGTCTTCTCCTGTGCATTTGCAGGAACTGTAGGCTTTCTAGAGTATCAAGGGAAGAACAAATCATAATCAAGGGAAATAATCATATGCCATTGATAATAACTAAATCCAATTAACTAAAAGGTTGAATGTTGAAACCACTTACATTCCTCATAAGCATATCCAGTCCAATAAGACAAAACAAAAGGAACTCTTTCTTGCTACAGTGGTAGTTATGACACCATATTCTATACTCAACATCCTTAAAAGTTCAACAAAATATCTAGCGCATGGAGAAGAAGGCTCAAAGTGTACCACTTTTTTATCCACCAAACTCATCAAATTTGATTAAAAAGTAAGATGAAGTATTTTTCAACATGATCACTGACAATAGATTCCTGTGCCAATATTCTCCATGGCCATAGAGTAAGTGAATATAAATGATATAGATTGTTGAGTTGTAGTAGACAAATTTGATTGCAAAATAGCTTTTAAAAGAAAAGAGAACCATTGAGATCCCAAGTGGCAAGGAAACAACATAATATATATCAACAGATTCAGCTAAATACAGGCCAATATTGATAACACTAACCTGTACCATTTGAAAGTAGCATTATGGAATTTTAAGATTCTTCCCACTTTCATATGTTTTTTGTTTGTTAATTTAGGGCTGGTGAACAAAGCCAAACAGCTCATGAGTCTGCTGCACTTGCCTAAGAAGAATGTTTAGTATCAGTTCACTGTGAAAATACGCCTAATTGAAAGACAGGGTGTTTCTCTCAGATCCGCTCCCACAAAGCTCATTTGTCTAGATGCATTATATACTACATTTGTATATTCAGCAGTCCACCATAATTTATTCTACCTACAGAATACAACTATATAAGCATTTGAAAAGACCTTAAGACAAAAAGAATATAAACCTTTACATACAAGCCAGCTCGTCTGCATTAGCCAAGCTTGACCAATACAAGCCACAAGGCCGACAGAAATTATCTACAAGTAGTCTGAACAGGACCTATTCATCATGTTCAATTTGTTTATCAGTACCAGTGATATTATATATGTTTCACCTCACAATGTAGTTTTTCAGGAGTTGAAGCATTATCTTCAAGTTCATTCATTGTAGACACTTGGGCACAGTGGACATCCAAGTAGGATATGGAAATCAATTCCAATGCATGGCTTACAGACACAAACTGACATTGACAAGTAGAAACATATAGAGGAAAGATAGTGACTTAAAAATTTCAAATTATGTACTGCAAATCCTTCAAACTTAAGCCTTATATTAACGAGGGATTTATCATTTTCTGTTTAATAAAAGGACTTGAAGACACAACATGCATCTTGGAAATTCTGATTAGTGGTCTTCTGATAATTCAAGGATTAATTGATTATGTCTTGTGATTTTCAAAAGCTGAAAAAATCACAGAAAAGGGGTGATACTTCGGACATCACCTCTGTTCAGGGAACATCACAACTTCGTAAGGGTTGTTTCAATATCATGTGATGCTAACAATTTTATATTTTTTATATTGCTTGTAACTTAACACTTTCAAATTCTGAAAGTCCTGGCATTTCCCAAGATTTTTCACAGGAAAACAAGTATACACTTTATGACAGGGTTTTCTCTTAGCCAAGGCTATGAGGAAGAAGAAACAGGATGGAAAAAAAAATTACTTTGTAGATCTGCGGGCATTCGTAATTGATGCCATTGCTCCGCCACCCTCAGCCTCAGCAGCTTCTTCGGCCAATTGCTGATCAAGGATTTCTTGCATTTCAATAACCCTAAAATAAAGCAAAGGTGTTTGCAATGAAATAAGCTTCTATAAATTCAACAAGTAAATGGGCGGCAATATAGACAGATCCACAAATATATTTCCTTTCTGAGCTCTTTCTGTCTCAAATATGATGCCACCATAGGTCCACAGCCATGATTTGAGAATGGAAAGCAACAGAAAAATCCTGAACATGAAAAGATTTTCCCCAACAATAAAATCATCCAGTAGAAAATTATGCAAAAAGAATTGAAATATAATGCATGAAACTTGGTTGCAAGAATAGAGCCTTCAGTGGTTTCAGGTTGGTTACAAATTTAAACTATACAACAGTGTCTCTGGGATAACCTGCTAACGAGCCAAAGTGAACCCAGCAAAACCAGATATAAAAGATCTTCACGGTACTAGATTAAGGGTATGCCAAGTATCTAAGCATCATATCCATGTCAATCAGGCCTCCTTATAGATATCTCAAGGAAAAGTTCAAGCAAAACCAAGTAATAAGATATGAATCAAGCCCAAATGACCTTGATCAAATTGAGATGCTGAACTAATCACACAACAGATGGTGGAAATGATGACGCTGGATTGACTGTGGCAGAAGAAATGGTAATTTACTAATGCTAGTCATAGTTTCTGTTATCAAATTTTTTTTTTCCAATATATCAAATTAATCAACCAAACAGCATAGTTTCTGTCATGAAAAAAAGGAAAAAAACCTTAACATAGCTCACTGCCAAAAGTGTGTGACAGACTACCCATTTGGCTCTTTCTAACCAAAAGGTTCCACATTTATGTGATCCCATACTGAAAGGTTGGCAATATAACTACCTCTAAGAGGTCTTAAATTTAACAGACAAACTACCCACACAGCTATGCAATTTTGTTTGGACATTTCTGTGTGTACACAAAAACACAGTTACAATAAACTCCATATCTGTGTGGGTACACAAAAACATAGTGATAATAAAACTCCAAGCACGACATTGTCCAACTACTAAAAGAAGACAGAACAGTAGCCACAATGACATCAAGTGACCTGTCTAACCATTACTCCTTTGAAGACCAGGCAAATAGTGTCTTACCTCACACAGCGGACCAAAGTCTGCGGACTGCATTAGAGAGAGAGAGAGAGACAAAAAGTTAGCGAAGAACGTCCACTTTTTTGTCAAAGAAACAGAAAAACCAAAAATTCATAGAAAGCAGATATATTAATTTGCAAGAGTTAGTTGAATTAGGTAAGTTATGTATATCAACATGCAGTGGACATAATATGATATGGATGAGCTCAACTTATGCAGTTAAGACTTAACACACAAAATGTCAAAAATGCATCTTCATACATGCACAACTTGGTCTGCAGTTCAGTTAATAACAGGAACCAATTTGCATCAGCTTTTTTTTTTCAAACTTGTTGCCTTTTCCTGTTAATCTTTAGATTAAAGGAAAGGATGGATAATACACTTGATCAAGGACACAATATGGATGGCTAGAGCAAACAAACTAAATAGGCTATACACAATTTCAGAAGGATCTACCCACTAATATGTCATGCCACCTGCAATAACAAACATTATTACAGCTTCTCAAGATAGAGACTGCCAATTCTAAAAATGAAAGTATACTACATTGTTTATCTTTTCCTTTAGTGACAAGAAATTTATTTAGGAGGAAGATAATTGTGGTACATACCAGGATAACATGACCAATCAAGAAAACAAAATATCATTTGGACATCATTGTCCAAGATGATGAGCATTTCCAGCAGAATCATAAGCACCACAATTATTTGAAGACAAGGGGAAATAATAAAGTCTTTTGTCAATACAGAATGCTAAAACTGTTTGCATCAGACAATTGGAGCAGCAGCACTAGATGCGCTGCCAACTTAAACAATTGATGCACTAGGCTTGCCACCGACACCACTTGACCCAAAAAATAAATTTGTAACAAAGAGTTCGTATGGAAGGCAAAAGAGTCTCTCTCTACATATAAAGGTAACTAGTGAGTTTAGAAAGACTAGCCGGTAAAGGGAAAGAGAAAAAATATCATAAATGAAAGTAATAATGGTAAAAGTCTTGTAGAAAGACATTGATCAAATTTAGAAAACAATCACCTAAGGAGACTACAGAAAGAGAGTAAAAACAAACCAATATTAGAACTCCAGATGAAATGTCTACCAGAACTCATGAGAAAATGCAGCTTTCTCAAAATCCATATTCTAGAACATAGAGGCTGAACACAGAAAAAGAAAGGGAGAGAGAGAGTTGTCAAACAATAAGATGCAATTTCAAAACAATCACCACTGCAATTAAGTGACTCAGAAAATCTTTTTTTTCTCTTTCAGGATAAAAAGGCACACCACTAAATATCAGAAGAAGGCCCAAAAAATTGAAAGAACATGCAAGTGAAGATAACACAAACACAGAAAAAATTATTACACGGTTTCATCAAACTGTAAAAGTACCTTTCCTTGGCAAGCTTGTAGTAATTTGAAATATGTTCCCACAAAGTCTTCTCAAACGTTTCCCATGTGCGATCAACATCTTCAAAATATTCTCTGGAAGACATCACATAGAATGATAAGAAGATCACATGAATTAACGCTGAAGCACTAGAAAACAATAGCCATTATAGTTTATACTACTTTTTGCTAAATTGTTCTTAAAATATTAAAAGAAACACAAAAAGTTTAAAATGTTTTAAAAAATGTTTTCTAGAAAACATCATGATAAAACATGATATTTCGATTCAGCAGAAGAACATGACAACAAAAGAAGTACCACAGAAGTAGACCTTAGCCTGCCAATCTCTTCCTTGTGAGAAGATGCAGCAGCTAATGCGAACCTCCTCTTGCCATCAAGAGCTGTTAATCTCTGTTTGCAATTGAAGCAAAGAATAGCAAGTCAAACAATCTGTTAGTAAAAATTGTACAGAATGACTATATAGTCTTTACTGAAGTTGGGTGCATAGAAAAAGAAAATAGGAAACCTCGTATGTGTGAACAAGTTGCTTATCATCACTCAAGGAGTCTCTTGCTTCAGCGGCTTCAACAGAAATGGACATCATTCCCTCAACATCCTATGGAAGAAACCTTTATTAAACATGACTATAAGAAAGGTCTTCTTTACTTTTCAGGTAAGTGCAATCAAACAAAATATTTGCAATAACCTATGTTGCTCAGCCTCCTAATGTATATGAATATCAAAAAATCTGTAACTACATCCCAGGTAGCATAAGGTGCATCCTGTGACATAAAAAAGTAGAGAACTAAACTCTTCCGTTACCTTGAGTGTGGTGTTCAAATTGTTCCGGGCATTGCTGAGAAGCTTTATTTGATCATGGTTCTCAATTAGATTCTGACATTCTTGACACAACCTATGCCCAACAAACATTGAAGATCACCAATGACCCAAATAATCTTGAACATAAAACCCTTACTTCATGTTGAGGATAATTTCATGTGAATGCTAGCACAAGGAAACATATCCTAATTATAGACTATAGATAGAAAAGAAAAGGAATTATTTGGCATAACAATGGACAGGTTAGGTAATCATACTACATACTTATCAATGGACAGGAAATTCTCACGAAGCTGATCAATTGACTTCTGTGATAAGCCCAATGCTTCTAACCCAGCTTGTGCCTGTTCAATCTGGAGAAAAGCAGATATTCTGTGAAAATGACATCAGCCAGTAAAGATCTTGTCATTTTTGGAGAGACAAATACAAGGCACTTTTGGAGTGTGGAGCCTGATCTATACTTGATAGCCTTCCCTCTGTAAGGACACTTATGTCATTTTTCACTTTGCAGGTTTTGCCCTAATCTCATGCTTATGAGGGCATCGTTTTGCTTGTACTCTGTATTCGACTGTGATAGTGAAAACTACTCTGTGTGGCGGCCGTGGACGTAGGTAGGAGAATGTTGTCTTCGAACCACATAAATCTTTGTGTGTTCTTTCTCTTATTCTTCTTCTGATTTCTATTCTCTTGGTGCGTCAAGAGAGTGTGTGAGAGCCACGTTTCTAATAGGGACCTGTAAAAAATTACATCTATCGTCTATGCCCTAGCACAGCTTAGAACCTTTCTAATATTACATGGCGTTATGTCATCGGTGCATGTACTTTGCATGATAAAAGAACATGCTAGATTACAACCACATGAAATGACAACTACAATATCATAACTTCTAAATCTAACTTGACATGTATTCATCCTAAGTAAGAATTTATATACTGATCACTTGAACTTGACGCTGCCCTTCTTTGGCGATTGGGACGAAGTTGTCGATTTCTTTAAGTGTTCTATCACCATATCCATGTTCATGGATAATACAATCATGCCATTGCCAGAGACAAGATCATGTAGTGTGTCAATGCAATTCAAAGGCTACTGTTTCATCTGGACTTGAAGGCTACTGTTTCCTCTGGACTCGAAGGCTACTGTTTCATCTGGTCGAAGAACTTTCCAAAAAAGAGGAGAAACCACATCTGTCATCATGATAAGGAATTACCTGCTCTGCAACCATAGTGCTAAGTTGTGCATCATTTGCCTAAAAAAATCACGCATACATTATCAGACTAGGCAACTAAGCAGCAAATGTAAAATAAAAGAAAAACAATAGAATCAGTTAAATGGTCATAAATACTAGACTTTATAAAATTTTTACTCTTTACAACAGTCTAAGACACTGAAAAGCATACCTAATTTCTGATATGACATTACAAAATGTAAGTAAAAAGAGAAAAAAATTTCTTACCTGTTGACGAAGAACATAATCTGCCTTGATGGAACCAATAGATGACAAATGCTCAGGAAGCTGCAGAAGCTTGGCCACCTCTCTAACAGCAGCTTCCTTAGCTTCCACACCTAGATCTTGCATCATCATCTTCTCAGATTCGTTGACAACTCCACGAACCAACACTAATTTTGCATCTTTATGATACACATAATATAAGAACCCCTAGAGGAAAAAAAAAATCACAAGGTAAGAAATAAAAAGCAGAGAAAAGTGGGGAATACTATACGGATTTACAGACAATTCAATACCAATTGCTATCAATCGTCAACCTTAACCAACTGCAGATATAGTTTGGAAGTTTGAACATACAGCAGCAGTAAAGCCATTATAATCTGCATGCTAAACACTTAGAACAAGTTCTCATCCCAACAGTAAAATCTGTATATTAATCACTAAAGTTCTAGAGATTTATCCACCAAATGATCATCTCAACCTCCCCAAACTACCTAATCTGTTAGCTTTTGATGCTTTCATCGCCATGCGTGTGGGACTCCTACCCTGAAAAAATCTAGCCATTTGATTTCCGCTTCGACTTCGTGCTGCTATTGTGTTGCGCGATCACTCTTTATCTATCTCAAATGAATCTTCTGCATAATCTCTGTGCGGAAACAACTTAATTGTGCTGCAATCTTGAGACATTGCTACTAGTACAAGAATTGGCAGTGGAAGAACCTTGCCTTGATGTTCTCTGCTCGGATTGTTATTCAAAATTACAAGAATTTGGGTTTTGACTAATACATACAAACGTAGCGTAGACTAGCAGTCACATTCCCCACCATCAAGTAAGACCTTCATCAACATACCAAATCGGACATCGAAATCCAGACAAGATGGATCGATCGATACCGACAGAAAAGAAACACAAACCCAACAACTCAGACAGGAGAAAGGCACACAATTCCCCCCACTCCAGAGCTCTATTCCATAAACTGTTAATCACATTGCTAAATTCAAGATAGCGTGAAATCGAGAGAGAGACAAGACAGAGAGAGAGAGAGAGAGGGAAGCACCGCCAAATGATGCCAGTCGTTTCAGTGGCCGGCAACGCGCGATCAAGCGGTGGACGGACGAGCTTCTTGCCGACCGACGAAGAGATGAGAGCAAGGCGGGTTAGAGAGAGGCAGATCCCAGGTGCAAATCATGAGAGTAAAAAGGGTAATTTAGTAATTTGTAGCGACAAACTTAAGGCTCCTTATTGAGGGGCGGGCCACCCGACTCAAGCTCGGTCCGAAATAAAATCCGAATCCCGTCGTAGACCAATCAGCCGAACTGAAATGATGGGTCGATTTCGTATTAAAGATGGATCTCAACCCGAAATTTCCGATACAAACCGTGTACGTTATCTTTTATTAAAATGAAATCAAAAAACAAATATACACTAATAAAATAAGGTCGGGTTAATCTTAGACCGCGGATTGTTGCATACACATAAATGTTGTTGTTGGATGATTAAAATTTTAAAACATATAGTTAAAAAGTAGTCGTTACAGATGCATTAGCATGACTTGGTACAATACATGAATTATAATAATTTTAGCAATAATTCATGGTCGTTTTAATAATAGATTTTTAATTTTTATCCACTTAATATATATATATATATATATATATATATATATATTAATATGTTAATGAGTCCATATTTTATAAACTTGGACACTTGCCCACACAAATTTTACTTAAATTATTTATTGATATGTCCATATTTTATAAATATATATTTAATTTACACATTAGTTACTTTTCAAGAGGTTGTTTTGGACATGAGAACAATAATAAACTCTTAGTAATTAGATTTATAAAATACATGTTATAGTATTTAATAAATTACCTCAATTTTTAAACCAAGTATATTTAAAGCAAGAAAAGGATGTCTGCTCGAGCATGCATACAAATATGCAAAAGATAAATTATGAACAGTTCAAGAACTACAAAGAGGCTGTCCATTGAATTATGAACAGAAAAGCTGGGAAAAGGGACTAAAAAAAAAAGATTAAAAAAACTCAAGAGATAGAGAATGACTTGGCATTGCTTCAAAAAAGAGAAGAACTACAACTCTAAAAGAAAAAAAGTTAAGAAGTCCCAACACCAAGAAAGTCTATGAATCCAACATTCTTATGCATGGTGCAGGACTCCTCTGGTTCCTCACTGTGGCTGAAATATCCTGTGCTTCATCATGTTGCTGATTTCAACACTTGTTATTGAAGTTCATAAAGGATGAAGAATACCAACTTCTGCAAGAACTTTTGCAAGAGAGAGAGAGAGAGATGTTCAACAGCATGTACCTGATCGACCTTGGAGTTTGGCTGCGATGGAATTCCAATTCTGAGGGCCGTATTGCTCCACGAGCTGTCTGAGCTTTTCGTCTTCTCCTGGCGTCCAGTGGCCGCGGCGACGGGAAGCGCCAGCACTTGCCTCATCCATCCTTGACGACCTCAATCGACTCCTCAATTCTTCATCTCTCTCTGTATCTTCCTTAGAACTTAAATATTCCAACTTATAGAAGTTAGGGAGAGAGAGAAACAGAGGTCACGTTAGTGTAGTTTACGGGTCACTTTTGTTGGTTCTGCACGATATGAAGGTGCAGGACTTGCGTGTAATCCATTAGTGCAGTTTGTTTACTTCAGATCAGGCTATTCAATCTTCTAAAACCAGGTTTTTTGAAAACTTAATTTTGTGTGAAAATCTGGTTTACGATGTTACCCAAACGCTACCATACTCTTCATCTTCCTGTCCACTGCTGGTGTGAGTGGCGCTCTTTTCCCCTTTTAATCAACAGAGAGAACCGTATATGACTTGGCTTGCTCCAACGTCCTCGTCTTTTTCTAGAAGAGGAGAGGACCGTATATGACTTGGCTTGCTCCAACGTCCTCGTCTTTTTCTAGAAGAGGAGAGGAAAACCCCCGATATATGTCGGAAAAGGCAAGTTCAAAGCAGCCTATTTTACTAAAACGGGTCTAATTTGCATATACAGGGGAAGTTCTATCCAACTTCGTGAGTTTTGCTTCAGAGACATCTGTTGCTTCCTGCGGAGAACGAGAATGGATTGGGAGGAAGGCATTTTACCATCTCGGAATTGGAATATCATGGTGGTTTGAGATTTTTATGGCAAGCACATACCATGGAAGATCCATCGCTCAGATGACAGAGCATATGAAGTGCACCAGAACCATGCTTGTTATGTTTGAACAATTGGGAGTAGCCATGTACAAATGAAGAGGATCATGCTTCTGAGTTCTCAGCAAATGTTTGGCATCATCCATCAGCTCTGAAAGTAGAACTGCAAACATGGGCTGGCATGAAAACAAGCACCAATTATTGGTTGCGCTGGTTAATTGAACTGATCAGGATGGTCACCATAATAGTGACAAGTGTTTCTGCTCAAGAAGAAAGAAGGAAAGAAGAAATAGATGTGACAAACTGTTCACAGTTAATATGAGAGATTAATTTAAGTAGATACTGAACTTTTGCTCGGATTCTAATCCGGGGGCCAACCCAAATCATCCCGCTGGCCACAAACATCCATTTGGCACTGCATTTGGATCCTTGATATACTATCTTTAAATGATCTTAGATTTATCATGTTCATTATTTGCTTCAAAAGATAATTTTACGTCCCTTTAGGAGATTAGCTTCTTATCTTGGTTATCTTGTTTCCTCCTCGCTATAAATATACCGCTTATTCCTCGAAGCCTCTTAGTTAGCGGTAGATCACGGAAGGAAGGAAAACCGAAGCGAAAGAGATGAGTCTCTTCCGCCTTCGGCAAGAAAACGAAAAACTCGATTGGCTTTCCACTCGTCTCACGTAATCTCCACAATCTCAAACCACCATGATATTCCAATTCCGAGATGGTAAAACGCCTTCCTCCCAATCCATTCTCGTTCTCCGCAGGAAGCAACGGATGTCTCTGAAGCAAAACTCACGAAGTTGGATAGAACTTCCCCTGTATATGCAAATTAGACCCGTTTTAGTAAAATAGGCTGCTTTGAACTTGCCTTTTCCGACACATATCGAGGGTTTTCCTTCCTTCCTCTTCCAGAAAAAGACGAGGACGTTGGAGCAAGCCAAGTCATGATCGATTCTCTCTCTGTTTATTAAAAGGGGAAAAGAGCACCACTCGCACCAGCAGTGGACAGGAAGATGAAGAGTATGGGCAACATCGTAAACCAGATTTTCACAAAATTAAGTTTTCAAAAAACCTGGTTTTAGAAGATTGAATAACCTGACCCCATGTCCCCTCAAGAGACATAGGGTAACTAGTTGAGTTAGGGCTTGTATTAAGGCAGGTTCCTTGTTTGATTTTCGTGAGCGTTATGTTTCTATATTTTAAGGCGGTAGGGCACGACATTCAAGTTGAAGGGTACACTGCTGTTATTGCGACCCTAAAAACAAGGGGAATGGAGAGCCTTCAGGCCTTGCTTGGGCGGTGGGGGTTCACCTCTCGCTCGCCCAAAACCTGACCGAGAGGTTATTCACAAAAAAAAATGTGTTTTAGATGTAATCCAGACACACAAACCAATTTTCTGAAAATGTGAAAACCCACAGCATGGGAGGTGCCCGAAGGACCTAATTACAGAATGGTCCCCGATCCTGCTTATTTTACTAAAACGCCATTTCAGGAGTCGTCTCGGTAACTGGTAATCTAGCGGCGAAGAAAACAGATGAAAGACTGTCTTAAGACACTCGGTCTTGTATAGAAAGTCTTAAGAACATTCCTCTTACTAATTTCACTAGATTGTGTTTCATAGCCTCAAATTTCACATCCATTGTTGATATAAAGTCTATTTTATGTGAGACTCAAAGTGTAAACCATTACATAATTTTTTTTTTGAACCGGATAAGAGGGATCTGACTTTAAATCCTTGAATCTGATAATCCCTGATAATCTCAAAGCTCCTTCAGTCTCGGATCTGAAGTAAACAAATGTCCTGTCCTCATAAAGTTGTGACAATATTTTTGAGGCATCCAATCTTGTCCATGTGGTCCTCAATCAAACACAGTTAAGCAAACAAAGAGGTTAAGGATGGAAGAACCCCGCAGGGATTGATAATCTTATTTTCCATTTTAATTCAAGTGCCCATTTTATAAACAGCAATGTTTGTAGATATCCACATAAACGCCATATCAGTTTCCTCCATGATATAGTGATTAGTTGATATATATTTATGGGCCTATATCACCTTATTTTTCAAAAATTTTTGAATTAAAAAACTAACTCAAAATATTTTAAAGATCTAACAATGAAAACCAAACTTCAACTTAGTCATGGTTCAATATGCTCCGATACTAGCATTTGCAAATGGTCTAAAATTGTTAAGTGGCACTCCTTTACATGTAAATTTTTAAAAAAATCATTTTTATATATAAACTTTTTTAAATGATATTTTGGTTCCGGTCTAATTTTTGAAGCTATAATTCAGGTTTTCTCCTGAAAAATTCCTGGCTCCGGCCCCTAGCTGTGGTAATTATGTTATTAGTGTCTATTAAACCCTAACCAATTAAATTCTTATGCTTCTTTTTGGAATTTTCTTTTTTGCGAGTTGGTCCTCAGCTTATGGATATATTGTAAAATGAAGTGATTTTCTTGCTTCTTTTTGCAAAATAATGCTTATATTGCAAAACACTTCCGTTTGAGAGGGTTGCCAACACAACCTAAGCAAAGGAAAATATACACGAAATGCTTAAGTTGGAATTATTTAATACAAAATTACATAGTAAAAGAAAAGCATTTTTGCATATATTGCATTTTCTTCCCAATTTTTTGCTAGTGATGAATTAATGACGCTGACCTCATAAATGGATCTTTCCCAAAATGACTAAAATGCAAATTGTGATTGCTATAATCTATTATATTGTGCACAGATTTATCATGGGAAAATTGAAATATGTAAATGTTTAAAAATTATTATAAAATACATATTATTAAAGACACCAGAACCATCGCTTAAGCGATGAACCGTTGCTAATGCTTTAATTACATACAATTTTTAACATGGTGGGGACTCATTAACTAAAACCAAGAACACTACGTGTCAGTTTTATTTTAGAAATGTTTTGTTAATTTTAGTTATTTTTAAAGTAAAAACTTTTAATAATAATTTTTTGTTGATTCAAAACTGATTCAAATCATGTTATTCACATAAAGGTTTAATAACTTTAGTTAATTTTTTAAAACAAATTTTAGTGTTATTCACACGAAACATTTTAAACTGTATTAGTTGATGAAGTGGGTAGGATTACGAAGAAATTAATAATAGGTATGAGTTCGGCTAAAGTTAGGCAACTAAAGGAAGTCGTGTTCCTGGCTTTTTGATAGTCATTTTTTTTTACTTAAATAATGTTTTTAAATAATAAAAAATTACAAAACCCTCCTACCAGATGTGACTCATGCATAGCCCTACTTGGGAAACAACTCCATGCACCTAACCTTTTTTATCAACTCTAAAGATTTCATATAACAATTTTATAATGACAAAAGTAATGTTCCCCTTTTATTATTAAAAAGAAACACGATACATTTCTCCTTGTCTTCCCGCCTTTGTTTTGCATCTATGTGAATGTAGAAATTTAATTATCATGCATTGTTTGTTTGGCATTTTAGTAAATCAGAAACTCGCATGAGCACATGAAGCAACAATACATTAACTTAATGCAACCGTGCCATATAATATGTAAAATGATTATTGTGATATAGTATATCCTAAGAATGTGAACTTTATTGATGCTTAATTCGACGAGAACTTTTTTCTATCAAATTTCGCCAGTAATGAGCATTACCTAATGAACAATGAGGTTTTTCTCTTTAATTTCCAAAAAAAAAAAAGAAAAGCAACAAAAGTTCCATCCAACTTGGCTAGGCGTAGTTCGGAGTCTGAACTTTGTGATGATTAGGAGTTCAAAAAGTTGGCAGTGCTTGTTTACCTTAGTTCTTAGATCCGATCTATTATAAATGAGGTTGTGTTTGTTCCATATTGAATCTCAGGTTCGTGGTAGGATCTCAAATCTATAGATTTAAGGTCAGACCTCCTTCTATCACACCTTAAATCCATGATTTTTAACATGTAACATGAATCTTAAATCGATGCTACTGAGATTCACTGTTTGATTAAATTGAAATCTCCCAAAACATGGCTTTTTATGCAGCATTAGATCTAAGAACCAAGGCTGTCAAACGCAAATTGAATGTATGAGATCCGAGGATTTGAGGTCCCACCTTCATTCAACTTGGGTCAGAGGCCCTTTGAAATTTTATTTTATGGCGCATCGGTCGACTTTTAAAGTGTGAATGAGTTGAAGGGCAAAGGGGATGCTTTCAAAAATGGCATATATAGTCATGTTTAGATCACACGTAGCCCATACCTGCTTCACCCCTGCTTTGAGGACAATTGTATGTAAAGACCACACATATATCTTCATCTTCATCAATGAATAACAAAAGAAAAAAGAAACAATATGGTAGTACACATGATTGGATCTCCTGAGCTACTTTAATTTTACTTCATTGGTTTGCCAAGGACACCATCCTATAAATTTAAGCCTGCCCACATAGAGGAGAAGATATAGGTTCACGTAATGGAACTTGCAAAGAAGAAAAGATGCACTAGCAATGCAACTACTTTTTTAAGACAATAAGTGCAAACCCGAAACCAATGAAAAAAAAAAACAAGACTAAAGCATGAGAGAGTGCATTCTTGAGACCACAAGTGCAGAATTGAAAGTGTAAGGTTGTGTTTGGTTCACCGTAGATCTGAGATCCATGGTTATCTGAAAACTCTAATATCTCAAATCTATGGATTTAAGATCAGACACCTCCCCACAAATCCGATCTTAAATTCATGGTTTTGAACATGTAGCATGTATTTGAAATTCATGCTATTAAGATCCTCAGCTTGTTTAAATTGAAGATCTTTCAAAACATGTCTTTTAACGCAACCTCAGATCAAACACAACCTAAATGAAAAAAACAAGATGAAAGATGGAGAGGTTATAATGAATGACTTTTGAAGACGAGATGCATGAAAGAACCACAAAAGAAGCATTCGTATAAAAGAAGAAGAAGAGAAAGTACTGAAAACGGTATGAGGTATCTCTCTCTCTCTCTGTTCCATGGATTGGTCAAAGCTATTACTCGAGCCTCTATATATTCCTTGCGATCTCTTTCACTGCACCTAGGGGTGAAGATGTCTTTCTTTTTTAGGTTGTATTTTTCAATAAAATTATATTACGCCAAAGAGAAAATATTGCCTCTATTGCAGTATTATGTTTGGGAAAATGTGAAATTTTAAAAGATAACTGTATCCATAAAGGATGCCATTTGATGATATTTTAGGATATTGTGGATGTGACAGTTCATTTTGAATAATAATGTACATAGAAAATCACGATCAGAGGATACTTTTAAGATATGTGATAATTTAAAAGGAGTGAGGAATTTGCACTAGGCATCACCACATAAAACTGTAAATAATTAAATGGATACTGGTGAACAAGTGTAAGACATCCTCTTATATATATATAAGAGAATTGAATGGGTCTAGATGATCGTACTCATTCCTCTTAGTTAATCTTCTAGCTGTCCAGCGTTGGGATGTGGCCTTGAGTCATGCCCATGTCATCATCATGGAGGAGGTTTCTACTAATCCATGATGATGTTAAAAGGGTCCATTCATCCTTTATAATAGCTGTTAGAAAGATCTCCTGTCAATATTTAGAAATTAGAATAGAAGTCAGAAGTTTAAAATGCCTTTAAATTTCAAAAAAAAAAAAAGGTTTGGAAAAGTGAAAGGAAATTACTTTTGGCAAGACTGCCTAGAAAATTTGCTTTCCTGCCTGTTGAAGCGGTAGTTGTAACCCTAGATTAGTGAGTAGACTACCTAAACAAATAGTTTCTTAAATAACTATCTAGTGAAAAACCTAGCTAACATATGGATAACCAAAAGGAGTAACTAATGACCAACAAATGAATAAATTTTATAATTTGTGATAACTATTCTTTTAGACATTGTACCAAAGCCTCTTGTACCCTGTATTCATGCTTCAGCTTATCATGTTAACATGACATCATGGATAGTCTTATCTGTATTATCTCCAAAAGTTTCACTTGCATCTAGATACCAACTCCATCATAGACCGCAGATGTTTGTTTTATAGATTTTCCAAACCTTTTCCTTTTTCTTTTGGTCTGACGACCTGGTGCTAGGTATAACATCAGATTGAGCCCAAAAGGTGCATTCCAAATATTGGACTCTAAACCTCCTTCAACCTGCTAGACCTTATGCTCAACCTCTTGCTCATTGGATGGAATCATGGAACCAATATATCTTCATCCCTCGCCCGAGGAGTTTCCTTTGCAATCGAAGAAGAGAGGAAAACTCTAGAAGAAGAAACTTGCAATCGAGAGCTGTGAATAGCAGAAGAGAAGAGAAGAAGTGTGAAAAAGAAGTCCGCGAACTCCCTGGGTCCAACAGAGCCCTCCTCTCTCCCTCTCTTTCTCTCGACCAATGATGGATTGATTCTCTCTCTCTTTGTCTCTCTCTCTGGGCTCAAATGTGCGCGCGAGTCATCTATTGAAAAACTTTGCGCCCTTTCATCTCTCAAATGGTGGGGGCCACTCGCTTGTTCGCCACAGCAATGAACCGTGGCTGATTTTGCGGCATTCAAATGCTTATTTTTCATAATAAATGTAGAAAACTTCTAATAGAAAGAAGTAGAATCATTGGAGGTCAACTAATTAGATTTGGATCTGATATAACATCAACATAATTGAGTAATCTGGTATTGTTTATTGCTATCGGAGTTCGGATTCAGATTTAAGTATACCAATACTAAACATTATCCAAATTTTTCCAAGTAAGGTGTTTCAGGTGTCCACCGAAATTGGGTATGAAATACGATAACAGACCTGCATCCGGTTTTCCTAATCAGATCTGGATTTTCTTACGAAATCCAACCAGTCAAATAAAAGAATCAAACGTTAGATTGTATCTTAGGGTGGACATCCCTAGCGATACCCAAATATAAAGATTTGGGTCACTCTTTGGAAGAAAAATCCAAACCATTGACACTCTCACACAATACTCCACGTGCTTCACTTAAACTTTATTGGATGCTCGTGGATCTTGTCCATATCCAAGCTACACTCTCAGTAATGGTGTTTAATTGTTAACCGTTAACCAGTGAAGGGCAGATTATGCAGGACGTTATGAATGTACTATGAGATGGGTGAATTCCATTGAATCCGTTATATCTACGCTTCCATCCTCTCTTAATCTGAACTAAATTATTGGTCTATCTTCAATGGATGGGGATGAGGGAGGAATTTGATAAGCGTCTGACATACACACGCGCACACAGGCACAGAGAGAGACAGATAGATGGAGAGAGAGAGAGAGAGAGAGAGCTAGGATTTTTGTTGACTCTTGTTTTAAGAAGCTATTTATATTAAAACTCTAATGGCCAGATCATTAAAAAAGATACAAAATTGCAAATGTAATGCTTCCCCACGAGAACGGAAAATCCAAAAATAATTTACATTTACAAGAGAAAATGAACTACAGTTTCCTCCTCAAAGACCCCTTGGAAGCAGTCAGGCATTTCACCCTCCCAAAGACAAGAAAAGCAGGCTTGGGTGGACGCCCATCTACAAATAGCTCTCGTATATTTCCCTGCACTCCTGAACAACCTGCACCCCACAGCAAGTCAAATACATTCTGTGTGTGTGTGTGTGTGCAGGAGTGCATGCCAGAGACGTGGGGAGAGAGAGAGATTTCATTGGGATGTCACTACATTTTGAATGGGAAAACAACTTCAACCAAAATTTCATAACTTGGAAATTTAATCAGCAAAAAGGAAAGAAATTACAATGAAACCAAATAAAGATAGCAAATAAATCATATCATGTACCATATTGACTGCAAGGCATGAACTAGGTTCTCTTTTTCTAGTATTTCAGAAAAAAAAATAGCAATTCATAGTTTCATACCAGTAAGCTGGAGGAGGAGAGAGTACGTTAAACAAGAAAGAGAAAAAACAGTGAACAGCAAAACCAGCAGTTTTATAGTCTGAGAATGCCCCACAGATTCAGCTGATAAAAACAGAAGTTTTATCTCATAAAACCAACCCATAAGTTGAGAAGAGGACGGGTGTTGTATAGCCCTTGATACTTATAGGCTTCCATAACCTCATGGTTACCATTTGCCTATGGAGGTAAAAGCTAAAAACAAGAAAAAAGCAAAGAGTACCTCTCTAGAAGGCAATCAAACGGTTCTCTAAGAAGAACGCTAAGACATAAACTTTCATTTGTCTCTCATGACATGGTTGACATCAAATCGAGTGCATTTATATTTCAAAAATCCTTCCCCACCTAAGCAAAAGGCCAATTAGCACAAGAAGTATAAAAAGATCTTTTATATATATATATATATATATATATATATATATATATATATATAGAGAGAGAGAGAGAGAGAGAGAGAGAGAGAGAAAGTGAGACGTGGCACACCTATGATGGAGATCTTTTTGCCCGAGTAAAAGGCTCAATATATATATATATATATAGAGAGAGAGAGAGAGAGAGAGAGAGAGAGAGAGAGACATGTGGCACAACTATGATGGTCGGGTGAGGAGATCCGATTGCCCGAGTGAAAGGCTGAATCTCCCTCCAGGGTTTGGAGCTATTTTTGGTGTATCGAGGTGCTACTCATATGCTATTCAACTTGTAGAAAGGACAATCACACAACATAAGATAAAGTATATTTGTAATGAGATATGAGGCTTAAAGAAAATAACACGAAGAGACAAGGTGCAGCCAAGCTATATCTAGGAAGCATCAGTTTATTTATTTCGACAGCAAAGCATGACACCTATCAACTAAGCATCGCGTAGCTACCGTTTGCAGCTCAGGAGTAACACCAACATAATCAAACTATTTCACTGCGAAGCCTGTACAATCAGTTATGCTATGTCCCTTGGAGCCATTTCAAACCAATATGAAATTTTGGAACTTTAAAAGGGCAGAGTTAGTCTATAGTACAGCTTGGAATGATTTATGGTCTTTTCCTTTAATGAATTCATGTCACATATTGCAGGGTGGAGGGAATCCCGCTTAAAAAAAAAATTATATGTAAATTTTAAAAAATTTTACTTGTTTTATATAAATATTTTAAAAAATGATATTTCAATTCCTATCAAAATTTAAAAACTTTAATTTGATCCCCTGGTAAAAATTTTTTGACTCTGCCCCTGCCATAATCAATGCCTTAATTAATATATGGTTTTCATGAAATTTATAGTTCACTAGAATAGAAATTTAAGGTGCAGTTAGCAAGAATTGATTAGAATACTCCCAATAGTTCAAAGAAAGAATGGTAAAAATTCACATTATGAAATACTAAAATGCCCCTCCATTAAAATGTGGAAACATGTCTTCCCAATTAATGACATAACATGGAAAGTACCAAATTTCGTAATAAAATGTCAAGAATGGCTATTTATGTTGTTGCGTTGGCAAAATGATTGATGGGAGCCATGTATAAATAAATATATAATTTAAAATATACACCTCAGATTTAAAAAAAAACATGAAAATTTTAAAAATCTTAATTTGACTTATGTAAAAATTTTAAAAAATAGCCCGTACAATGATAAATTCCTAACCCTGTCTCTACTTGAGCCCTAAGCAGCTAAATGTAGTTGGCATATGTGTGTCTGCTTATATACATATTTACACACATATGCACACTCTTCTATGCTGCTTGTTGCCTAACTATAAATTAGAAATTTATCAGTAAAAAAAGTCACCAAGTGAGCATTACTAGCCGCAACAACAATTTATGCAACATCGAGCACATGACAACATAAATGTTAAACTTTATTGTTAAATATAGTTGCCACAAGAGGATTAGCTACAGTTTGCCATACTTTTTGCTACGGCTGCACATGAGCCGAGCCGACCCTGAGCTTGGCCAGCTCGAGCTCGACTCCGCTAAAAGTACTCGAGCTCGACTTGGCTAAAAATACCCGAGCTCGGCTTGAACTCGAGCCGAGCTTCTTATAACAAGCTCGAGCTCGACTCGACTACATAAAGTCGAGCTCGACTCGTTTAGCTCAATTACTTCAAAGCTCTTTGGCTGTCCCCAATTCTCTCAACAAGAAGTAGGAGTTGGGAAGGGGAGAAAGAGGGGAGCCGGCTGCTCAGCTCCTTCTCAACCTCTGAACTCCATTCGTTGCTGCGAAGGAGGTCCGGCGCAAGCTCGACTGGAGAAGTATCAACGCTGAGGGAGCGATGAGAGAAGCTTCCGTTTCTGCATAGAAGCAGAGAAGAAGAAGGAAGGAGACCAAGCGACGGACTCCTCATCCGGCATCGCCGGAGGACTCATTGGACTCACGCCGAGGTGTTCTCTAAGAAGATTTGTCTCAA
Organism: Nymphaea colorata; assembly: GCF_008831285.2. Taxonomy (NCBI): domain Eukaryota; kingdom Viridiplantae; phylum Streptophyta; class Magnoliopsida; order Nymphaeales; family Nymphaeaceae; genus Nymphaea; species Nymphaea colorata. The sequence goes on along the minus strand of NC_045138.2, from coordinate 939,886 downwards.
ACAATTTCTAGAGGGCATCAAACATCCTGAAAGTATACTTTTATTAAGATAACAAGGGAAACGAAAAACTCTCGTTTGTGAAGACGAGAAGTTGAGAAGGGAAAGAGCCGACGGAAAAGAGAGAGATTAGTTTGAAAGACGGAAGTATGTTGGCCTTCGGTAAACAGTTTTAACCCTAAACCAGTGAACCGGTTTGATGAACTGGTTTGTACGATTCAGTTTAATAACGAGTCGGGTCGAGTTCTTGCAACTCGAACTCGATTAGTTTGTAGTTTCGAGTTTAAGTGTGAGCTCAAACTCGACTCATTTATAAATGAGTCGAGCTCAAGCTGAGCTTTTTCGAGTGAGTTCGAGTCGAGCCCGAGTTGGCTCGACTAGTTGTGCAGCCCTACTTTTGGCAACGATTTATGGTATTATTAGCAACGGGTTTCAGTAATCAATTTTTCGACGTATTTCCAATTACCGACAAAATATCATTTTTGGTTTTTGGGTTTTAATAGCAGGGTGTTGTACGGATATAAAACATCAAGTTGTCTTTTATAAGGAAAAGGATGAAACAATTAAATTGTGGCCAGAAAAAAGGTGGTCAAAAAATCTTAAAAATAAAATGTAAAAAAAATATGAAAATAAAAATTTGGTAGCAAAAAACATGAAAAAACACGAAAAAAGGAAAAATGTGAAAAAACACGAATAAAATGTTTTTGTAAAAAAAAGTGTTTTTTCTTATGGTAACCAGTTTTGAACATTTTAAATATATTTTGTGAAAAATACATATTTTCTGTTGCTATGACCTATGATACATATGTCATATGTTTGATGAACAGGTGCAAAGTCCATAAATTCTCCCAAGAATTTTTTTTTCCATAATTAATTATGAACCAGTGGCTGATATCGTGTCAAAGAAGTTGAGGACTTTGCTTCCAATCTTTCCTCAATATTTATTGTACAAAGACCGGTCGGGTCAATCAAGTAAGACTTGATTAAATGATGATGAACGGAAACGGTCCAAAAATCGGGCCACTGCTCGCCGTTCATCAACAAGGATGGGTGGGTCTCAGTAAGTGTCATTAAAAACGTTGGACAAAAGAATCGCAAAAAGGTGCCTACGTTATACGCTCCCAACTTTTAAAAGAAATTATCAAAGAGCCGCTTATATTGATGGAAAACATTAATTTTAATAAAAAATAAATAAAATACCCTTCTTAAAAGACAAAAGTATCTTTCATCAGCTATGGGAGAAACGGTTCTTCAGGGAGACACTTTTATGATATTATACAAAAAATTAATGTTAATTTTCTATTAATAGGCAGCTCTCTCAGAAATTTTCTCAAATGCTAATAGGCACTGCATATTTGAGAATTTCTCTCTAATGTTGAGCACCAATTTGTAAACCTTTCAAAGTTGATAGTGATGTATGCCAAAGGTTGGGTGCCTTTTTGTAATTTTTCATAAAATAATACTCTATTTATGGCGCTTGAAGTTGTTAGTTTGAGGAGTTATTTGGCGATAAGAACAATAACTCATTATTCCTAGGGAGCTTGTCAAAAGCCTTCCTTCAAAGAACAACATGAAAAAACATAATTAATTCTTAGTTATGATAGGCGCATTATTTGTTAACAAAAGTAAAATTTGTATCAACAAAACCAAAAATATAAGCCCGATAACTAAGTCACATGTGTACTTTAGTACTTCAGCATATATACATGTATCGCCATACCTCCATCTAAAATGAGTATTTATCTAAAATGTGTACTTGGACACACATGATAATCCAAACTACTTAATTTTACTTGATTTAATAACTCAGTTTTCATTTTATTTTTTTGTTGTTCATTTACATATAATGTTTTTATTGGTATCACTTATTTATTTAAATGTTGATTTCCTTTTTTTTCATGTTTTCCTATTTTGCATATATTCGTATATGTCTCCAAAAGTACCCCTACTCATGCAACTTAGCCCCATGATAAAGATTGAAGCATAAAAAAAAGAGGAAGACTTGTCAAAGACCGAAAATTGAAGGGGAAGGAGCGTGGATCTTTCCAAGTAAACATCGATCCTAGGTCGTTGTGATCATTGACTTGGTGCTTATAAATACCAGATAGAATGCTTAAAACAAGACATAACAAGAGAAGTGATCATAATCAGAATCATGGAGAGCTACACACAGTTTTTTGGGTTTGTTCTTGTAGCTCTTGTCCTGGAAGTGGGCTTGGCCCAGGACACTCCACGGACGATTGTGACTTCTGATTTCTTCAATACCCTCCTTCCTCCAGATGGTTGTGAGGGGAAAGGCTTCTACAACTATGATTCATTCATATCCGCCGCTGAAAGTTATGGTGGCTTTGGCACCACCGGCGGCACCGACGTTCAAAAGAGGGAGATGGCTGTTGGAAATTTCTAGAAGGGAATCTAGTGCGCCAAGATAGGAGGCAGATCACGAAGAACACAGATCATGCAAAAGATCAGGAAAGAAGATCAAGTCAAACAAAAGTCAAGAGCAGATTAAGATTCTTTGAAAGAAATAAGAGTTTATCTTAATCCCTTTTTTTCCTTGCTGTGAAGATCTAGCTTATCACGTTCCTGTTTCTTTGCTCCCATCTTCTATATATAGAGTTGTACCGTGGTTCTGAAATATGAATGAAAAACAGACTTTTCCCTTCTCGTGGATGTAGGCTTAAAACTGCCGAACCACGTAAATCCCTCTTCTGTTTTTATCTAGCTTTCTTTGCTCTTGGATACAATGGTTTTCAACATGGTATCAGAGCAGGTTCTTGAGAGAGAGTGCTTCATAGTGTTTATTGTTCCTAAAGAACGCTAGTCACCAGAAGTATCACTCTGATCAGAGGATTGTTCGTTAGTCTTCTAAGTCTGATTGAAGACAAATTACAGAAGAAACCAGAGCTTCGCCTGAGAACAACAATCCTTCTGGCAAGGTTCTGCCTTTACGGTAACAGTTTTTTTCCTAAATCTCAGAATTGGGGATTTTCTATGCTTCGGTGATGTATTCTCATTATCGTCTGGATTAACTTCACCATTCATTGATTCTCGTTGGAGGAAGAGAATTTCTGTTTAAAAAGAAAAACAGAGACCACGCGAGGAAGTTCGTTTAATCATTCTCTGGCGACGTCAGTATTTTTTGGGATTTTCAGTTGTCGAGCAGAGTCCTCTTGAATCCTCCCAGGTCCTTTGGTAGTCATCTGTGACTAACGACTGAAATTTATCACCCATGCCCAAAGTTGTTTGCGCTCGGTGTTTTTTTGGATCTTGTTCAGTTTGATCTCTTGTGTATTTAATTTTTTGCCCTGCTATTTGAGGAGTCGGTGTGCTTTTTTCTCTGTCTTCATGGAAGAATCTAATCAAAGCAGCAATGTCAAAGAAAATCCAAGAAACAACGATCATAACGTCAACACATTGAAGATTACATCTACTCTTCTCAATGGCAAAAATTACTTAAGCTGGGCAAAAGCTGCTCGTCTGTTTCTTAGTGGACGATCAAAACTTGGATTCATCAATGGTTCTATAAAACAACCTGATAAAGATGATCCAAAATACCAAGAGTGGGAGTCAGAAAACGACATGATTATGTCGTGGTTAATCAATTCTATGGAGCAGCCAATTGCTAATTTGTTTCTTTACCAAGAAACAGCTAAAGAGGTCTGGGATACCTTGAAAGAGTTGTATGGAGAACAAAACAATCTGGCTCGTATTTATGAAATTCAAATGGAAATTTCTAAGCTTACTATGGGAGATAAGCCAATTCAACTTTATCTTGGTCAGCTACGAAGTCTCTATGATGAACTCTTACAATACCGACCAGCCACCTTTGATCCTGATGTTTATAAACATAGATTTGAAGAAGATAAGATCTTCAAAGTTCTTGCTGGTCTACCTGATGATTACGAAGCAGTTCGAAGTCAGATTTTGATGACGTCTCCTCTTCCAACATTTAACAATGTTTGTCAGACCATACAAAGAGAGGTAGCCCGTCGAAAAGTTATGAACGTGTCCTCAAAAATTAGTAGTGAAGAAAGTCTTGAGAAAATGGCATGTTATGTTAACAATAAAAAGGGAGACTCCAAACTACTCAATGATAGCAACAATGGCCAGAGAATCCGAAGCAGATTCAAATGCAATCACTGCGAGAAGATTGGACACACACGTGATAGATGTTGGGAGTTAATTGGTCGTCCAACGAAAGAGAAATCATCATCCAAACAATCAGATCTAGCCAACTTTGTGACCAAGGAAGATCTTGAAAAATTCTTTCAAAAGTTTTCAAAGACGAATCTGGTTTCATCTCAACCAGTTGAATCTGAAGGTAAGAATCATGCTCTTATTTCTGTTTCTGCTGCTTCAACTTGGATTGTTGACTCTGGGGCCACCGATCACATGACTGGAAATTCTTTTAAGATTACTAGTTTAGACAAAGAACAAAAACAACACGTCTTTACTGCAGATGGGTCTCCTATAGCAGTTGAAGGAGTTGGTAGAACTACTTTTCTTGAAAAAGATATTAAATCTAGTGTTCTCTATGTTCCTAAGATATCTGCCAGTCTAATGTCTGTGAGCAAATTGACAAAAACTCATAATTGTTTGGCTATTTTTTCTTCAAAGGAGGTGATTTTTCAGGATCGAAACTCGAAGAAAGTGATTGGTAGAGGACGCGAGCATGGAGGTCTCTATATGATAGATACGTGTGATGCTAGTTTCCTTACTTACAGAGAAAAAGAATCTGAGTACCAAAAGTGGCATGCTCGCCTTGGACATGTCTCTGATAGGAGTTTAAAGCAGCTGGTTCCTAATCTCACCATTGAAAGCAGGGCATGCGATGCTTGTGAGTTTTCCAAATCAACAAGGTTGCCGTTCCAACCTAACAGTGAGAGATCTTCTAATTTTTTCAGTTTAGTACATTCTGATGTGTGGGGGCCTGCCCCTGAGGATTCTTATGCTGGTTTTAAGTATTATGTTTCATTTATTGATGATAAGTCTAGAATGACATGGATCTATTTTCTCAAAAATAAAAGTGAAGTTCCCACATTGTTTGAGGAATTTTATAACATGGTTCTCACTCAATATGGTTCTAAGATCCAAAAGCTTCGATCAGACAATGGAGGAGAATATGTTAATGACATTCTAAAAAATTTCTTGAAAGAAAAAGGCATCCAACCTCAGTATACATGTGCAGGAACCCCTCAACAAAATGGAGTTGCAGAACGAAAAAATCGTCAGTTACTCAATATTGGTCGATCTATTATGATGCATATGAATGTTCCTTCACGTTTTTGGACTGATGCTATTGCTACAGCTTGCTATTTAAGCAATAGAACTCCAAATTCGAGTATAGATGATAAAATTCCTATTGAATTTCTTTTAGGAAGGACAGTTTCAATTCAACATCTCAAAGTTTTTGGGTGCAAATGTTATGTGCATGTTCAAGAAAATTTTAGGAACAAGTTTCAGAAACGAGCTACAAAATGTATTTTTCTAGGTTATTCTAGTTGAAAAAGAGGATACAAGTGTTATGATCCTATTTCTCGGAAACTTCTTGTTGCTCGTGATGTTAAGTTTTTTGAGCAGGAGCCATACTTTGGTGTCTCAATTCAGGGGGAGCAAGTAAGTAATGAAGATTTGCAGCACAGTGAGCAGGTTCAGCCTCTTGTTGATGTTTTTAACAACACCTCTGTTGTTGATCACCAGTCTATAGAATCTAACCCCATAGATCATAGAGAGGGATCTATCATGGAAGAACCTGAACAAATATTCCCAGAGATCAATGTATCTGAATCAACCCAAAGCCAAGGTCCTGAGCTACCTATTCGTCGTTCCACTCGTAATACCAGACCACCAATAAAACTGAGTGACTACTACACCTACTTGACTGCAGGCAAAGTTCATTCAATAGAAAAATATGTAACATTTCAGACCCTATCTCTTCCGTACCAAACCTATGTGTTAAACACTTACTCCCAAACCGAACCAAAAACCTTTGATGAGGCAAACAGGGACAGTAGGTGGAGAGAAGCTATGAAAGAAGAACTTACTGCGTTGCACAAAAATCAAACTTGGGATCTTGTTCCTCTCCCTGAAGGAAAGAAATTGGTTGGATGCAAGTGGGTGTATAAACTAAAGTTTAAAAGTGATGGGACAGTGGAACGGTTCAAGGCTCGTCTAGTTGGAAAGGGTTTCATGCAAACAGAAGGAATAGATTACAATGAAACATTCTCTCCAGTTGCCAAAATGAACACCATCAGGATTTTACTTTCTGTTGCAGCTAATAAAAGGTGGGAATTAATGCAGCTTGATGTGAAAAACGCTTTCTTGCATGGAGAACTTCATGAAGAAGTTTATATGGAAGTTCCGCAGGGTGTTCCAAACCCAAGTGGGTATGTCTGTAAGTTAAAAAAGGCTTTATATGGGTTAAAACAGTCTCCTCGTGCTTGGTTCTCTCGCTTAAGCGATGTTCTTACTCAAATTGGTTTTAAAAGAAGTTCAGCAGATTATACCATGTTCACCTATACTAGAGGATTGAAAATTGTTATCTTACTTGTTTATGTAGATGACATTATTTTGACAGGAGATGACACAGAATTCATGGCGCAAGTCAAACAACTCCTTAATAAGCAGTTCGAAATCAAAGATCTAGGTGTTTTAAGGTATTTTTTGGGTATTGAAGTTGCGCACTCTGACAAAGGTATTTTTATTTGCCAACGGAAATATATTCTTGACCTATTAAAAGAGACAGGATACATTGGAGCTAAGGCTGCTGACACTCCTTTGGAACTAAACTGCAAACTGCGTAAAGAAGATGGAGACATTGTTGAGAATATTCAAGGTTTTCAGCAACTTGTTGGTAAACTCATATATTTAACTGTGACCAGACCTGATATTGCTTATGCTGTTAGTTTAATAAGTCAGTTCATGCATAAACCAAGATCCACACATGTTGAAGCTGCCCATAGAGTGTTGAGGTATCTAAAAGGGACTCCAAGAAAAGGAATACTCATGAAACGTGATCAACAACTAGAAGTAATCGGATACGCCGATGCTGATTGGGCAGGAGATCCAAATGATCGCAGATCTACGTCTGGTTACTGCACATTTGTTGGAGGAAATTTGGTAACATGGAAAAGCAAAAAACAAACCGTTGTAGCCAGATCAAGTGCTGAAGCTGAATACAGAGCAATGGCAGCTTGCACTTGTGAACTTATGTGGGTCAAAGCAGTACTAAAAGACATGAACATTGAAATAAAGAAAGCTATGAGCTTATTGTGCGACAATATGGCTGCAATATATATTGGAGCTAATCCTGTCTTTCATGAGCGCACCAAACATATTGAAGTTGATTGCCACTTTATTAGAGAGAAAGTTCAAGATGGTACCATCACTACTCCGCACGTTAAAAGCGAAAGGCAACTAGCTGATATCTTCACTAAGAGTCTTGCAAAGGACAAACATCTTTACATATCAAACAAGTTGGGGCAGATTGATATCCTGCTCACCAACTTGAGGGGGAGATTGTTGGAAATTTCTAGAAGGGAATCTAGTGCGCCAAGATAGGAGGCAGATCACGAAGAACACAGATCATGCAAAAGATCAGGAAAGAAGATCAAGTCAAACAAAAGTCAAGAGCAGATTAAGATTCTTTGAAAGAAATAAGAGTTTATCTTAATCCCTTTTTTTCCTTGCTGTGAAGATCTAGCTTATCACGTTCCTGTTTCTTTGCTCCCATCTTTTATATATAGAGTTGTACCATGGTTCTGAAATATGAATGAAAAACAGACTTTTCCCTTCTCGTGGATGTAGGCTTAAAACTGCCGAACCACGTAAATCCCTCTTCTCTCTCTCTTCTGTTTTTATCTAGCTTTCTTTGCTCTTGGATACAATGGTTTTCAACAATGGCTGCTTTCCTTGCTAATGCCATGCATGAAACAGGAAGTATGTCCGCAACTAGCTCTCTTATGTGGCAACAATCTACCATGCAAAAATACTCCTTCTCAATTTGCATTATACAAGCAGTTGGTACTCATGAAGTGAAGTGTTTAATATGTTTTTTTGACAATATGAAAACTGTAGGCTTCTGCAAGATAAGCGAAACAGAAGATCGTTCCGACCATTGTAATCAAAGCTATCAGCAATATCCTTGTGTTCCAGGCAAAAGTTACTTTGGCAGAGGACCTTTGCAGCTATCATGGTATCAATCATTTACATATTAATTTCTCATACGTTAAGACAAATGCATGATTTCTTAGCATCATTTTTGCCTTATCACTGGTGTTTTTTCTTTTTCCTTCTCAAAAAGACGGCTGTGCTCGTACTTTTGTCTCCTGCTTTTATCATTTTCCTTGAGATCTAGTTAAAACATGAGTCAAATATGAAAGAAATTATATTCTCATGGTACTAATCCCTTGAAACCATAAACCGTGGGATCACAACACTCCTTGAAGAGTTTACTGCACCGCAAGGTTCTTGTTAAGGATTGTTAACCTCATGCTCACAGAGAAACTAAATCGACGATCAATGACCTTTTTATTTGTTTGTTTTAAAATGCCACCAAATTCTCTCTCTCTCTAGATATCTCTCTAACTTTAAAAGGATACACACAGGAACTACAACTATGGTGCAGCAGGGCAGGCCATTGGCTTCGACGGCTTGAACAACCCAGAGATCGTCGGGCAGGATGCAGGCATATCTTTCAAGACAGCAGTGTGGTTCTGGATGCTCAACAGCAACTGCCACCAAGGAATCACCTCAGGCGGTGGCTTCGGCTCCACCATCAGAGCCATCAACAGTGGTGAGTGCGGCGGAGGAAATCCAGGAGAAGTACAGTCGAGGGTCAGCTTCTACCAGCGGTTCTGCCAGCAGTTCGGCGTAGACCCAAGGCAGAACATCGACTGCTAGAATTTGCCAACGCCCTGCCCCGCCTGTCAACCTTGCTCCCTGATCCATCATACCATTTCATATATACCTCTACCACGTCTATGCTTGTACTCATATAAATAAAATGTAAGGTGTCACGTTATGCATAGCTAGAATATGTATCCTACAGAACATCAAGCTCTTTGTCTAGAGAACAAGTTGCATGTCTGGTACTGTCTCTGTCAACCTTATAGGCTGTTTGATAGTAATAACATTATGTTACTATGTATCTGTTTTCAAAAGATTGAAACATGAAAGGCTGTAACTTAGAGTTCTATGAAACTATTCCAATATTTAGGGCAGATGTACGAAAAAGTAGCATACTGTTACTATTGTCAAACTGCTCCTTAAATGTTTGGTACTGTTTGTGTGAACCTTATAAGCTGTTTGGCAGTAATGACATTATGTTACTATTTTATATATCTATTTTGAAAAGATTGAAACATGAAATGTTGTAACTTAGAGTTTTATGAATCTACTTCAATATTTAAGGCATACTATTATTATTGTCAAACGACTCCGACTTATGTTATGAGTCAGTTTCTTTCATGCATGCCAAACCCATGTTCGGCATCTTCTCTCATGTGTATATGACTACCAACACTCTTAACAAAATTCTCTCTCATGTGTGTGTACAAGAACTTCATGGTTAAAAGAAAAGGTACAGCTGCTATAAAAATACGGAGAGGCTTATATGTGCCCGCTGGTGCACAAATTTTTTGTGCCCCAGCATGCTTAATGACCCAAAATGCTCCTGATTAATTAAAAAAAAAAATTGAAAATAAGGAAACTGAAGAAGTAAAAAAAGACTAAACATGACATTTTCTTAAATAATTTTCAAAATAGCCCAACTTCCACCTTTTTTTTGGCGTATACGACTTACGCGCACCAAGTGGTGCACTCAACTCGCTCTCACAAAAATAGCGAGTTCTCAAATCAAACTCTGATAAATGCCGATAATTGCTTATGCTAAGTAAATGTTTATATATATATATATATATATATATATATAGAGAGAGAGAGAGAGAGAGAGAGAGAGAGAAAAAGAGAGAGAAATTGGTAAATACCAAACCACTTGGTAAGGGTCAAAAACCAGATCATAAATTTGTGCTGAAAATTATTTTAAGAAAATGTAAACATACTATTGCTTTTGCAAACGTCAAATTAATATAAATCATATTTGGGGTGAAGGTATTTTGCAAAAAGAATTTACTTTTCTATTATCACGATTTTGATTCTATAGGAGCGTCAGTTCATTTTTTAAATATTAAAACATATTTTTAAAGTAAAAAAAATAGAAGACTGAATACATGTTTCTCATCAAATCACTCTTGAAATCAAGCATGTGAGGTTAAATTAATAAAAAATAAAAAAACTTTAACAATTATTTTTGACAGGACTAGCCTTTTCCCATTAAACAAGATCAAGTCAATCACATAGAAAACCATCGCTTGAGATTTTTATCGAAACTTTGTAAACATGACCACTTTTTAATTGAAATTTGACAAACCGGTAGCTACTAGACTTTTATCTCTTCATCTTAATTTTCATCATCTAATTGTCTTACAATTACTTGACTGCCCAAATGATTTTATTAAATATGGCATATGAGGTTAAGTTGGTAGTTAACTGATAATTAATTTCTTTTAATTAAATTTGTGTATTGAAGATGAAAGACTCAGGCACATCTCCTTGAAATCAATTGCACTTTGTGTTCTTATTGGTGATTCAATGAGAGGTCGAAACCGCTCTTTTTCCCATGGCCCGATATAGGGCTACTTCAGGACTTAGATGATATGCAGGACAACATACTATCATCTGACAACATATCCACTATGTTCATTTCAAATATTAGAGCGCATGAAAATCAAACTCACAATCACCAACCCACTAGCATGACCAGTTACTCTACATTCCTCGATAAGCGTAGGCATCGGGCCAGCTGGACACCCGAAACCTGGGCTCGGGCCTCACCTGACAACCAAAACCGGGTCCGGGCTCGACCTGGTAGATGTGAAGAAGTAGGCCATTGTCTCGGCAATAATGAGCCAAGCTAGTATTTGCGGTGAATCCTCCTGTTATCGGGCTTACCTGGGTCAGCCTAAAGCTATGTTTTCTAGGACCGGAAGAGTCAGGCCAGGTAGTGGGTATTCTGCCGCGGCCCGGTGCCTCGTGAATACTTTTTGTCTTCATTTTACTTACTCCTCAAGCAAACTATTGACATTTCCGTTAGATCAAAAGGCACCGAGGGGAAGACCAAAGAAGTCCACCACCTTTGAAAACAAAACTTCCAAGCTCAATTTTTCATCAACAATTAATACACGGTGACGCCAGTTGTATGAACCCACGATTAGATATGTTAAACAATGACCATCGACCAAGTCAATTACTTGATGATATATTTCCTCATAGGAATGGTCCAAGAATCGAACCGTTTCTCGCCGTGAAGGACGGTCTCAACAAATTCTAGCGGTTCAGACTGTGAACAACGTCAACCGCACGTCCATCAACAAGTGCATGCAAAGTCCATTGACTCACTAACTTTTCATATTTTAAAAACTTGAAAATTTATATGTAAATCTAAAAAGTTTTAGTTTAATATATATAAAAAATCTAAAAAATTTTATTTCAACCCCTATTAAAATTTTAAAACTATAATTTGGCCCCTACAATAAAAAACTCTTGTCTCCGCCCCTGAATTGTGTTGAACTGGGCAGATCACGTTTATGGAGAGACCAAGTTATGTGTACAGCTGCTGCACGCAACAAGCATACGCCAAAAAGAAAAGGAGAGTATTTTTGAAATTGTTGAAAAAAAAGGTCGTTTTGAGACTTTCATTTTTTGCGATTTTCTTTTTTATCTTTACAGAAAATTAGTTTTTCTTTGGTACAAAGTAAAGAGATATTTTTGTCAATAACCATATTGGCACACAAAATTTGGTGCGGTGTACATAACTAGGTTCCGTTCACAGATATAGCTTTTAGCGTGGCTTTTGAGTACTCGCTTGAAGTTTATACAGAAAATCAAACACCTAACTGCTGAGTCGAGGTTGATCGAGCCAAACTCGGGTTGACTGAATTCGGGCTAGACTTTAGTAGTGTTCACCCCTACGAGAAGGGCATTAGTTTTACCAGGGCACTTCAAACTCATACCACCTTACCTTTGTAAAATGAAAACAAATTAATCATAATTTGATAAAAACTACAAAACTGTCCAACAAGTCTACATGCGAAGTTGGTTATGTATAGATTCCTACGCACCAAATGAACGGAGTGTGAAATGACGAAAATACTCTCAATTTAAATAAAAAAAGTAATTTTTTGAAAGGTATGCATCAGAGTGTGAAATGACTAAAATACCCTCAATCAAATAAAAAAGTATTAAAAGGGCAAAAATAGATTGTGAAAAAAGAAAAAAAAGTTCTAAAATGCCAGACGACAATTTTCACAAATACCCTCATTCTTTTCAGTGTAGTTTCACAGATATGTGCACGCAAGTCAATCTCGCTTACATGGTGTGCCGCCTCACCTGGGTAGCGCCTGCCTGGTAGGGATCCGGTCAATGTAAGCAAAGCCTACACGGGTGTGCGGTATCACATGGGTAGGGCGGGGATTCGGGCATGGCCGGGATCCGGTCAATGTAGAAGTGACCGGAAATTGAAGGGGAAGGAGCATGGATCTTTCCAAGCTATACCGGCTACTGACTTCCCTCACTCATTTAATAAGCTCAAAGACTCCATCAGTCGTCTGTCAGAAACGTTGAACATCAATCCCACAGCGCTTTGTGCTCATTGACTTGGTGCTTATAAATACCAGATAGAAAGCATAAAGCTGGACATTACAAGAGAAGTGATCATAATCAGAATCATGGAGAGCTACACACACTTTCTTGTGTTTATTCTTGTAGCTCTTTTCTTGGAAGTGGTCTTGGCCCAGGACACTCCAAGGACAATCGTCACTTCCGATTTCTTCAATACCCTCCTTCCTCAAGATGGTTGTGAGGGAAAAGGCTTCTATAACTATGATTCCTTCATATCCGCCGCAGAAAGTTTCAACGGCTTTGGCACCACCGGCGGCACCGACGTTCAAAAGAGGGAGTTAGCTGCTTTCCTTGCTAATGTCATGCACGAAACAGGAAGTACGTCCCTTTCAGATAGTTGTTTTGTGGCAGTAATTACTTCCACTCATATAGACACTGTTTTTAATTTAGTATTTCTCTTTGCATTTTGAATTATGCGTAGCTGTTGGTACTCACGACTTGTAGTGGCTAATTATTTGTTTCTTTTTAACAATATGAACAAACTGTAGGCTTCTGCTACATAAATGAACAAAACCCTTCCAGCATCTACTGCGATCCAAGCAACCAGCAGTATCCTTGTGCTTCAGGCAAAAGTTACTTTGGCAGAGGGCCTTTGCAGCTATCATGGTATTGCCAATCATTCACACATTAATTTCTCATATGTTGATGACCTTAATTGATTAGCATGTGGGGAAAATGATCTGCTACCATCTTTTTTCTCTCAAACTGGAGTGTTTTTCCAAAACAATTCCATTGAAGAGTAAAGACTGCCGTGTGTTCCTTAATTTTCTGACTTGCTTTTCAAGCATTTTCCTTCACCCTCTTACATTGGGACATTGACATATATATATATGCAAACACAGGAACTACAACTATGGTGCAGCTGGGCAGGCCATTGGCTTCGATGGATTGAACAACCCAGAGATCGTGGCCCAGGATGCAGCCACATCTTTCAAGACAGCAGTGTGGTTCTGGATGTCCAACAGCAACTGCCACCAAGGGATCACCACAGATGGTGGCTTTGGCTCCACCATAAGAGCCATTAACAGTGGTGAGTGCGGCGGAGGAAATCCAACAACAGTACAGTCCAGGGTCAACTTCTACCAGCGGTTCTGCCAGCAGTTCGGCGTAGACCCAGGCCAGAACATCTACTGCTAGACTAATTCCGCTACCAATGCCCTCCTAATTCCGCCATACTATTGCAGACATGTACTGGACATGAGCATATTTTCATTTAAATAAAATGATATTAAGATTAATTGAGTGAAAGTTTCCTGCATTTTCTCTCTCTCTCTCTCTCTCTCTCTTACATATGTTGTTTAGTGAGAGCCTCAATTTTTGGGCTTGGTTGAGCTTTTTAACTACGATTAATTGTGCCATATTTATGTTTTTCTCTCTTTGAGTTCTGGCTTCTGGGGGATCTTTCAATGCACAAATATCATCACTTAATGTTTATCTTGCTTGGCTTGGTGAAACTTTTCCACTTATGTGAAAAGCGGCAAAACCCATTAATTTGCTGACCTTTCCGGCAATTTGGGTGGTCTACTGCACACCCTTCATCCCAGTATTGTGCTCAAAGAATCACGTAGTGACAACTTCACGGTTTCTGTTCATTGTTTGATTGGTATAAGTACTGAAACACAAAGGCATTGAGATAATGTGATTGGAACATATAGGCCACACCACTTGGAGGATTAATGCTGTTGTAATAAGAATGCAGGTATTCTACAATAATCTCAAACAATCTCAGTAAATTGGTTTTCTAAAGGAAAATTTGCTTTGGTGATATCTTGAAGAGGTTGAAACCCATTTCCTTTTCCCTTGCCCCTAGAGTCCAAGGCTGTTCTGCGACCAGGGTAGAGAGTGGTACACCCGTTAACTAAAGTATTGTCGTCCATCTACCATTTACTGTTCAGACAAACAGCATTCATGAAAATTTAATTGACTACCAGACTTTTTACCGGTCTGCCTGCCCGGCCAGTTAATCTATGCTGGTTGAGCTTTCCTAAAGGCGTGGAGACTTGGGTGGGCTGGCAAGGAAAATTCAAGTATGTGCTTCATGTTATGAATTTCTTGATAGGAAACTCCAAGGTGATTAACAAGGAGGCAAGGACCTGTACATCCTTTATATTGCCCAACACATAACTACAGTTAAGTGATCAAGCCGAAGAAAATTGTAGTGATGATCCTTTGTTTGGTTTGAGAAATAGAAACAAATAATTTTCGTCGGCCTGATCATATAAAATTTTAACTAACTTTAAAATTTTGATTTAAGGTCTTCATTGTGCTTCAAAGTGTGTGGAACTCAAATCAAAGAAGGGATGAGAAAGTGGTCAGGCATATGAGATCCACAGATTTCAAGATGCATAAAAGATTTACAAATTTATACTAAGTTTAATTTGTGCATCTTTGACAAAAACAATTTGAACTATCCTTATTAGAAATCAAGGATCTGAAAGCCTAAAATCTAAGATCCTACTTCAGACAACAGACATGAGGTTATCAAATGCCTCTCAATGTCCACTTTAAATTAAAAACCTAACTTTTACTTATTATTTTTTCATGATATGCATGATATTAAACAGAGGCCTCTTCATCAGTTGGTAATTCTCAGCAAAATCAAGGCTTGCATCAAGAAAGCCTCTACATATGCTAGACTTGATGGGGTCTGTTGGGTCATTAAGTTTAAGATCATGCAGTGAAGATTAACTTAAAAAAATTAAAAATTTATTTGTATTTTAAATATCTCTCAAATGAGACGGAAAAAAAAAATTCAATTAACGAAACTCATTTTTTTCTTCCATTGAGGGGCATTTTGGACTCTCGAAGACACAATTGACCACCAATTTTAAGAAGATCACATAGTAAAGAATTAAGCAGAAAAAATGAAAATTTATTTGTATTTTCAAGAGACTGAAATATCTATCAAAGGAGACAAAATTTATCAATTAAGGAAACTCATCTGCTTCCTCCATTGAAGCGCATTTCAGTTTATTCAAAATCCAACTGGATTTCCTTCTTGTTCAACGTAATCACCACCGCTGGATTTCATTAAAATCAAAGACTTAAGCAATTCTCCCCAAAATATAGCGTATGAGGGTCTGGTAGCTACCTGTTTTACTACCAATGAGTTTAAATATAGAGAACATTGAAAGCGAAGGGAAAAAGAAGAACAAGTTATATGTTTATGTCTTCCCCATCATCTTTTCATCAACAATTCAAGAATTAGTTGAGATATTTTTTTTTTCTGTCAATAAAAAATTGGTCTCATATTTGGAGCATTGAGAAAATTAATATTAGACAACAACGACTTCCGGATAAGTTGATAAAATTTCTTCCCACATCACGTCACATTGTTGGGCATAGAAATGGTCCAGCAATCGGACCACCGATCGGCGTTCATCCACAAAGATGGACGGCGATTGTACAATCAAAACGTGAGCAACGTGAACTTGACTTCATCCACAAAGACTATAGACTCATGAATTCAAATGTTCGTGGATATGGTTTTTAAAATGCTTTAGATTATTAAAAAGTTAAGAAAAAAGGCCCCAAATGCTTAGGCAAGTTAACAAATCACTTCTCAACTTTTGAAAATTAACTGATATGCACCCACTTTTTGAAATACATTCTCTAAGTGATCATGTTTACTTATAAAAATTTGTATGCCTCATACTGTAAGAAATTAAATGACAAATCGCTACTCAACTTTTAAATGTTAAAAGATACGCATAAAACTTTTGGAGGAATTAACTTCCCCACTAATGGAAATTAAATATTTAATAGAAAACAACAAAACGTCGTTCGTAAAGACAAAAAATATCATTCCTTGGTCAAGGGAGGACCGGTTCTTCTATTAATAAGCAATTTTAACAGCACCTATTTTTTAGTTTTTTTGAAACTTATATAGTGGTTTGTTATTTGTCCAATCACTTACAATTTTTTCTTTGTATTACTCTCTACTTTGTCATGATCCAAGTTCACAATGTCGACCCAAAGAATGCTGAAATTGCTTGCTGGTCATATAGGGGCGGCTTGACTTTCATTGGTTGCTTGATTTTGACTAGCACAGACAGAACAAACAAGTGTTTTCAAGGGTCGAGTGTGAGCCAGGGGCCTTGACCGCCCCCCAGATTTCAAAATCTATAAATCTATATGTTAACATTTTGTGCGTAATAGATGGGTGGGGTTGGTAAGTAGTCAGTTTTCATTTCAAATTTCCAAAACCCTAACTTCTTATATTGCAAATGTAAGCACCAATATCTAAGTTGAAGCATGAAGAATATCACATTTGAACACCAAAACAAATCGAATATCTTGAAGCAATGGAAGAATAGTAAGGGGCTTTAGCCTTTTTGTTGAGTGGTAAGATGAAATACTAGTTCAACTCACCCAACCTATTAACATTTTTAAGATCTTGTTTTGGCTTATGTAAATATTTTCCAAAATATAATGGCCCCTGTGACCAGGGGTGGAGTCAAGGGGCTGGCAGGAGCCATGGCACCGCCCCCTCTCCTTTCCCAAAAACTTTTCTTTTAATTTATATGTGAATTTTAAAAAATTTCACTTATCCTATATAAAAATTTTAAAAAAATATATTTCAACTGTAATGAAAGAACAGCATGAAAAGCATTCAATTATGACATGATTCAAGTGGAGCACGTCTTTGTATTATTCGTCCACAAGATAAAAGCCAGTATCAAGAAAACCAAAAATATGAGACCCCTAATGAGGACTGAAGCTAAAAGAAAAGGCCTGTGCAAAAATTCCGCAAATGAAAAGACTGGTCAATGTGGAAGTAGTGGCAGGAAATTGAAGGGGAAGGAAAATGGAGCTTTCCAAGCTACACTCAAGACCGACTCTGCACCCTCAATTGATAAGTTCAAAGACTCCATTAGTGTGATCACTGACTTGATGCCTATAAATGCCAGATAAAATGCACCAAGCTGGGCACAACAAGAGGAGTGATCATAATCAGAACCATGAAGAGCTACACACAGTTTCTTGGGTTTGTTCTTGTAGCTCTTGTCCTGGAAGTGGGCTTGGCCCAGGACACTCCAAGGACAATCGTCACTTCTGATTTCTTCAATACCCTCCTTCCTCAAGATGGTTGTGAGGGAAAAGGCTTCTATAACTATGATTCATTCATATCCGCAGCAGAAAGTTTCAATGGCTTTGGCACCACCGGCGGCAGCGACGTTCAAAAGAGGGAGTTAGCTGCTTTCCTTGCTAATGTCATGCATGAAACAGGAAGTATGTCGTCCATTAGATTTCTGTTTTGTGGCAATAACTACTTCCATGCATACAGATGCTGTTTCTAATATAGTACTTCCCTTTGCATTTTGAATTATGCAATACTATGTTTGTTTTAACAATATGTACAAACTGTAGGCTTGTGCTACATAAATGAACAAAACCCTGGCAGCAACTACTGTGATCAAAGCAACCAGCAATATCCTTGTGCTGCAGGGAAAAGTTACTTTGGCAGAGGACCACTGCAGCTATCATGGTAACTGTCATTTACATATAGACTACTCTAGCATTTAAAGAGAAAACACCATGTTTCACCATTGGTTTTTTTTTTTCTTTGTTTAAAAAAATTCTGTGATTCTTATTTTTCCATCCTACTATTAACATTTTCCATTAGATCCAGTTAAGAGAATCAATCTCTATTTTCCATTTGTCGGCAACTCTCTCTCTATACACTTTTTTGGGGTGAGTAGGAGCTGTTGGAAGGAGGGCCTAGCTCTCCCTCCTTACACAGTTGGTTTGGGATCTGAGTGGACTATGACATACTGTTCAGTTCTTGAGTAATGTGCATGAGTAGAGCTAGAAATTTTTCTTGAAAGGGGTCAAATTAAAGTTTTAAATTTTGCGAGAAGCTAAAAATATCGTTTTTCAAAATTTTTACATGGGACAACTGAAATTTTTTAAAATGTACACGTAAATTTTTTAAAAAGCATTTTTTGTCGGGAGGGCAAAGCCCGTGTGAGCCCCCTTCTCTGCCCATTTGTGAGTAGCACCCATGAAATGAACTAAAGACAAATGTTATTCAAGCTGCATATTTGCCCATCATTCTTACTTTGGGATATGGATATGCATACACACGTAGGAACTACAACTATGGCGCAGCTGGCCAGGCCATTGGCTTCGACGGCTTGAACAACCCAGAGATCGTGGCCCAGGATGCAAGCATATCTTTCAAGACAGCAGTGTGGTTCTGGATGTCCAACAGCAACTGCCACCAAGGGATCACAACAGGTAGTGGCTTTGGCTCCACCATCAGAGCCATTAACAGTGGTGAGTGCGGCGGAGGAAATCCAGCAACAGTACAGTCGAGGATCAACTTCTACCAGAGGTTCTGCCAGCAGTTCGGGGTAGACCCAGGCCAGAACCTCTACTGCTAGAATTTGCCACCGCCCTTCCCTGCATGTCAACGTTGCCCCTGATCCATCATACTATTGAATAGAGACCTCTACTACTATGCTTGTACTCAGATAAATAAGATGTTATTGTCATTGAGATCAGTAAAATGAAGTTTCCTGCATGCTCTCTCCCCTTCCCTATCTCTCTCTTTTGATCATATGTAATCACGGGTGAAACCAGAAAGTTCTGGCTAAACTAAAAGTTTTAAATTTTAATTTAAGAGGCACCCAGTAGGTAAACTGAAAAAACTGTTCTAAAGTATCAATATGAAAATAATTTTTTTTTTTTTTGGCATGTGAAGGCAATTATCCACACTTGCCTCTGGCCCTATATGTGGTTAATCTGAAAGCCTTTGCATGTAACCAACCTTTTGATGGAACATGAGAAGTATTCACCATTTCTGTCGTCAGCATAAAGTATAATGCCTACCTTTGAAATCTCGGGACAGTTTTGCGTAGAAACTGACTATTTACCAACCCCACCCTGTCCTTTACAATAATCCCCTCTAGAATAAACACACATTCTCTCTCTCCCCCCCCCCCTCTCTCTCTCTCTCTCTCTCTCTCTCTATATATATATATATATATATATATATATAGTTACATGGACCTAAAGTAAATAGATGGTTGAAAGAACAACAATGACAAAAAAATGTAAATGAATATCAAATGATGAAAATGTGTATCACATTTTTTCTTTATTTTTCTGATAACTGTCCATCATATAGAATTGGATAGTGCATATTGGTGTCTTTAAAAAATTAGAGTAATCATTCAACATATATATATATAAAGTTCTTTCAGTGTAAAAGTATGGTCTTTTGGTACTATCTTGATTGGCTTTGCATTTTCTCTATGAATCTGTTCAATTCGTCTTAATCAACGCGCTGCAAAACCTTTTAATTGGCAGCATCTAATTAATTAAATTACCCATACAGAGCATGAGACAGCAAATTCTGGAGTTCACCAGAGCACCCAGCAAACCATTCAGATCCCAACCAGGGGTCGAACAAGAAAACTGAGCATTCTTATCTTCTCAAAATTCCAAGAGCAAATATTGACGTTTTTTCTCAAAAGATTTCAGGACCAGAAATGGACGCTTATCGATATGTATATATTTGATTCTTTTGTATGTGCAAAGATAATAAATTAAGCATCCTTCTTCGCCCCATTGGTAGTCTAAAATTCTTATTTTTGAAAGGGCATTACAAGAGAAGTGATCATAATCAGAATCATGAAGAGCTACACACAGTTTCTTGGGTTTGTTCTTGTAGCTCTTGTCCTGGAAGTGGGCTTGGCCCAGGACACTCCAAGGACAATCGTCACTTCTGATTTCTTCAATACCCTCCTTCCTCAAGATGGTTGTGAGGGAAAAGGCTTCTATAACTATGATTCATTCATATCCGCAGCAGAAAGTTTCAATGGCTTTGGCACCACCGGCGGCACCGACGTTCAAAAGAGGGAGTTAGCTGCTTTCCTTGCTAATGTCATGCATGAAACAGGAAGTATGTCGTCCATTAGATTTCTGTTTTGTGGCAATAACTACTTCCATGCATACAGATGCTGTTTCTAATATAGTACTTCCCTTTGCATTTTGAATTATGCAATACTATGTTTGTTTTAACAATATGTACAAACTGTAGGCTTGTGCTACATAAATGAACAAAACCCTGGCAGCAACTACTGTGATCAAAGCAACCAGCAATATCCTTGTGCTGCAGGGAAAAGTTACTTTGGCAGAGGACCACTGCAGCTATCATGGTAACTGTCATTTACATATAGACTACTCTAGCATTTAAAGAGAAAACACCATGTTTCACCATTGGTTTTTTTTTTTTCTTTGTTTAAAAAAATTCTGTGATTCTTATTTTTCCATCCTACTATTAACATTTTCCATTAGATCCAGTTAAGAGAATCAATCTCTATTTTCCATTTGTCGGCAACTCTCTCTCTATACACTTTTTTGGGGTGAGTAGGAGCTGTTGGAAGGAGGGCCTAGCTCTCCCTCCTTACACAGTTGGTTTGGGATCTGAGTGGACTATGACATACTGTTCAGTTCTTGAGTAATGTGCATGAGTAGAGCTAGAAATTTTTCTTGAAAGGGGTCAAATTAAAGTTTTAAATTTTGCGAGAAGCTAAAAATATCGTTTTTCAAAATTTTTACATGGGACAACTGAAATTTTTTAAAATGTACACGTAAATTTTTTAAAAAGCATTTTTTGTCGGGAGGGCAAAGCCCGTGTGAGCCCCCTTCTCTGCCCATTTGTGAGTAGCACCCATGAAATGAACTAAAGACAAATGTTATTCAAGCTGCATATTTGCCCATCATTCTTACTTTGGGATATGGATATGCATACACACGTAGGAACTACAACTATGGCGCAGCTGGCCAGGCCATTGGCTTCGACGGCTTGAACAACCCAGAGATCGTGGCCCAGGATGCAAGCATATCTTTCAAGACAGCAGTGTGGTTCTGGATGTCCAACAGCAACTGCCACCAAGGGATCACAACAGGTAGTGGCTTTGGCTCCACCATCAGAGCCATTAACAGTGGTGAGTGCGGCGGAGGAAATCCAGCAACAGTACAGTCGAGGATCAACTTCTACCAGAGGTTCTGCCAGCAGTTCGGGGTAGACCCAGGCCAGAACCTCTACTGCTAGAATTTGCCACCGCCCTTCCCTGCATGTCAACGTTGCCCCTGATCCATCATACTATTGAATAGAGACCTCTACTACTATGCTTGTACTCAGATAAATAAGATGTTATTGTCATTGAGATCAGTAAAATGAAGTTTCCTGCATGCTCTCTCCCCTTCCCTATCTCTCTCTTTTGATCATATGTAATCACGGGTGAAACCAGAAAGTTCTGGCTAAACTAAAAGTTTTAAATTTTAATTTAAGAGGCACCCAGTAGGTAAACTGAAAAAACTGTTCTAAAGTATCAATATGAAAATAATTTTTTTTTTTTTTGGCATGTGAAGGCAATTATCCACACTTGCCTCTGGCCCTATATGTGGTTAATCTGAAAGCCTTTGCATGTAACCAACCTTTTGATGGAACATGAGAAGTATTCACCATTTCTGTCGTCAGCATAAAGTATAATGCCTACCTTTGAAATCTCGGGACAGTTTTGCGTAGAAACTGACTATTTACCAACCCCACCCTGTCCTTTACAATAATCCCCTCTAGAATAAACACACATTCTCTCTCTCCCCCCCCCCCTCTCTCTCTCTCTCTCTCTCTCTATATATATATATATATATATATATATATATATATAGTTACATGGACCTAAAGTAAATAGATGGTTGAAAGAACAACAATGACAAAAAAATGTAAATGAATATCAAATGATGAAAATGTGTATCACATTTTTTCTTTATTTTTCTGATAACTGTCCATCATATAGAATTGGATAGTGCATATTGGTGTCTTTAAAAAATTAGAGTAATCATTCAACATATATATATATAAAGTTCTTTCAGTGTAAAAGTATGGTCTTTTGGTACTATCTTGATTGGCTTTGCATTTTCTCTATGAATCTGTTCAATTCGTCTTAATCAACGCGCTGCAAAACCTTTTAATTGGCAGCATCTAATTAATTAAATTACCCATACAGAGCATGAGACAGCAAATTCTGGAGTTCACCAGAGCACCCAGCAAACCATTCAGATCCCAACCAGGGGTCGAACAAGAAAACTGAGCATTCTTATCTTCTCAAAATTCCAAGAGCAAATATTGACGTTTTTTCTCAAAAGATTTCAGGACCAGAAATGGACGCTTATCGATATGTATATATTTGATTCTTTTGTATGTGCAAAGATAATAAATTAAGCATCCTTCTTCGCCCCATTGGTAGTCTAAAATTCTTATTTTTGAAAGGGCATTACAAGAGAAGTGATCATAATCAGAATCATGAAGAGCTACACACAGTTTCTTGGGTTTGTTCTTGTAGCTCTTGTCCTGGAAGTGGGCTTGGCCCAGGACACTCCAAGGACAATCGTCACTTCTGATTTCTTCAATACCCTCCTTCCTCAAGATGGTTGTGAGGGAAAAGGCTTTTATAACTATGATTCCTTCATATCTGCCGCAGAAAGTTTCAACGGCTTTGGCACCACCGGCGGCACCGACGTTCAAAAGAGGGAGCTAGCTGCTTTCCTTGCTAATGCCATGCATGAAACAGGAAATATGTCAGCAATTAGCTCTCTTATGTGGCAATAATCAACTATAAAAAATATTCCTTTTCAGTTTGCATTTTAAGTTATAGAAGCAGTTGGTATTCATGAAGTGAAGTGTTTAATATGTTTCTTTGACAACATGAAAACTGTAGGCCTCTGCAAGATCAACGAAACGTTAGATCCTTCTGTACACTGCGATCAAAGCTACCAGATATATCCTTGTGCTCCAGGCAAAAGTTACTTTGGCAGAGGACCGTTGCAGCTATCATGGTAACAATCATTTACATATTAATTTCTCATGCGTTAAGACAAATACATGATTTCTTGGCGTCATTTTTGCCTTTTCACTGGTTCTCCCCCCACCCTAGTTTCCTTCTCAAAAAGACGGCTGTGCTTCTTATTTTAATTTATCATTTTCCTTGGGATCTAATTAAAACATGAGTTAAGTTTGAATGAAATAAAATTCTCATGGTACCGTGGGATCGCAACATATGACCTTTTTATTTCTTTGTATAAAATGCCACCAAAACAACAACATTGAAAATCTTTCATTCTCTCTCTCTCTCTCTAGATATCTCTCTAACTTTTACGGGTAGGAACTACGACTATGGTGCAGCGGGGCAGGCCATTGGCTTCGACGGCATGAACAACCCAGAGATCGTGGGGAAGGATGCAGGCATATATCTTTCAAGACAGCAGTGGTTCTGGATGTCCAACTGCAACTGCCACCAAGGGATCACCTCAGGCGGTGGCTTCGGCTCCACCATCAGAGCCATCAACAGTGGTGAGTGCGGCGGAGGAAATCCAGGAAAAGTACAGTCCAGGGTCAGCTTCTACCAGCGGTTCTGCCAGCAGTTAGGCGTAGACCCAGGGCAGAACATCGACTGCTAGAATTTGCCACCGGCCTGCCCTGCCTGTCGACCTTGCTTCCTGATCCACCATACCATTTCATATGTACCTCTACTACGTCTATGCTTGTACTCATATAAATAAAATGTAAGGTGTCACGTTATGCATAGCTGGAATATGTATCCTACGGAACATCAAGCTCTTTGTCTAGAGAACAAGTTGCATGTCTGGTACCGTCTGTGTGAACCTTATAGGCTGTACATCAAGTTGTCTGTCTGGTACTCAGATCAATAAAATGTTATTGTCATTTGAGTTGAATAAAATCAACTACATTCTCTTTTCATTCGGAGTCTCTTTCTTTTGAACACGTGATTTGAGGGTCTTTGCAGAAGTATTCTATCCTGTCTTAGAGTTGAAGCTCCCAACCTTTTTCCCAGCAGAAGGTACCTGGCCTGACTTCGGTGCGTGCATATCAATGTCTTTCATTTATGCAGCAAAGAGATGATGCCCCTTGTGCTCCAAATGAATATTGAAGGCCATTGTTGTATGCTCGGTTGAGCTTTTCAACCATGTTTGCCACACATTTATGATATGCCAGCTCTCCCTCTGATCTCTGCAAGTTCTTTCAAGTGTACAAATATCATCCTTTGGTATTTATCTTGATTGCCTTTGCATTTTCTCTATCCATCCGTTCAATTTGTCTTCAGAGCCTGTGAGCAGCGGCAAAACCCTTTAATCTGCTGCATCTAATTCCCCGTACAGAACACGAGACAGCAAATTCTGGACTCCACCGGACCACCCAGAAATTTGGCATTCAGATCCCAACTAAAGGTCGAACGAGAAAGCTAAACAGTCTCATCTTATCAAAATTTCAAGAGCAGATACAGACGTACGTTCTTTCTCAAAAGATTTCAGAGCAGAAATGGACAGTTATAAATGTATATTTGAATCTTTTGTACTGATCATAAATCAAGCATCCTTTTCCCGCCCATGGGTAGGAGCGGAGCTAGAAACTTTTTGTTACAAGATTGAATTATAGTTTCGAAATTTTAAGGTGGGCTGAAATATTTTAAAATTTTTATATAAATATTTTGTATTTTGCATGTAAATTTTTAAAATTTTCAAAAATCTCATCCAAGGGCCCTGCCTGGACAAGGCCACCGCTGCAGGGACAAGATTTTTCAACTGACTGGCACTCCTGTCACTGTGTCTAATGTCGGGGCTTTACTTATTTGTTAAAAAGCAAACTGAAAAAACTTAAAAAAACACTAACAACAATTTGATAATTTCTAAAATACCCCAACTTCCACTTTTTTTTGGGCATAGGCTCAACTCACTCTCATAAAAACAGGGAGCTCTCAAATCAAACTGCCATAGTTGCCACGAGTCTTTCAAGAAAATTTGTGAAAGCAAGAAAGCCGATAATTATTGATGCTAAGTAAACATTATATATATATATATATATATATATAGAGAGAGAGAGAGAGAGAGAGAAAAAAAAAGAAAGGGATGAGGTAACTACAGACTACTTAGGTAGGAGACAAAAACCAGATCACAAATTTGTGTTGAAAATTATTTTAAGAAAAATGTAAACATACTATAGCTTTTGTAAACATCAATTTAACATAAATCACGTTTTGGTTCAAGGTATTCTTGTAAAAAGAATTTACTTGTCTATTATCACGATTTTGATTCTACAGGAGCGTTGGTTCATTTTTTTAATATTAAAAGATATCTTAAAGTACAAAATGACTAAATACATGTTTCTCATCAAACCACTCTCAAAATCACGCCAGTGAGGTTAGATTAATAAAAAAATAAGGACATTTTGACAATTAGTTTTAACAGCACTAGTTTTTGCCCATTACCAAAGTGGTCTAATATTTGCCAACTAGGTCTCTCTTTTCTCCCTAAATGCAACATCAAAGATCAAGTCATCAAATATAGAAAACCATCATTTGAGATTTATGTCGAAACTTTGCAAGCGTGGCCACTTTTTAATTGAAATTTGACAAACACGTACCTACCAGACTTTTATCTTTTCATCCTAATTTTCATCATCTAATTGTCTTCAATTCATTGACTGCCCAAATGATTCTATATGAGGTTAATTTGATAGTCAACTGATAATTAATTTCACTTAACTAAATTTGTATATTGAAGATGAAAGAGTCAAGCAGATCTCCTTGAAATCAATTGCACTTTGTGTTTTTATTGCTGACTCGATGAGAGGTCGAACTTCCGTCGCCTGGATATAGGGCTACTTGAAGACCTCCCAGGGCAAAGTTCCATCATCTAGTGGTGTATCTACTATGTTCAGTTCAAAAAATAGACTGCATGAGAATCAAACCGACAACCGAATTTTGACCGACCCAGTAGCCCGACCAATTACTCTACGCTCCTTCTCGGTGATGCTTTTGGTTAGATCTAAAGGCATTGAGGGGAGACCCAAAAAAAGTCCACCACCTTTGGAAACAAAACTTCTAACCTCAATTTTTTTATCAACAATTAATACACAGAGACGCCAATTGTATGAACGCGCAATTATATATTTAACAATGAACGCCGACCAAGTCAATTACTTAAGATGGTATATCTCCTCATAGAAATGGCCCAAGAATCGGACCATTTCTCGGAGTAAAGGACGGCTCTCAACAAATTCTAATTGTTGTGTCCAGGCAACAAGCATACGCCAAAGGGGAGGGTATTTTTGAAATTGTTGAATGTCATTTTTTAAAAACAAATTCGAACCGATTTCTTAATCAGATATTACTCTCCTTCGCTCGGCAACCAAAAGGAAAAAAATATATATATACTTAAACAATGATACTAAATAATTGTGTCATGCACCCTCACATGACAATTAAATTCAACGTCTCCTTGTTAATCAGCAAAAGTGAGACTGCAATGTTTTATTTTATAAGCCTATTTAAAAATTTCTCAAATTAAAAAGGTCTAACAACGATTTATGTGTGATTGCTCTCGATGTGCCGTGATGTGATGGTTGATAAAAACTATAATTTAAAAACATTAATTATAAGATGTCAAATGACCTAAATACCTTCAATTCAATTAAACGAAACTTTTTAAAAGGAAGAAAAAAGGTTGTGAAAAAACTTTTAAAATGCTGCACGCAATCTTGCTTACATGGGTGTGCCCCCTCACCTGGGTAGCGCCTGCCTGGTAGGGATCCGGTCAATCTAAGGAAGGCCGGTATCACCTGGGTAGGGCGGGGATCCGGGCATGGCCGGGATCAGGTCAATGTAGAAGCGACCGGAAATTGAAGGGGAAGGAGCATTCATCTTCCAAGCTATACCGGCTACTGACTTCCCTCATTCATTTAATAAGCTCAAGTTTGCCTGAAACGTTAAACATCCATCCCACGGGTGTTTGTGCTCACGGTGCTTATAAATACCAGATAGAATGCACCAAGCCGGGCAGAACAAGAGAAGTGATCATAATCAGAATCATGAAGAGCTACACACAGTTTCTTGGGTTTGTTCTTGTGGCTCTTCTCCTGGAAGTGGTCTTGGCCCAGGACACTCCAAGCACAATCGTCACTTCCGATTTCTTCAATAGCCTCCTACCTGCAGGTGGTTGTGAGGGAAACGGCTTCTATAACTATGATTCCTTCATATCCGCCGCAAATAGTTTCGACGGCTTTGGCACCACCGGCGGCAGCGACGTTCAAAAGAGGGAGTTAGCTGCTTTCCTTGCTAATGTCATGCATGAAACGGGAAGTATGCAGCAACTTCTTCCACGCATATAGACACTGTTTTTAGTTTAGTACTTCTCTTTGCAATTTGAATTATGCATAGCTGTTGGTACTCATGACTTGTAGTGGCTAATTATTTGTTTCTTTTTAACAATACGAACAAACTGTAGGCTTCTGCTACATAAACGAACAAAACCCTCCCAGCATCTACTGCGATCCAAGCAACCAGCAGTATCCTTGCGCTTCAGGCAAAAGTTACTTTGGCAGAGGACCTTTGCAGCTATCATGGTATTACCAATCACTCACACATTAATTTATCATATGTTGATGACCTTAATTAATTACCATGTGAGGGGAAAATGATCTCCTACCGTCTTTTTTTCTCTCAAACTGGAGCATTTTTCCAAAACTATTTCATTAAAGAGTAGACTGCCGTGTGTTCCTTAATTTTCTGTCTTACTTTCCAAGCAATTTTCCTTCACCCTCTTACATTGGGACATTGATATGAATATGTATGCAAACACAGGAACTACAACTATGGTGCAGCTGGGCAGGCCATTGGGTTCGATGGATTGAACAACCCAGAGATTGTGGCCCAGGATCCCAGCATATCTTTCCAAACAGCGGTGTGGTTCTGGATGTCCGACAGCAACTGCCACCAAGGGATCACCACAGACGGCGGCTTTGGCTCCACCATCAGTGCCATTAACAGTGGTGAGTGTGGCGGAGGAAATCCAGCAGCAGTACAGTCCAGGGTCAGCTTCTATCAACAGTTCTGCGGGCAATTCGGCGTAGACCCTGGCCAGAACATCGACTGCTAGGTTCCCCCACCACCGTCCTTCCCTGCCAACATTGGCCATCACCCACATACTATCAGAGACATGTACTACATCTAAGCATGTTCTCATTGAAATAAAATGATACTATGCATGATCAATAAAGTTAATGCTTCCTGTATGTTTGAGTGGAAGAAGACGTACGCCGGCGTCCGGCACCACCAACATCGTCTTTTGTTGATTCATCAACAATTATCTATTGAGATATTTTAATTCTTCCCATCCACACCATACTTTGCCGTTCAGAAAAAGTATCCGTGTCACCATTGACACAATGATTAGACCATAATATAGAAAAGGTCTAAAATCAGACCGTTGCTCGCCGGTCATCCACAAGGATGGACTGCTCTCAACAAATTTCATCTTTTTAAAATGCTTTAGATTGCCAAAAAATTGCAAAAAAAAAAAAGTGCCTTGTGATAAATCATTTCTTAACTTTTAAAAGTTTAATGATATGCACTCAATTTTTAAACTGCATTTTCTAACGAGTCGACAAGCTTTATATAAGTACCTAATGTTTGGGGAAAATTAAATAAAACCATCACTCTTTTTCCCTCAAATTTTCAACACCTACTTTTTTAGGCTTTTAATTAGCTTGTTTTGTAATTTCTTCATAAATTATTGTCTTCGTAATGAAATGATTGGCATGTTTTGTAATTTCTTCTTAGATTATTGTCTTTGTAATGACAACCAATAAATTAATTCCGCCACCAATGCCCTCCTAATTGAGTGAATGTTTCCTGCATCTCTCTCTCTCTTACAAGTTACAAATGTGGTTGGTTTAGCAAAGCCTCAATTTGTGAGCTTGGTTGAGCTTTTTAACCATGGTTATTTATGATCCGATCTCTCTCTCTCTCTAACGCACAGTTCTGAGTGATCTCCACAGTGCACAAATATCACCATTAACTGTTTACGCAAGCACAAATATCACCATTCACATTATATTATATTGCTTGCACATAACGTGCAATCATACATTGTATTATATTGCTTGCACATAGAAATGGTCAAGTGTTGAACCATCTCTCAAACAAATGCGGCCAAGACTTTGAACAACCTCAACTCTAAGTCCATGTACAAATGCAAGTCTATGGACTTATGAATTTGTGGTGAATTTGTCAGATTATGTTCACGGAAACAGACATGACTCTCAAAGTCACCTTAAATCATTAATTATCTATTAATCACACTTGAAGTTTATGCACTCACAAGCAAGTGAATGGTGGTTTGTGAGAGAATCACCCTCCTTCTGCTCCCCCCCACCCTCCTAAAAAAAAAAAAAAAAAAAGGAACTCGGCCCCCAAGTTTAGGATTGCTTTGAGATTTGGGTGGTCTCCTGCACACCCTTCAACTCAGTATTGTGCTCAAAGAATCACGTAGTAACAATTTCATGGTTTCTGTTCTGATTGGTGTAAGTACTGAAACACAAAGGCACTGAGATAATGTGATTGGAACGTATAGGCCACAACAACTTGGAAGATTAATGTTGTTGTAAGAGGAATGCGGGTACGGGTAGAACCAGGATTTTTTTTTTTTTTTTGGGCGGATCAAACGGTCTATCAACTTATCCAGGTAAGGTCAAACTAAACCTGAATCTAAAAATACATTAGCCAACAAAAAATTTTCAATTTTTGTAATGTAATTTTTTTTTCTTAATTAGTTGGGATGGGGCCATGGCCTAGGCTGCTTCCTCTGGCCATGAATGCGGGTATTCTGCAATATTCTCAGACAATATCAGTAAATAAATTGGTTTTTTAAAGGAAAATTTGCTTTTGGGTAGGGGCAAAGTCAGAAATTTTTTATTATGAACGCTTAATTATAGTTTCAAAGTTTTAACATGGACCAAAATATAAATTTTTACATACCTTAAACTAAAATATTTTGTATTTTGCATGTAAGTTTTTGTTTTTTTTTTTTTTTGTCAAAAATCTGTTAAGGGTCCAGGGTCCTTGCCCGCCCCCTGCCTAGTCTTGTTCGTCACTCCCTCGCTTTCACAGTCCAGCAGCCATTCACAACATTGAAGCTTCTAGAGAGGCTCCCTTCCGCAAGAACTAGTTTTGTCCTTCGTAGGCCGCGGCTGCAGGGACGAGATTGTTTCCCTAACTGGCACTCCAGTAACTGTGTCTAATGTCACAATTCATGTAATTTTTAAGTCATCACGATATAATTTTAAATTTTTAAATAAACAGCCGACACCAAGGTTGGAGTTAGGGGCTCAAATTAAAGTTTTAAAATTTTGACTTTGTCAAAAAATCATTTTTTAAAACTTTTATATAAAATAAATAAAATTTTCTAAAATTTCATGTAATTTTTTTTTAGGTGCGGCCAAGGCCCATGCTAACCCTACTTTAGCTCCACCCCTCCAAACCTCCTAATCTCCACCTCCTGTACGAGAGGCAACGTCGTTAATGGCGTAACTATGGTTGGTCTACACTGAGGACATCGTGATCATATTAACGGGACGTCGGAGACGATGGAGGCAAAGAGATAAGCAGTGGCAGAGGAAGTTGTTCAGGTAGCGGACTCGGAGGTCGTTGCTGATATTAATGGTGCAAATTAATCCATAGCCAGAGAATTGCCTGCCCCGTCGGATCGCGTTTTGCTTGCGTCACCCTGATCCTCAACATGCAGCTGGGTCATGTTAGTTATTTTTGAAAAGTAGATGAATATTTTCAGGATTTCACATTTTTCACTTTTCACCTTTTGTCCTTGACAATCAAATAGTATTTTTGGTAATTTTCACTCCCACGCACAAAGTGTAAAACTGACCTTACACAGAAAGTTTACATGGGTGAAAAATTACGAAATGCCCTTTGTAAGTTAAAAAAATCATAAACCGAAAAAGAAAAAGAAAAAAAACAAAAACTCTATCACTTTTCAGTCTTGTCTTTAGGACAAAGCTGTTTACCAAAAAGCCCTTTACTCTCCTGGCTTTTGTTTGGGTGCTTTTTGTTTATCATATTTTGTATATTGAAGATGAAAGAGTCAAGCAGATCTCCTTGAAATCAATTGCACTGTGTTCTTATTGCGGATTTGTTGGGAGGTCGCTTCTTTATTAAAAAATCATTATCGGGCCCACCCCGGCCAGCCCAATGTCATTTTTTCCAGCCCGAGTTAGGCCGGGTACCGGATACCCCCAGAGGCCTGGTCCGATGCTCAGGCTTATTTCTTTGGGATACTTTTTTTTTCTTCATTTTACTTACTCCTCAAGCAAACTCTTGACATTTCCGTTAGATCCAAGGCATTGAGGGAAAGACTCAAGAAGTCCACCACCTTTTAAGCTCAATTTTTCAACAACAATTAATACACAGTGACGCCAATTGTATGAACGCACAATTATATATTAAACAACTACCGTCGACCAAGTCAATTACTTAAAGATGATATATTTCCTCATAGAAATGGTCCACCAAGTCAATTACTTAAAGATGATATATTTCCTCATAGAAATGGTCCACCAAGTCAATTACTTAAAGATGATATATTTCCTCATAGAAATGGTCCAGGAATCGAACCATTTCTCGCCGTGAACAACCTCAACCGCACGTCCATGTACAAATTTATGCAAAGTCGATTGACTCACCAACTAATTGTGGCGATTCGTTCAGATCATGTTCATGGAGATAGCAAGTTGTGTGCGCCGCTGGGTGCACGCAACAAGCACACGCCAAAAGGAAAAGGAGGGTACTTTTGAAATTGTTGATAAAAAGGGTCCTTTTGGAACTTTCCCTTTTTGAGATTTTATTTTCCATCTTTACAATTTTTTTTTTTGGTAAAGAACCTGAGCATTTTTGTTAATAACAAAATATCATAGGGTCTATATAACCAGGTTAGGTTCATAAATATGGCTTTTGAGTCATCATCGATGTCTATACAATGTAGAAAATTTTTTCTTAATAAAATGGTTGGAGGCCTATTATTTGGCCTGAAATCGTCACCTTTCATTTGGTAGTGACGGTGTTTTGGTCATTTTCAGCCTTTAATTAGTAGTCCTTGTGACTATCATTTTTAAGACACTCCTCTCATCATATTTAAGGGAGCATTTGATGCACAAGGAAGAATTTAACGTGGTAAATTTATCACGATAAATTTTTTTGAAAAAAAAAAGCAGAATGAAATTTAGATGCACATGATGAGGTCATGTTTGATGCAAAGGAAGAATTTAACTTGGTAAATTTATGATGCACGAAGAAGAATTTAACTTAATAGAAAAATTAAGGAATTTTTTTCAAAAATGACGAGTTTTGGCCGAATATGTTCTTCCTATTACATTAAAAATTAAAATATAAATGAATGTTGTTCCATGACAAAGAACGAACCCCTGTACAGACTCCACTAGATGATTCGTATACTTTCATTACATCAATTTCTGCTCCTCATTGCTTCTTGGTTATGATGTTTTTGGCATTTTCGTTTGTTTGTATCTTCGTATGGGCTTCTTCTCCAAGCCTGCTTGGACAGTTTACATAGCTATGCCGGCCAGAGTTTGGCACAGACAGGCAGTGAACAGAACCGGGAACAGCCGATAGGCAGGCGGTGAACAGAACCGGGATCAGCCGATAGGCAACCGCTTCCCCAATCTTCATCTGAAATTGGGATTTCGCCCTCCTTGTTGATTCATTTCTATGATTTCCCCTTGTTTTCATTTAGTTGTTTAATCTGTTATGATTGATTTGGGGATTTTGGTGTAATCTATCGAATCTCTCCAAGGGAGACGCTAACGCAGCTTGTTACCAGGTTCTACCGGAAACCAGCGGCGAAGGAATCATCTCCGGTGCTATCTACGGTGGCATCTAGCTGTCGAGCAGGATATGGTCGCCTTCCTGAATGTGTTGAGGATCGGTGGACGCGATTACAGCGCAATCGGAGCTGCTGTGAGTTAATGCCAAGATTCCAAAGCTCCGCCTGAACCTGAAAAACGCTGGAACAGGGGAATCACGTCCTGCCGGCGACAGACGTGAGAAAGGGAGACAACGGTGAGAGCGGCGACTGTGGCGTTGGGGGAGCGGCGAAAAGGCAATGGTGAGAGAGCCGATGGCGGAGCGGCGATGGTGAGAAGGGAGATATGCTCGACCACGAGGGAGGAGAAGCTGTCGTCCACTGAGGAGGAAGGATGAGACAGGTGAAATCTTGTGAGGGTAATGGCACGAGAGGGAAAAGCAAGAGCGGGTGATATTTCACCCGCTCAAAAGTCAGACAGACCTGTAAGGTCGGACTTTTGAGTGGGTGAAATTCCACCCGCTCGTCCTAGATTTTTTTTATTTCAACCGGGCAATCAAACACACCCTGATTTTTTTATTTCAACCGGGCAATCAAACACACCCACACCCTAAAGGGTAGGGGAAAAGTAGGGCATCAATCGATGGGATTTAGACCCACACCCTAAAGGGTAGGGGAAAAGTAGGGCATCAATCGATGGGATTTAGATATATACTCTTAATCATACCCGTTTTTTGAGATAGTCGCATTCTAATTCAAATTCGGATTTAAATAAAGATAAAAAAAATTTATATCCAAATCCAAAAATCACAAATTTATATCCAAATCCAAAATGTGATTTGACAATGCGAATCTGATTTTTATATCCAAATCAGAATTTTGAACTGAATTTTGCTAATCTTCAAAATGTCAAGTATTAAACATATGATATTTGTCTAAAAAGAAATTTGATCCCAATATGTATTTAAATCAAACCCAACCCAATATTTATGTATATTGATCGAGGTGTGAAATGACCAAAATACCCTCAATCAAATAAAAAAGTAACTTTTTATAAGGTCAAAAAAAATTGTGAAAAAAGAAAAAATGTTATAAAATGCCGATTACTTTACAAAAATTTTCACAATGTCTCGCTTACATGGGTGTGCCGCCTCACCTGGTTAGCGCCTGCCTGGTAGGGATCCGGTCAATGTGGAAGTGGCCGAAAATTGAAGGGGAAGGAGCATGGATCTTTCCAAGCTGTGGCGATCACTGACTCACATCATTAATTTAATAAGATCTCCGTCAGTCGTCTGCCTGAAAACATCGATCCACAGGTCTTTGTGATCATTGACTTGGTGCTTCTAAAATACCAGATAGAATGCACAAAGCTGGACATAACAAGAGAAGTGATCATAAACAGAATCATGGAGAGCTACACACAGTTTCTTGGGTTTGTTCTTGTAGCTCTTGTCCTGGAAGTGGGCTCGGCCCAGGATACTCCAAGGACGATTGTCACTTCAGATTTCTTCAATACCCTCCTTTCTCAAGATGGTAGTTGTGAGGGAAAAGGCTTCTACAACTATGATTCGTTCATATCCGCCGCTGAAAGTTATGGCGGCTTCGGCACCACCGGCCGGCGGCACCGACGTTCAAAAGAGGGAGCTAGCTGCTTTCCTTGCTAATGCCATGCATGAAACAGGAAGTATGTCAGCAACTAGCTCACTTATGTGGCAGTAATCAACTATGCAGAATTTTTTCTCACTTTGCATTTTAAATTACAGAAGCAGTTGGTACTCATGAAGTGAAAGTCTTTAATATGTTTCTTTGACAATATGAAAACTGTAGGCTTCTGCAGGATAAGCGAAACAGATGATCGTTCCGACCACTGTAATCAAAACTAC
The DNA here is from genome assembly GCF_008831285.2 of Nymphaea colorata. Lineage (NCBI taxonomy): Eukaryota > Viridiplantae > Streptophyta > Magnoliopsida > Nymphaeales > Nymphaeaceae > Nymphaea > Nymphaea colorata. Next base: position 904,565 of record NC_045138.2, on the reverse strand, counting down.
CCGCAATATCCTTGTGCTCCAGGCAAAAGTTACTATGGCAGAGGACCGTTGCAGCTATCATGGTAACAATCATTTACATACTAATTTGTCATACGTTAAGATGTGCATGATTTCCTAGCATCATTTTGGCCTTATCACTGGTGCTCCTTTCCACCCACCCCCCAAACCCAAATTTCCTTCTCAAAAAGACGACTGTGCTTCTTTTTTTTATTTATCATTTTCCTTGAGATCTAATTAAAACAAGAATTAAGTTTGAAAGAAATTAAATTTTCATGGGTGTTAATCCCTTGAAACCATAAACCATGGTAACCGAAATTAAGAGAAATTAAGCCGACAACCATATGACCTTTTTATTTCTTTGTATAAAATGCCACCAAAACAACCACATTGAAAATCTCTCATTCTCTTTCTCTAGATATCTCTCTTACTTTTACGGATACACACACACAGGAACTTCAACTATGGTGCAGCAGGGCAGGCCATTGGCTTTGACGGCTTGAACAACCCGGAGATCGTGGCTCAGGATAAAGACATATCTTTCAAGACAGCAGTGTGGTTTTGGATGTCCAACAGCAACTGCCACCAAGGGATCACCACAGACGGCGGCTTTGGCTCCACCATCAGAGCCATTAACAGTGGTGAGTGCAGTGGAGGAGCTCCGGACAAGGTGCAGTCCAGGGTAACTTCTACCAGCGGTTCTGCCAGCAGTTTGGCGTAGACCCAGGTCAGAACGTCTACTGCTAGATTAATTCCGCCATACTATTGCAGACATGTACTAGATATAAGCATGTTCTCATTTAAATAAAATGATATTAAGATCAACTGAGTGAAAGTTTCCTGCATCTCTCTCTCTCTCTTACATATGTGGTTTAGTGAAAGCCTCTATCTGTGAGTTCTCTCTCCTACATATGTGGTTTAGTGAAAACCTCAATTTGTGAGCTTGGTTGATCTTTTTAACCACGGTTAATTGTGCCACATTTATGATCCGGTCTCTCTCTCCCTCTCTCTCTCTCACACACACACACACACACACAGTTCTGGAGGATGTCCACAGTGCACAAATATCATCATTAACAGTTTATGCTGCTTGACTTTCATTCTCTGTGAAACTTTCGATTGATTTCCATCAACACCTATGTGAAAACGGGAAAACCAATTAATTTGCTGACCTTCGCCGCGCAGGATATGAGGCATATTTAATGTCAGAACAAGGCTTAAAGAGTAGGTAGGATATTTTGATAAGTTTTAAAAAAGAAATGTTTTTTACAGTGTTTTTACTTTTTATATGTCTACTTTTGTCATTGCAGAAAGTTTTTCTCTTTAGTGTGAACTGAAGTTATTTTAGTCATTAACCATGTTACCCACGAAATTCCATGCACCAATATAGCGCATATAATCATGTCCAATTTAACATGCTCCAATTAGTTGTGGCATTTTCCTTCTTTAATTTTTTGAAATGAATCCATCCTTACGAGGGACCCAAGTCAGTTTCCGCACCAGATATGGCAGTGAATTGCATGCACTAAGGTGGTGCACACAACAAATATGGGGTGTTGAAAAAACGTGGGGGGAGTTTTAGAGATTTAAAAAAAAAATGCCTTTTTTTACATTTAAGTTTTTTCACTATTTTTTTGTCCTTACAGGGGTTTCCCTCTTTACTAATCAAGGGCATCCTTGTCATTATTCTAGTGCACAATTCAACCAGACATTGGTATCAAGGAATAATGTGCAATCATATATTAAACAATGACTATACAAGTCAATTAAGTTAAGATAATTTTCGTTCAAATCCAAACATTATATTGCATTCTCATTCTCTGAACAAATGCGGCCAAGACTTTGAACAACCTGAACTCTTGAGTCCATTTACAAATGCAAGTCTATGGACTTATGAATTTGCGGTGAATTAGTTAGATTATGTTCACGGATCTATGCATGGCACTTAAAGACACATTAAATCATTAATTATCTATTCATCGCACTTGAAGTTTATACACGCACAAGCAAATGAATGGTAGTTCTTGAGAGGTGAAGCCCTCCCCTCTCCCCATTCCCCAACACCACCCTCCCCATACCCCTCCCCCCCCCAAAAAAAAAAAAACTTCAGCCCGTGAGGTTTATAGTTGTTTTCAGATTTGGGTGGTCTACTGCACACCCTTCAACTTATTATTGTACTCAAAGAATCACGTAGTGACAACTTCATGGTTTCTGTTCAATGTTTGATTGGTATAAGCACTAAAACACAAAGGTTGGAACACATAGGCCACACCACTGATTAATGCTGTTGTAATAGGAATGCGGGTATTCTACAATATTCTCAGACAATCTCAAAAAATTGGTTTTCTAAAGAAAAATTTGCTTCGAGAAACTTAGTGATACCTTGAAGAGTCTAAAAATGTAAGATCATTTGGTGGGCCGGCATATGTATATGAGGAATTTCAGACATTATAGCTGTCTTATGGTAAATATCTGCTTAAGTGATTGCATTTTGGGATATTACGTCATTTTATATGGTATAGGGTAATTTTGAAATGTATAGATACCTGTTTGCAATTACGGACTCTTTGATGGGTTGAATCCGTAATTGCTCTTAATATAAAATAGTAGTAGTCCCTGGGGTCGTGCAAATGGTTGTCTGAGACGTTGATTTTTAGGGTTTTCTCTTCCCCATCCGAGAGAGGCCTCACGCGCACCGCACGTACCTTGAAAGACCCTGCTGTGATCTTCCTGTGCACCAGTTCAGATGGATTCAGGTACGCTTCCGCTACAGTTAAGTTTATTTTGTTTAATTCAATGATTTAGCATGAGCATGATCCTGTTTAGGGCATATCGTTTTGTGTATGCATGAGGGAGAAATCCCAACAATTGGTGTCAGAGACCATGTTCTTTGTCAAATCATTGATTTTTTGGATGATTTTGTCTGTCTCCCCATTAGATGTTCCCTTTCTTCGGTTGCAAGTATTGTTTTCAAAAAAAAAAAAAATCTGGAAAGGGGGCGACGGCCTCCATCGCGTGGGGGATGGAAGCCGTCGGCTTCCGTCGCAACCGGACAAAGGGACAAAGGGAGGAGAAACGGTCGGATTCTGCCGTTAAGGCGGGATGGGTGGGCAGCAACCGCCGGCTTCAGGCGACGGCCGGCTGCTCGCTTGCCGTGCACCCTGCCTTCGATTTCTGAAAGGAACGGGCAGTGAGGCACGATGATGGGAGAAAAGGTTTTCGCCCACCTCCGTCCGGCCACGTCCAGCCTCGCGGAGGAGTTCACCGTCGCCGGATGGCACCGTAAGACGCACGGGTGCCCACCCACAGCCTGCCGGTGGCTTTCTGGCCACCGTTTTCAGCGCCCAAAAACAGAAAGGGGCGGAAATAAAAAAAAGGGTAGAAAAACGGCCGATTCCGGCCGGTTTTCGGTGGGGGACGGCCGGGCATCGCGACGGGTGGCCGGTGGAAGGCCACCGTCTGCCTGCCGTTCGGCAGGCGAGCGGTGGAGACGACGCCCACGACTGCTCGCGCGGTCGAGCGGGCGGGTCGGGTCTTGACAGACCCGATCCAGATCCATCAGCTTTAAAAAAAAATGCCGCCCGCTTCCGCCGGCTTTAAGTTTTTCTAACCGGGTCAGGTCCGACCCGACCCGTATCCATACGGTTTGTTTTGAAACAGAACCAGTTCATTAAGTTTAGAACCGATTCAGTTTGATTTATAACCGGTTCGAACCTTTTAGAACCGATTCGGACCATTTTCAAACCGATTCAGTTGTTTTCCAGACCGGTTCAGTTGATTTTCAAATTTTGAACTCTTTTGATCCCATATCATTGAATCATTTGGTCTTGGATTCAAAATAGGGTTAATGTTGTATGCAATTTTAATTTATGTATCATGTTTTGCAAGTTATTAAAATTGTGAATGTGCTTTAGGTGAATGTTTGGACCATGAATTGAACTTTGGCCATGTCTATTGTTCGCAATGAGTAAGCTTGTACTTTATGTTACCAAAGTGACCTTTGTTGTACGAATTTGCCTGTTTTGAACATTAGATAATAGTATACTTGATTCATGCGGGCAATGATCAACCCAAAGGAGGATTGTTGTTTGGTCAAGTTTAAGTATACAGAGCAATGAATATGTGATAATTTTCCGGTTTCCATGTGAATAGCGAGTCAATCCAAAGATAGGCTTGTTGTTTGATAGAGTTAATTATCTATATTCATTGTTGACGAAGGATACCACTTGCAGATAGTATTTCAATCCAAAGATTAGATATTTACGTTGCACCGGTGCCTTGTGATGGGTTTTTGGGCCATTGTGTTTAAATTTGTTTATATTTGTTGTTTCATCTTTGTACATGTATTGATTGTGAGCATGCTTTGGTTTGTTCGTTATACAGTGAGCTCTGCTTCCATGATATCTGCAAATTTGAGTACTATTCCTGAGTTAAATGGTTCGAATTTTAAGGACTGAAAAGAAACAGTCATGATTGTTCTAGGTTGTATGGATATAAACCCTGCATTTAGGGAGTCATGCCCACCTCATCCAACAGATGAAAGTTCCCATGAGGATAAGCGGTACTTTGAACGGTAAGAACGCTCAAACCGCATGTGTCTAATGATCATGAAGAGATCAATTTCAGAAAACTTAGAGGCTCAATCAATTAATGAAAAGGCTAGTGCCAAAGCGTTCCTCGAAGAGATTGAAAAACGTTTTGCTAAAAACGAATAGGCTGAAACAAGCACTCTTTTGAGTAAACTTGTAACGCTGAGGTATAAAGACAAGGAGAACATACAGGAGCACATTATGGAAATGTCTCATCTTGCTTCAAAATTACAGGCACTAGGTTTGAGGTTACCTGAAGACTTTATAGTGCATATGGTTCTCCTTTCTCTTCCACCACAGTTTGGACAGTTTAAAGTTAGTTATAACTGTTAGAATGAGAAATGTTCTCTTAATGAACTCATTTCGCACTGTGTGGAAAAAGAGGAGAGATTGAAGCATGATAGGATAAAAAGTGCTCACTTGGCTACTGCGCCTAAAAGTAAGAAAAGAAAGACTGTTAAGGAAATTGCAGTTGATCACGCATCCATTAAGAAACAGAAGAAGCATAAGGAAGGCAAATCAGGCTGTTTCTTTTGCAAGGATGAATGTCATATGAAGAAGGATTGTGCTAAGTATCACGCATGGCGTAAAAAGAAAGATACAATTTTCACTTTGATTTTGTTCTGAGGTTAATTTAATTTCAGTACCAAGACACACTTGGTGGGTTGATTCGGTTGCTACTACTCACATAAGTGTTTCTCTGCAGAGCTACCTGAATTGTCGGACGCCAAATGATGTTGAAAGATTCATCTAAGTGGACGATGACAAGAAGACGAAGGTTGAAGCCATAGCAGATTTTTGGTTATTGTTAAAGATTGACTCCTATTTGAATTTGACGAAAACTTATCTAGTACTATCTTTTAGACGAAATTTGATTTTTTATTTCTTTACTGCACAAATTTGATTATTATTGTTCATTTGAAGAAAATAAATTTAAGTTGTTTTTTCATTCAAATTTGATTGTCATTGGTTCTTTGTCTAATAGCAATAACATCTATTTGCTTGATACGGTTGTTTCATTTCATGAAACCTTACATGTTACACCTAGTGGTACTAAAAGAAAATTAGCCAATGAGAATTCTGTTATGTTGTGGCATAGGCGCTTAGGATATATTTCTGAAAAGGGAATAAAAAGGCTTATGTCGAATAGAATTCTTGAGTCCCTTGATTCTTTAGACTTTAATGTTTGCATTGAATGTATAAAGGAAAAATGAACAAACATTAAGGAGTTATAAGTTTTATAATCCATCCAGTAAGTCTTTCTTTGAAACGGGAAATGCCCATTTCTTTGAAGATATTGAGTTTGGGGAGGTGATCAGGTTAGAAGCATTGCCTTTGAACATGGACCTGAGTCCACTCATACGGATGTTGTAAGCAATAGTAAGGTATTCATTCCTACCATTGTTCCATCAACATATTCAGAATAAGACAATGATGTCGATCTCCCTACTGAAGAACAAACTCAACAACCTATCTATGAGCTAAAGCATGCTTCCCGTCAATGGTATTACAAATTTCATCAAGTTATAGTTTCATTTGGTTTTGAGATTAATATGGTTGATGAATGAGTATACCAAAACTTCAGTGATGCAAATTTATTTTTCCGATTTTATATATCGTTGATATATTGCTGGCAAGTTGATGTAGGCATATTGCATGAAACTAAGACATTTTGTCAACAAAGTTTGACATGAAGGATCTTGGTTGTACATCTTTTGTATTGGGTATCCAAATATTTTGAGATCATTCTTAGGGTATTCTTGGATTATCACAAAAGGCCTACATTGATAAGGTGCTTCAGTGATGTGGCATGAAGGATTGTAAACCACGAGATACTCCAATTGCTAAAGGAGACAAGTTTAGTCTCAAACAGTGTCCTAAAAGTGAAATCGAATCTAAGGAAATGGAAAGGATTCCCTATTCGCCTATTGTAGGAAGCCTTATGTATGCTGAGGTCTGTACTCGTTCGGATATTGCATTTATCGTTGAAATGTTAGACAGATACTTAAGTGATCCTGGTATGGATAATTTGAAAGTAGCCAAAAGAGTTTTGAGGTACTTATAAAGAACAAAAGATTTTATGCTCACATACAATAAATCAGACCAGTTGGAGATCATTGAGTATTCAGATTCTGACTTTGCTGGGTGCCAAGACAGTAGCATAGCATGTTACAAGACATCCAATCATGCTTTGTTATTACGGAATTTTGTCACGGAGCTGCGCATTGTGAGTGGTATAGAAAGGCCATTAAGGTTGTTGTTTGACAATAATTCAACAATCATGTACTCTAATAACAGCCACAGTTTATCAAAGTCGAAGCACATCGACATTCATTTTTGGGCTGTTAAAGAGAGAATACAGAATGGTTAGGTGTCTTTAGAGCATATTTGGACAAACTCTATGATTTCAGATCCGCTTACCAATGGTTTAACACATAAGGTCTTTCACGAACATGTTGTTCGTATGAAGGTGTTATCCTTGGATGATATGCTAGTTTACTGGGAGTTTGTATTTTGTTTGCTCTTATGTATGGACACATATTTAGTTTTTTACAAAATAAAGTTTAAAGTTATTTGGTCTCATTTTGTATTTATGTGTTTTTTGATCTCCATAACGTTTTAAAGTTGGACCAGTTGAGAATAGACATGTTGTAATCACGTTACATGTAATTCTAATGTTATAGATCCATATCAGATCTATGTCATTGGTTGTGTTAACATTTGTGATCATTGAAGGTTTAGCTAATTTTAACATAGCGAAAGCTGCTTTGGTTATGTGTTGATATGATTATGGACGAGATTGGTGAAAATGACGTTTAATAAGATAGTAGTTATGAGTTCCTAAGGTTTTATGTAATGTTTGAATGTATAAAAACATATTTAGCCCAAGTGGGAGATTGTAAGATCATTTGGTGGGTCGGCATATGTCTATGAAGAATTTTAGACATTATGGTTGTCTTATGGTAAATATACGCTTAAGTGATTGCGTTTTGAGATATTACGTCATTTCATATGGTATGGGGTAATTTTGAAATGAATCGATACCTGTTTGCAATTACGGACTCTTTGATGGGTTGAATCCGTAATTGCCCTTAATATAAAATGGTAGTGGTCCCTGGGGTCGTGCAAATGGTTGCCTGAGATGTTGGTTTCTAGGGTTTTCTCTTCCCCATCTGAGAGAGACCTCACGCGCACCGCATGTACCCTAGAAGACCATGTTGTGATCTTCCTGTGCACCAGTTCAGATGGATTCAGGTATGCTTACGCTGCAGTTAAGTTTATTTTGTTTAATTCAATAATTTAGCATGATCCTATTTAGGGCATATCGTTTTGTGTATGCATGAGGGAGAAATCCCAACAAAAAACCCATTTCCCTTCCTCCTGCCCCTAAAGTTTATGGTTGTTTTGTGACTTGGGCAGAGAGTGGTACACCCCATTAACTAAAGTACTATCATTCATCCACTATTTACTATTCAGATGAGTATCATCTACGAAAATCTAATTGACTACCAGACCTTTACCGGTCTGCCAATGCGAGCAAATATGCTATGCTCCTTGATCCTTTCGAGTAGCTTGGAGACTTGGTTGAGCCAGCAGTTGGTAATATGTGGGCACCAGCTCCTTGCTCTTGCTGAAGCATGCTACAGCCTTGGGGTCATTCCCCATTGGCGATCAGCTATGCTCCTCAGGTCTTTCGAGGAGCTTGGAGTCCTCGTTCAGCTAGCGGTTGGTAGTATGTGGGCACCAGCCCTTGCTCTTGCTGAAGCAAGCTACAGCCTCGGGGTTATACCCCACTAGCAATCTTTTGGAGGGGGGGGGGGGGGTGTTTCCAATAAAACAGGAAAAAAAACTAGTAAGGAAAATTCAACTATGGGCTTCAAGCCATGAATTTCTTGACAGAAAACTTCAGGGTGATTAACAAGGAAGCAAGGAACTGTACACCCTTTCAATGGTGGAGACAAGACTTTTTAGTCATGGAGCACTTGCACTGGTTACACAAATTTGCTGTGGGCACTGCGTATAATTTTGGAGTCACAACAATGTAATGTTGGGACATTATAATGCAAGTTTTAATAAGCTGGTGTAGGAAGTGGCCCGCCCCAGTTAACAAGTAGCTCCACTACTGCACCCTTTATATTGCCCAAAACATAGCACCAGTTAAGTGATCAACGAGAAAAAATTGTAGTGATGATCCTTTGTCTGGTCTGAGAAACAAAACCAAATAATTTTCAACTTAAAATTAACAATCAAAAGTGTAAATGAATTTTCAGTGTCCTATATAGGAATTAGTACTAACAAGGAAAATTGTAGTAATAAAGAGAACCGAATCACCACGGAAACATACTTGGCAAGTATCTAAAAAAAGAAGTGCCCGATTTATCTCTAAATGAGAGGCTTTCATGAGCTGGTAAATGAAGCAGCTTGTTTGTTATGAGTGTGGTGCAGTCTCCATCGGGATGGGTGTTAAAAAGGGGCCTTTCATTTCACATTCTTTCGTGAAAAGCCCGTAACATGGAAATCGGCCTCAATAGTAAATATTAGACTTGTATAAAAGAACCAAAAATTAATGAGTGGGGCTAGCTGCTGATTATGTTACTTATATATTCTACATCTGTTTTTGTTTAGAAATTAGATGAACAGTAGATTATTCACTTATAAACGAACACTTATATTGCCCAAAACATATCTATAGTTAACCGATAATTTAAGCTGAATGGTGATCCTTTGTCTGGTGTGAGCAATAGAAACAAATAATTTTCAACTTAAAAATAACATTCAAAGGTGTAAAATAATTTTACATGTTTCGATATGACATAATTTTACATGTTGCTTATATTCTATCTCTTTTTTTTGTTGAAAGATGACAAGTATATTTTAACTTAATGAACACTTGGTTATCGAGCCCAAGTCTTAGAACTATGAATGCTTAATTTTCGTGGGCCTGATGACATTAAATTCTAACTAACTTTAAAATTTGGATTTAAGATCTTCATTATGCTTCAAAATGTATGGAAGTCAAATCAAAGGAGGGAGGAGAAAGTGGCCAGGCATACGAGATCCACAGGATAAATGATTTACAAATTTATACTAAGTTTAATTTGTGCATCTTTGACAAACAATTTTGAACTATCCTTATTAGAAATCAAGGATCTGAAAGCCTAAAATCTAATGTCCTACTTCAGACAATTGACATGAGGTTATCAAATGCCTCTCAATGTCCACTTTAAATTAAAAACATAAACTTTTACTTATTATTTCTTCATGACATGCATGATATTGAAGAGAGGCCTCTTCATCAATTGGTAAATTGTCAGCAAAATCAAGGCTTGCATCAATAAAGCCTCTACATATAAAAGAAAACAGGTAGATACTGGACCTTAATATGCTAGACTTGGTGGGGTCTGCTGGGTCATTAAGTTTAAGATCATGCAGTGAAGATTAAATTGAAAAAAGGGAAAATTTATTTGTACTTTAAATATCTCTCAAATGAGACAAAAAAAATCAATTTACGAAACTCTTTTTTTTTCCTCCATTGAGGGGCATTTTGGTCTCTTGATGACACAATTGGCCATTAATTTTAAGAAGATCACATAGTAAAGAATTAAGCAGAAAAAATGAAAATTTATTTGTATTTTCAAGAGACTGAAATATCTATCAAAGGAGAAAGGAGACAAAAATCATCAATTTAATAGTTATATGTTTCTGGGACAGACGGGGCTGTTTCTTCCCCATCATCTTTTCATCAACAATTCAAAGTTGAGACAGTTTTTTCCCATCCGCAAAAAACAAATGTCTCAGTCAAGAAAAAAATGGTCCCATATTTGGAGCATTGAGAAAATTAATATTAGGCAACAGTGACTTCCGGATAAGTTGATAAAATTTCTTCCCATATCACATGTCACATTGTTGCGCATAGAAATGGTCCAACAATCGGACCACCGCTCGCCGTTCATCCACAAGGATGGATGGCTCTTGTATAATCAAAACGTGAGCAACGTGAACTACACTCCATCTACAAAGACTAAGACTCACGAATTCAAAATGTTTGTGGAATTGGATATGGTTCTTAAAATGCTTCAGATTATTAAAAAGTTTTTTTTTTACAAAAAGCCCCGAATGTTTAGGCAAGTAACAAATCACTTCCCAACTTTTGAAAATTAACTGATATGCACCCAATTCTTGAAATAAATTCTCTAAGTGATCATGTCTACTGAAAAGCAATAAAAATGTGTATGCCTTATACTGTTTAAGAAATTAAATGACGAATCGCTACTCAACTTTTAAATGTTAAAAAATAAGCATACAACTTTTGGAGGAACTAAGTTCCCCACCAATGGAAATTAAATATTTAATAGAAAACAATAAAAAACATCCTTCTTAAAGACCAGAAGTATCATTCATTGGTCAAGGGAGAATCGGTTCTTTTAGGAGAGGTATTTTGTCGTTTATGTGAAATTTTAAGTTTTTTCTATTAATAAGCAATTTTTTTAACAGCACCTATTTTTTAGTTTTTTTGAAAGTTATATAGTGGTTTGTCATTTATTCTACTTTATCAAGATTGAAGTTCACAATGGCGACCCCAAAGAATGCTGGAATTGCTTGCTGGTCATATAGGGGCGGCTTGACCTTGATTGGTTGTTTGACTAGCATGGACAGAACAAACAAGTGTTCTTTCAAGGGTGAGAACGAGCCAGGGCCTTGACCGGTCCCCAGATTTCAAAATCTATAAATTCATATGTTAACATTTTGTGCCTAATAGATGGTGTGGGTTTTGTGCCTAATAGATGGTGTGAAGTTGGTAAGTGGTCAGTTTTCATTATGAAACTCTAAAGCGTGAACTTTTTATATTGCAAGTGTGACACCAATATGCAAGTTGAAGCAAGTTGAGTGCTATTCTGAGGGAATGAGAGAAGGGTGAGAGACTTCAGCCTTTTTGTTGAGTGGTAGGATGAAATACTTGTCCAACTCATTTAACTTACTAACATTTTTAAAATCTTGTTTTGGCTTATGTAAATATTTTGAAAAATATGATGGCCCGTGTGACTAAGGACGGAGTCGGGGCTGGCATAGGCCATTGCGCCGCCCCATCCTTTCCCAATATTTTTTTAGATTTATATGTGAATTTTAAAAAATTCAATTATCCTATATAATAACTTAGCAAGTTATTTTCAACTCCAGTTAAAATTTTGAAATAATAATTTGGCCCTCCCAGAGAAAATTTCTGTGTGCCCTTGCCTTTGACAATCAAAATGCTTGTATCCTTGACTTGATTATAACATGTGGAATTAGCAACAATGCTCTAGCAACAGGACAGGCATGAAAATAAATGCAAATTTATTCCTCTAGGGATTCGCCTTTTAACTGAATTTCTTGGAGGAAGGCTCCAAGGTTACAAATTGGGGTGAACAACGAGCTCTACTCTTGAACGAATTCGAGAGTCATTTGCTTAACGAGTTAATCTCCAATTCATGAGTCGATTCGTTCAAATAATCAAGTTGAGTTCGATCTCAACACGTAACTGCCGAGTCGAGCTCAAGCCTTAATCGAGTTTGTAGAGTCTTAATCGAGTCGAGTTCGAGCTCCTCATGTAACGCTGAATATCAATTCTATTCTAATGAGTTTGTCGAGCTTTAATCGAGTCGAGTTTGAGCTCAACAAGTAACAATGAATATTAATTCTATTCAAACGAGTTTGTCGTGTCTGAATCGAGTCGAGCTCGAGTTCAACACATAACTGTCGAGTCGAGCTCGAGCTGCTTTCGTCGAGCAATTTTCGAGCTCGAAACGAGTCGAGCTAGAGGTTTCATTAGTTGAGCCTAGTTCTAGCTAACTGAACTTGGGCTTGACTCTCTCATGTTCATCCCTAGTTATAAAGGCCAACTTTTTTTATTGCATTTAACACATATATATATATATATATATATATATATATATATATATATATAAATGCTGACATGAACTACATGATACTATCATTTTTCTCCAGTGTAAACAAAAAAAATAATTTTCTACTTAAAAAATAATATTGAAAAATGTGTCTTTCATGCATTGTTAGTAGGACTGGCCATCGGTGTGGCTCCACAAGAAATCGGTTTTGGGTTCATTGCAACTCGAGCACGTCTGCCCAGGCCTGAGGCTCGATCCGATTAAAACAAAAATATGTTCTTTAATGTAATATAACACACAATCGTACTTCAGACCTCAGATTAAGAAAGCCTCCTATTTAAAGAACAGCATGAAAAGCACTCAATTATGACATGATTCAAGTGGAGATCACGTCTTTGTATTATTCGTCAACAAGATAAAGGCCAGTATCAAGAAAACCAAAAATATGAGACCCCTAATGAGGACTCAAGCAAAAAGAAAAGGCCAGTGCAAAAATTCCGCAAATGAAAAGACTGGTCAATGTAGAAGTAGTGGCAGGAAATTGAAGGGGAAGGCAAATGGAGCTTTCAAAGCTACACTGAAGACCGACTCTGCACCCTCAATTGATAAGTTCAAAGACTCTGCTAGTGTGATCACTGACTTGGTGCCTATAAATACCTGATAGAATGCACCAGGCTGGGCACAACAGGAGAAGTGATCATAATCAGAACCATGAAGTGCTGCACACAGTTTCTTGGGTTTGTTCTTGTAGCTCTTGTTCTGGAAGTGGGCTTGGCCCAGGACACTCCAAGGACGATTGTCACTTCTGATTTCTTCAATACCCTCCTTCCTCAAGATGGTTGTGAGGGAAAAGGCTTCTATAACTATGATTCCTTCATATCCGCAGCAGAAAGTTTCAACGGCTTCGGCACCACCGGCGGCACCGATGTTCAAAAGAGGGAGTTAGCTGCTTTCCTTGCTAATGTCATGCATGAAACAGGAAGTATGTCCCTCGAGATAGCTGTTTTGTGGCAGAAACTACTTCCATGCATATAGATAATGTTTCTAGTTTAGTGGTTCTCTTTGCATTTTGAATTATTCATTGCTGTTGGCACTCATGAATTGAAGTCGCTAATATGTTTATTTTGACAATATGAACAAACTGAAGGCTTCTGCTACATAAACGAACAAAACCCAGGCAGCATCTTCTGTGATCAAAGCGTCTCGCAATATCCTTGTGCTCCAGGGAAAAGTTACTTCGGCAGAGGACCACTTCAGCTATCATGGTAACAATCATTTACATATTGACTCCCTATACCTTTACTCTAGCATTTAAAGGGAAAACAGCATGATTTCTGTCTCATCGATGATTGGCGCCCTTTCTTTTTTAAAAAAATTCCATTTTAAAGTCTGCACTGTGGTTCTTACTCTTCCATCCTACTGTTAACATAGGTCCAGTTAAAGAATAAAAAGCAAAGAAAACAGTACTGTTAACTAGGGGTGAACACCAGCCAAGTTGAGTCCGAGTTCAGCTAGCTCTATTTCTGCTCGACTAATGAAACCTCGAGCTCGGCTCAAGCTCGAGAATAGCTCGACAGAAGCAGCTCGATTTCGAATTAGCAGTTACGTGTTGAGCTCGAGCTCGACTCGATTAAAGCTCAACAAACTTGAAGGAGCTTTGTAAAAACATACACAATTAATTAGCGTCAGCATACTAGTTTTTTCATTTTCAAGCCAAGTAAAGCTTTAACAGTTCGAGTTCAGTAAACTTGAACTCTACTTGATTATTTATGAGTCGACTCACGAACTCAAACTCGACTCGATAAGCAAATGACTCGGCTTGAACTCATTCACAAGTCGACCTCGTTGTTTACCATAACTTAAAACAATAGTATTGATAATCAATCTCCCTCTCTCTGCACAAATTTTTTTTTTGAGGTGAGTAAGAGCTGGAAGGAGGGCAGAAGCCCTCCTCCCTTCCCTCCACACCCCAAGGTCCAGAGTTACATCGGGATCAGGTTCGGTTCTTGAGTATCGTGAGTAGTAATCATACAAATCGAAATAATGACAAATATTATGCATGTTGTTACTTGACCATCATTCTTACTTTGGGACATGGATATGCCTACACGCGTAGGAACTTCAACTATGGTGCAGCTGGGCAGGCCATTGGTTTTGATGGCTTGAACAACCCAGAGATCGTGGCCCAGGACGCAAACATATCTTTCAAGACTGCAGTGTGGTTCTGGATGTCCAACAGCAACTGCCACCAAGGGATCACAACAGGTAGTGGCTTTGGCTCCACCATCAGAGCCATTAACAGTGGTGAGTGCGGTGGAGGAAATCCAGCAACAGTACAGTCGAGGATCAACTTCTACCAGAGGTTCTGCCAGCAGTTCGGGGTAGACCCAGGCCAGAACCTCTACTGCTAGAATTTGCCACCGCCCTCCTGCATGCCAACGTTGCCCTTGATCCATCGTGCTATTGGATATATACCTCTACTAATATGCTTGTACTCAGATAAATAAGATGTTATTGACATTGAGATCAGTAAAAGTGAAGTTTCCTGCATGCTCTCTCCCCTTCCCTTTCTCTCTCTTTTGATCATATGTAATCACGGGTGGAACCAGAATGTTCTGGGTAAGGGGCCACTAGTTTAAAGGTTTTAAATTTTAATTCAAGAGGCACCCAGTGTGTAAACTAAAAATACTATCTTAAAATATTAATATGAAAATAAGTTTTTCTTTTTCTTTTTTTGGCATATAAGGGCAGTTGCCCACACAGTAGCACACTTGCCTCTGCACCTGTATGAGGTTGATCTGAAAGCCTTTGCATGTAACCACCATTTGTTGGAACCTGAGAAGTATTTCACCCTTTGAGATGGTGTTACATACTCAAAATAGAAACTGACTTCTACCAACCTCCACCCTGTTCTTTTACACCATATATATATATATATATATATAGAGAGAGAGAGAGAGAGAGAGAGAGAGTGGGTGTGATAAAGCTACCCAGCCATCACAAAGGCTATCTACTTAGAAGCAAATATAAAAGGTTAATAAAAAAAACAAGAAGAAAAAGGTGTAAACTAATATTAGATAATGAATTTTTTTTTTATGTTTCTTTTAATTGTCCATCATGTTGAATGGGACGATAAAAACTAAATGTTTGAATATATATATATATATATATATATATATATATATATATATATATATATATAATGGTTCTTTGGACTATCTTGATTGGCTTTGCATTTTCTCCATGAATCTGTTCAACTAGTCTTGGCCTGTAAAAATCGGCAAAAACCTTCAATTGGCTGCGTGTAGTTAGTTAAATTACCCATACAAAACATGAGACAGCAAATTCTGGAGTTCACCAGAGCACCCACCCACACCCAGTAAACCATTCAGATCCCAACCAAGGTTCGAACAAGAAAACTGAACATTTTATCTTATCAAAATTTCAAGACAAGATATAGACGTTGGGAAGAGTTAGTATATATATAAATAAATAAATAATTATAAAAAGTTTATGTATAAATAAATAAAAATTTTGTTGCTGGATGCACCAGCCTATATTCCAGCCGTATTATATCCATTCTTATTAGAGCAAAGAACAAGAGAATCAATAAGGAGTTGGGAGAAGCACTCACAGAGGAGTACGGAGGGCACAAGAAAACTCTTTCCAAGACTTGAACCCAAGTTCCTCAGCAACATCACTAGTTTGACTTGTTTCTAACAAAAGAGGGCACAAGAAAAATAGCCGAAACAGTGAATAACCCCAAAACCAAACATTAATAAAACAAAGCAGCAGTTTTTAATAAAACAACTCAGCTTCTCTCTAGTCAAACCAACCCATGATTCATGGCTTCCAGTACGCCAAAAGCAACAGAAATAATTATAATTAAAGATTCAAACAAATAGAAACAAACAAGAATCTCAACCGATTGACCGAATTCTCTTAGGGATTCTTTGCCTCCGTCGCCGTCCACTGATCCGTTCATCGCCTCATTGCCTCCATCGCGGTCGCCGTCCACCGGTCTCCCGTCACCATCCACCGGTGGTCATCACCAAATGAAGAAACTCAGAGGCAGAGAGGGAGGAGACGAGCCATTTAGTGTTTTAAGTTTTCCTTTTTTTTTCTTGGATCTAGTTTCAAAAACTAGATCCAAACGTACCACCACGTATTGACATACCGGTACGGGTATGTGGGTGGGTCTGGCGTACCACGGTGACATAGCTAGCGGCCCTTTTTCCCAAGGACTAACCTTTCCTTTCACACAAGCAATTTGGGATGGGGCCGCCACTGTCTTTTTATGGTCTTGGGTGCTTTGAGCACCAGCGGTAGGAACAAGTTGAACCAGAAAATTTTGGTGGGGAGCACTAACCGATCTCTAGCTTAAAAGAATGAGCACTGTTTCAGGTCTGATTTGGGCGCTTCACTTAATTTTTAAGTCAACACAATATAATTTTGAATTTTTCCAAAGAATTGAGCACACCAGCCCCCTTCACTCCGCCATTGTTTGGGAGTCAACATGAATGGGGTAACTATGGCTGGTCTACACTGAGGACATTCTCTGATTGTCATATTAACGAGAGGTCGGAGACAACCGAGGCAAAAGGCCAACCAGCGGCAGAGGTGCTGATCAGGAAGCGCATTTGAAGTCGTTGACAGAATCAAATGGTTTGTGCCAATTAATCCATAACTGGACAATTGCCTGCCTTCTTGACTGCACGTGCAACAAGAGCAGAGCGATATTTTTTGTAATTTTTTAAAAAGGAATGTTTTTTTTACTTTTTTTTATTTTCCATTTTTGTCTTTATAAAAAGTTTTGTTTTTCTATGGAATTGGGTGTATTTTTTTTATTAACCAAAATAGCTCGGTTGAAGTAAAAGCAAGACCTTTTTTTTTAGATAAAAAATGTTAAAAGTCTACATGTCTTTATCAAAAATTTTGAGATCACCCCAACTCCTTCTTTTCCTATTTGCACGATCCCCTCTAATCCGATATATATATATATATATATCAGTCATGCTAGTTATCTTTTGAAAAAAGAATTTGATATCTCCAAAATTTCACATTTTTCACTTTTCATCTTTTGCTCTTGTCGTGGGGCTTTCACTTTGACAGTCCAAACGCATTATGGTCATTTCCTATATTCCCATGGATGCAACCAGCGCTCGCCGTTTTAGAAAGGTTATATTTCGGTCTCTGTTATAATTTCTAAACTAGAGTTCAACATTCTTAACAAAAAATTTATAATTTCAAAACTAGAGTTCAACATTCTTAACAAAAAATTTATAATTTCAAAACTAGAGTTCAACTTTCTTAACAAAAAATTCCTAACTCTGCCTTATGTGGCACGTTATTGCTGGAATCTGTGTCATACATCAAGCTCTTGTCCAGTGAACCAGTTGTAACAAGTGCCGTCAAACACGTATTTTCTGGACATAGAGACAACATGTCCACTTGTCTGGCGTCAACAAACATGTTGAACTTAGAGGCAGCTTGATAAATACCAGACCACTTAAGAGGCAAAAACCATATCATAAGTTTGTTTCCAAAATTACTTTAAGCAACAGCGCTAGGGGCTGGGAAGTGGGAGGGTGTGGGTGGTCAGCGGGGTAGGAGCTTTCTTCACAGTGTGCATTCTGCTATCTGAGCGTATGTAGCGTTCTGGCGCCTATTGCTTTCTTTCCTTAGCTAGCTAGCTTGCTTGCTGGTGGCTAGCTTGCTACCCGACCAAAAGACTGATATCAAAACCTCTTTCCTGCCCCTTTTTGGAGACTTTCACCACCTTCCCCGGAATCAAGGTCTCACGATGAGCCAGAGCATGAAGCTCATTCACAATCCCCAGTGTCTGAAAGGCGGCTGGAGCGGCTCACTGACCACCAACAAATCAACTGTCAACTTCTTCTTAGACTTCGGAATGGCAAACAGCGGAAAGGGGGGCTTTTAGGCGTGAGGCATGAGAAAGACAAAGAAAGGGACGGTGAAGTTGAAGTGGACCTCAACGGACATATGAAAAACTTCCCAAGCATGAACTCAAACGAGGCATCACACAAGGCCAATCCAAATCGCTCGAAAGACGAAACTCAACTAGCGCTTTCTTTCTATACGAGAATCATCGTTCTCTATCTGAGATTTGTTCTCGCTCGCGAAGGGGTACGTCCACGGATCACTAGGACCGGGAACAGATCGAGACGGGAAAGGAAAAGCCGTTATAAAGAAGCATAGGTCTGAACCTTCTTCGTTTGCTCACCATACGTCATGAGCACTGAAAAGCGAGTGCTTTGAAGGAGAGTTAGAACTGAGCCAATTGGCCATTAAAATTTAATGCAGGAGAGTTAGATAATCCTAAATCTCAATGTTCCAACATCAGGTTATACACAATTATTGCAGGAGAGTTAGATAATCCTAAATTTCAATGTTCAAACACCAGGTTATACACAATTACAACAGGAGAGTTAGATAATCCTAACTCACCAGGTTATACACAATTACTGCAAGAGAGTTATATAATCCTAAATCTCAAATACCAGGTAATAAACAATTATTTTCATGAGAGTTAGATTATCCTAACTCTCTGCCCAAGTGGGGTCGTCTCTCTCGTAAACACTAATTTA
This sequence comes from Nymphaea colorata, assembly GCF_008831285.2. Classification (NCBI taxonomy): domain Eukaryota; kingdom Viridiplantae; phylum Streptophyta; class Magnoliopsida; order Nymphaeales; family Nymphaeaceae; genus Nymphaea; species Nymphaea colorata. The sequence goes on along the minus strand of NC_045138.2, from coordinate 885,485 downwards.
AGATAAATCATACCTTGGTTAAAGTTATTTTAGTAAAAAAATTTGCTTTTCTATCATCACGATTTTAATGGTATAAGAGCGCTTGTTCTTTTTTTCAATATTAGAAAACATTATTAAAGAAAAAAAAATGACTAACTCAACAAATGTTCCTGATCAAATCATTCTTAAAGTCATATCTATGACGTCAACTTAATAAAAATAGAAAAATTAATAATTCCTTTAACGGGCCTAATTTTTTACCCTTATCAAAGTGATCTAATATTTACTGGTCTCTCTCTCTCTCTCCCCCCTATATATATATATACATACATATACATGAAAAAGTTATGCATAATAATTTTATAAGTCTTGATGAGAGTGTGTGTGTTTGTTTTTTTGTTTTTGTATAAATTAAGGATAACTAGATTGCAATAACTTACAAGTGCAACAATACAAATAATTAATCCACCTTAAGCGTTTAATGTTTGTATATATAACAGCTCATCAATGAGAGCACTAGGTCTGATGACTTTTATGGCCAAAAGCAACAATAAGATCATGCTATCACATATATAAAACCGTCCGTGAGATTTATATCGAAACTTTGAAATCTTGCCACTTTTCAATTGAATTTGAGAAGCCGGTAGCTATCTTCTACCTCTTCAATTTAATCTTCACCCCAAATAATTCTATTAAGTCAAGCAAATCTCTTAGAAATCAGTTGCATTTTGTGTCCTTAAACTGGATCCCTTCTTCCCACTCCGAGATCCAAGGCTACTTTAGAACTTTGATGAGAAGTAAAGAACATATGTCAAATAGTGTAATGCATCCACCATTTGTAGTTCACAAAAGTAACACATATGTGAATCAAACTAACAGCTAGACCTTGATTCCTTTTGGAGATGCTTTCTATCATTATTGTACTTACTCCTCAAACATACTTTTGTTGATTGCGAGAGGCAACCTCCCTCCCCTCACCATATATACCATAATCCAGTTGGACCCATGATGCATTCATCAATTAGAGTAATGTGAATCAAACTAACAACTAGACCTTGACCCATCAGGCCAGTTATATTACACCCTTTGGAGATGCTTTCTATCCTTATTGTACTTACTCTTCAAACACTCTTGTTGATTGCAAGAAGCAATCCCCTTCCCTTCACCATCGATACCGGAACCTGGCTGGACCTATGATGCACTCATCAATTAGAGTTATGTGAATCAAACTAACAACTAGACCTTAACCCATCAGTCAGGCCAGTTATGTTATGTCCTTTGGGGATGCTTTTTATCATTATTGTACTTACTCCTCAAACATACTCTTGTTGATTGCAAGAGGCAACTCCCCTCCCCTCACCATCGAAACCAGAATCCGGTTGGACCCACGGTGCACCCATTAATTAGAGTTGCACACCCACATTTTGTAGTCAAGAACAATAGTGCTTATAGGAATCAAAATAATGACTGACCTCTCACCAACCCATCAGTCCCACTAAATCTGTTAAACCCTTCAAGGCACTCAAACAAACTCTATATGTTATCATTAAAAAATGGCGTTGAGATTTAGGAGGAAGACCCAAAAAAGTCTACCACCTTCGAAAACGCTAAACGTCTAATGTCATATTTACTTCATCAACAATTATTAGATGGTGACACCAATTGTATGAATGCACAAATATATATTAAGCAGTTATTGTTCAAGTCAGTTAAGTTGAGATGATTTCTACCAAATCCACAAATAAAGATTGTTGTCGCCTAAAAATGCAGAATCATATAGTAAACAATGACCTTCCGAGACAATTAATTAAGTTGATATATTTCCTCATAGAAATGGTCCAAGATTCGGAGTACCATTGCTCGCCGTGATGGATGGTTCTCAACAAATACTGTCCAAGCTGTGAATCAACTTAATATTAATTTTACATGTAAATTTTAAATATTAATTTTATAGGTAAATTTTAAATATTTTACTTTAATCTATGTAAAAAAAATGAAAAATTATATATCAACCCGGATTAAAATTTTAAAACTGTAGTTCGGCCGATGTAATGAAAACTTTTCAACTCCAGCAAAAGTAATTTTACAGTTTAAAACTGCTACTTTGTCTTTTTCAAAAGTAATTTTACAGTTTCCATTTTTGTCCTGGTAAGAGGAGATTCTTTCTCTTTACCAATGGGGGTATTTTGGTCATTTACACCAATAAGCAGCCTTTCTTAATAAAAAATCTGAAAAATATGGTGGCCCCAATGGCTGGAAAATGAAGGGAAGGAGCATCGATCTTTCCAAGCTATCATTAGTTTAATAAGATCAAAGACTCCATCAGTCGTCTGCCTGAAACGTTAAACATCGATCCCGCAGGTCTTTGTGCTCATTGACTTGGTGCTTATAAATAGCAGATAGAATGCACGAAGCTGGACATAACAAGCGAAGTGATCATAATCAGAATCATGGATAGCTACACACAGTTCCTTGGGTTTGTTCTTGTAGCTCTTGCCCTCGAAGTGGGCTTGGCGCAGGACACTCCAAGGACGATTATCACTTCTGATTTCTTCAATAGCCTCCTTCCTCCAGATGGTTGTGAGGGAAAAGGCTTCTACAACTATGATTCATTCATATCGGCCGCGGAAAGTTACGACGGCTTCGGCACCACCGGTGGCACCGACGTTCAAAAGAGGGAGATGGCTGCTTTCCTTGCTAATGCCATGCATGAAACAGGAAGTATGTCAGCAACTAGCTCTCTTATGTGGCAGTAATCAACTATGCAGAATTTTTTCTCACTTTGCATTTTAAATTATAGAAGCAGTTGGTACTCATGACGTGAAAGTCTTTAATATGTTTTTTTGACAATATGAAAACTGTAGGCTTCTGCAAGATAAGCGAAACATTAGATCCTTCCGTCCACTGCAATCAAGGGTACCCGCAATATCCTTGTGCTCCAGGCAAAAGTTACTATGGCAGAGGACCGTTACAGCTATCATGGTAACAATCATTTACATATTCATTTCTCATACGTTCATTTCTCATACGTTAAGATATGGATGATTTCCTAGCATCATTTTGGCCTTATCACTGGTGCTCCCCTCGGGCCCCTCTCGCCCCCCCACCCAAATTTCCTTCTCAAAAAGACGACTGTGCTTCTTTTTTTTATTTATCATTTTCCTTGAGATCTAATTAAAACATGAATTAAGTTTGAAAGAAATTAAATTTTCATGGGTGTTAATCCCTTGAAACCATAAACCATGGTAACCGAAATTAAGAGAAATTAAGCCGACAATCATATGACCTTTTTATTTCTTTGTATAAAATGCCACCAAAACAACCACATTGAAAATCTTTCATTCTCTTTCTCTAGATATCTCTCTTACTTTTACCGATACACACACAGGAACTTCAACTATGGTGCAGCAGGGCAGGCCATTGGCTTCGACGGCTTGAACAACCCGGAGATCGTGGCTCAGGATAAAGACATATCTTTCAAGACAGCAGTGTGGTTCTGGATGTTAAACAGCAACTGCCACCGAGGGATCACCGCAGATGGTGGCTTTGGCTCCACCATCAGAGCCATTAACAGTATTGAGTGCAACGGAGGGAATCCAGGAGCAGTACAGTCGAGGGTCAGCTTCTACCAGCGGTTCTGCCAGCAGTTCGGCGTAGACCCAGGGCAGTACATCGACTGCTAGAACTTGCCACCGCCCTGCCCTGCCCTGCATGTAGGCCTTGCCCCTGATCCACCGTACTATTGGATATATACCTCTACTGCATCTATGCATGTACCCAGATAAGATAAATAAAATGTTGTCATTGAGATCAATAAAGGGAAGTTTCTTGCATAATCTCTCCTTATTTTTTTTCTCTTTTTGATCGTATGTGATCTGAAAGCCTTTGATGGAACAGTAATTATTTTTTCTTTTCGCCTGAAAGCCAAAGCTTCCACCCTTTTTTCATTAGGCTAGAGTACCAGGTTTATCTTTAGTGCCTTGCCCTTTTTCAATTAAGCTAGAGTACCAGGTTTATCTTTAGTGCCTTGGGATCCCAATATGCTTCAACTTACATAGAGTTGACACTATCAACTCTCATGGTTTGGATGCCTCTGTCCAACGGCAGGAGGACGAATGGTACCCCTACCTCTTTCTTCCCACATGATGGTGGATTCCTCCCCTCTGGCCGCCAGATGGTAGCACCCTGCCTTTGCGGGCACCACCCGACTGCCGACCATTAGGGGGCGTTAGTAAAGGGCTTTGCGCTAAGTCCAGCGGTGGAGGGAGGAATCTTTCTTCCACCTCTTCCTTCAACCTCCATAGTGCAACTTATTGAAAAAATAAACATGGAGATCATGGCCGTCCAATCAAAAACATCGGACGGCTGGAGGCTGGTGTCCCCTTGCTTTTTTTTTTAGTCACGTTTTATATATATATATATATATATATATATATATGGCATGCATGTTTTGTATAAATTAATGATAGCTAGATTGCAATAACTTACTAGTGAAGCAATACAAATGATTAGGTCTACCTTAAGCATTTAATTACTGTATATACAACAACTCATCAATGAGACGACTAGGTTTCTCTTTTCCCACTAAATGCAACATCAAGATCAAGTCATCACATACAGAAAAACCATCGCTTCATTTTTATATTGAAATTTTGAAAACTTGGTCACTTTTTAATTGAAATTAGAGCAATTTGTATCTACTAGACTTCTATTTTTTCAACTAATTAATCATCATCATCTAATTTCGTTACAACTGACAGCCCAAATGATTCTATTAAGTCTAGTATATGACGGTAATTTGGTAGCTATAATGGACCCGTGATGCTTCTGTCAACTAGAGTGTCGAATAGTCATCGTTTGCTGTTTAGAAAAATAACACCTATGAGAATCAAACTGACAACAAGGCTTTTTATGATACTCAAACAAATTCATGATGTTTCTGTTAAGAAAAGACATTGAGATTTTAGGAGAAGACCCAAAAAAAATCCACCTCCTTTGAAAACCTAAAACTTGTAACCTCATTTTTTCATCGACAACTATTTGCACAGTGACGCCAATTGTAAGAACACACAATGATATAGTAAACAATGACCATCCGAGTCAATTAAGTTGAGATGATTGCTTCCAAATCCACGAGCTTGCTCTTGCCTAAAAAGGCACAAATTATACATTAAACAATGACCATCTGAGTCAATTAATTACTGAAGTTGATATATTTCCTTTTAGAAATGCAAGAATCGGACCATATTGCTGGCGGTGATGGACGGCTCTCAACAAATAATGTCGAGACTGTGAACAACCTCAACCGCACATAGGGGTGGAGTGGAGGCAGGGGCCCGCCGTGGGCCACGGCGCCCACCTCCTCAGATTTTTAGAAAATTTAAAATTTACATGTAAACTTTAAATATTTTATTTTAACATGCACAACAAATTTGAAAATTATATCTTAGTTGTGATTAAATTAGGAAGATCATGTTCATGGATGTGGCTCTTAAGATGCCTTTGCATGGGTTTTGTAAATTCACTGTGCTTGAAGTTTATATAATGTTGGATTAAAACTTTGCTTAATAAAATGGTTGGAGGCTTATCTTTCTGCAGGGGTGTTCGATAATGAGATATTTGCTCGAAAAAGTTGTGTTTCATTCGATGTTTGATTAGTATGAACAAAAACAAAAACGCGTTATCATCCAACCCCTGGTCCTCGTAGATTTTTCATGAAAATAAACAAAATGATGGTCTTTGTATTTTTTTAAAGAAAATTTTTTTAGTTTTCATTTCTGTCCTTCTCAATCACCAATGAGGATGTTTTGGTCATTTCCAGTCCATAAAAATTAATTACTGATCAAGGGTATTCTAGTCATTGCATTCTCTGTGCACAATTTTTTCTGCACCAAGCTGTGCATATAACCAGCTTCAATCAGACATTGCTGTGAAGGAGAATGTGCAATTATATATTAAACAATGCAGCCAGACTTTGGACAGCCTGAACTCTGAGTCCAAGGACTTGCAGATTTGTGGTGACTTAGTCGGATTATGTTTCACGGATATATGCATCATGGCTCTCAAAGATGCGTTAGATCATTAATATGTCACATTTGAAGTTTATACGCTCACAACTACATGAATGGTGGTTTGTAAGAGGTGACGGCCATCGGAACATATAGGCCACACTACTCGGAAGATTAATGCTGTTGTAACAGGAATGCAGGTGTTTCAGCAACATTGTCCGACAATTCTCAGTAAATTAATTTTTTTATAAAAATAAATAAGGAAAATTTGCTTCAAGAAAGCTTAGAGATACCCGGAACAGACCCACGTCCTTCCTCTTTTCCCCCCTACCGTCCACGTCAAGGCTACTTCAACTACAGGTAGAAAGGGGTACACCCATCAACCAAATTCACATGCATTCACATCAACCAAAATCTCATACATTCACCATTAATAATTCAAAAGAGTAACACCCATAAGAATAGAATTGATAACCAAACTTTTAGCTGTCTGATTCTGACCAGTCATGCTACACTCTTCAGGACTCTCCGAAGAGCTTAGAGACTTGGTTAGCCCATCGGCTGGTAGTAGTTGCTGAGCTCATGTGATCGGAACATATAGGCCACACTACTCGGAAGATTGATGCTGTTGTAACAGGAATGCAGGTGTTTCAGCAACATTGTTCGACAATTCTCAGTAAATTAATTTTTTTTATAAAAATAAATAAGGAAAATTTGCTTCAAGAAAGCTTAGAGATACCCGGAACAGACCCAAGCCCTTCCTCTTTTCCCCCTACCGTCGAGGTTATTGTTACTTCAAGTACAGGTACAAAGGGGTACACCCATCAATCAAAGTTTCATGCATTCACATCAACCAAAATCTCATGCATTCACCGTTTATAATTCAAAAGAGTAACACCCATGAGAATGGAATTGATAACCAAACTTTTAGTTGTCTGATTCTGACCAGCGATGCTACACTCCTCAGGACTCTCCAAAGAGCTTAGAGACTTGGTTAGCCCATCGGCTGGTAGTAGTTCGGTGCCAGCACCTTGCTCTTGCGGAAGCATGCTACGGCCCTAGGGTTTTACACCACCAGACGAGCAACCAAGTCTCACAGCTAGGGAGGGTTTCTCTAAGTAAAACAGAAAAGAAAAATATAAGGAAAAATTCTGGTATGGGCTTCGTGTTGTGAATTTTTTTTAGTGGAACCTTGAAGGTAGTGGTGGAGCCAGAAAATTTTCATTGGAGGAAACTAACCGATCTCTCGCTTAGGAGAATAAGTGATTGTCGGGCACTGACTCAGGTGTGGTGTGGACACCACATGCGGCTAAACTTAACTAAACCTAAATCCAGCTTAATCACAGTGCAAGATTTCAAGGGCTAACGTTGGCAATGGCCCACGCAGTCAGCTATTGCTGGAAGGTGATTACCAAGTACCTATACGCCCTTTATATTGCCCAAAATATAGCTACAGTTAAGAGATCATTTAAGCAGGAAAAAAATTGTAGTGATCCTTTCTCAGATCTGAAAGAATAGAAAGAAATAACTTCCAACTTAAAAATAATAGTAAAAAGTCTAAATTAACTTTACATGTTACGATATGCAAATGGAACAGCTTGTTTGATATGAGTGTGCATGGAAGGGCTAGGTGTTCATGAGATGTCAGGCTTGTATATTTTTTTTTTTAAAAAAAAAAAAAAAAAAAAAAAGCTAAAAGGTAACGACCAGGGCTTGCTGTTATTATTCTATATTTGTTTTTGTATAGAAAGATGAAATGTAGAATTTTAACTTAATGAACACTTGATTATCGAGCCCAAATCTTAGAACTGTGATTGGTTAATTTAACTTGTGGATATCACCTTAAATCCATGTTATAATGAACTGTAAAATTTGGATTTAAAATCTTCTTTATGCGTCAAACAATGCATGGAACTCAAATCGAAGGAGGGACGAGAAAGTGAACTGGCGTGAGATCCACAGATTTCAAGATACATAAAATATTTACAAATTTATGCTAAGCATAACTTGTGCATTCTTTAACATAAGCAATTTTGAGTTATCCTCATTAGAAATCAAGGACTTGAAATCCTAAAATCCAAATCCCACTTTGGACAACAACAACAACAGGCATGAGGTTAATTATTAAAAAACAGACTTTTATTGATTGTCTCTCATGACATGCATGATTGAACAGAGGCCTCTTCCTCAATTGGTAATTATCAGCAAAATTAACGCTTGTAACAAGAAAATGCAGCCCCATAATACCGTTGGAAGAAAAAAAAAAACAAATGCCTCTATATATAAGGGAAAGCATGTAGATACCAGACCTTAATATATCAGATTTGATGAGAATTATCTAGGTCATTAATTTTAAGAAAAATCATATGGTGAACATTAAGTTGAAGAAATGAAAACCTAATTGGATTTTCAAGAGAATGGGCTACCTCTCAAAGGAGAAAAAAAATCAATTAAGAAGATCACACAGTGAAGATAAGTTGGAAAAAAAATGTAAATCTATTTGTATTTTCAAGAGACTGAAATATCCCTCAAAGGACAAAAAATTTCAATTAAGTAAACTCATTTGTTTCCTCTGTTGAAGGGCATATCAGACTCTTGGAAACAATTAGATTTCATTATTTTCAATGTAATCTCTAGCGTTGAATTTCATTAAAATCAATGGCTGAGACTGTTCTCAAATAATTTTTAAATATGGAGGTGATTGAAACGGAAGGAAAAAATCAGAACAGGTTAGAATGACAACAATGACTTTGGAGTCATTTAAGTTAATAAAGTTTCCTCCCATATCACACGGCACATCGATGTCACGTAGAAATGGTCCAATAATCCGACCATCGCTCGCCGTTCATCCAGAAGGATGGACGGCTGTTGTGTCGTCAAAAAGTGAGCAACGTGAACGAAACTCCATCTACAACAAAGTCTATAGACTCACAAATTTATGGGGAAATAGGTGGATTATGTTCATCGATGTGGTTTCTAAAATGCTTTAGATTATTAAAAGGTTAAAAAAAGGCGCTAATGTTTAGGTATGTAACAAAGCACTTCTCATTGTTTTTAAAATGTAACTGATATGAACTCAATTTTTGAAATAAATACTCGAACAAATCATGTCTAGTGGTGCATGCCTCATATTGTTTAGGAAGTTAAATAACAAAAGCACCACTCAACTTTTAAATGTTAAAAGATATGCATACAATTTTCGGAGGAAGTAAGTTCCCCACTGATGAAAATTAAATATTTAGCAGGAAATAATAAAAAAATACTCTTCTTCAAGATTAAAAAAAAAATAGCATTCATTGGTCAACGGATGATCGGTTCTTTTATGGGAGGTACTTTTGTCGTTTTATATCAAAAATTGATTTTTTCAATTAATAAGCAGTTTTTTTTTTTTGCTATCAGCACCTATGTTTTAGTATTTTTGAAGTTGTGTGGTGGTTTGTTATTTGCCCAATCCTTTAGCGCTTTTTATAAATTTTTTCGTTAGGTTGCTGTTTCAATCACAATGAATGCTGAAATTGCTTACCAGTCATATAAGGGCAGCCTGACTTTCATTTGTTGGTTGAGGAAGGTGGACAAAACAAACAAGTGTTATTTAGAGGGTTGAGCATTATTTAGAGGGTTGAGCATGAGTCAGGGGCCTTGACTGGGCTCCCTGAGATTCCAAAAATTATCATTCATATATTAAAATTTTTTGCCTAATGGACATAGTGACGTTGTTAGGTGCTTAGTTTTTGTTTCGAATTTTTAAAGCATCAACTTCTTATACTGCGAATGAATGTACTGATATGTCATTGAAGCATAAGAGGTGTCATCTTAAAGTACCAAAAGAAGGTCTGGTATTCTGGGGTAAATATAGGAAGAGTAGAATGTTTTCGTTTGTTGAGCGGTAGGATGAAATACTCTTTCTACTCACCCAACCTGTTAACATTTTAAAATCTCCTTTTTAACTCCTATAAAATATTTTGAAAAAAAAATAATAGCCCTAGTGACAATCAATCCTCAGACCATTCTCCTCCTCCCCTTCCTCACCCACGCACAAAAGAAAAAACAAAAATCATGGATCCACTGTTGTGTCCTTTTTAAGTCTTTAACTTGAGTAGAACATGTAGGCTCCACCTCACAAAATTGCCTTTGTAAAAAGGAAATATGAAAATTTCCCTCTAAGGTCACAAAGACCTGCCTTTCCCATCGCATTTAATTTAGATCTAGTTAATATATATTTATGCTGACATGAAGAACAAGATAGTGATCCTTTTTTTTTTTTGTGGTATGGACAAAAAAAAAAAATTTTATTTAAAAAATAATAATATTGAAAAGCACGTCTTTCATGCATTGTTAGTAGGGCTGGGCATAGGTCCGACAGAAGTCGGGCTTGGGCCAGGCTGAAGCCCATAACTGCAAACGAGCCCGTTCCTATTGCCCGAAGTACTTGAAACCTCATATTGAGCTTATCAAAAGCCTCCTATTAAAGAACAGCATGAAAAGGCATAAATTTTCAATTAGGACATGATTGAAGTAAAGATCACGTCTTGGTATTTTTTGCTAACAAGTGTAAGGTCGGTAAGAAAACCAAAGAATACGAGAACCCTAATAAGGACTGAAGCCAATGAAAAAGACTGGTCACTGTAGAAATTAAAGGTGAAAGAATATGGATCCTTCAAAGCTATACTGAGGACCGACTTTGCGCCTTTAATTAATAAGTCCAAAGACTCCATTAGTGTGATCAATGACTTGATGCCTATAAATACCAGAGAATGGACCAAGCTTGGTATAACAGGAGAAGTGATCATAATCAGAATCATGAAGAGCTACACACAGTTTCTTGGGTTTGTTCTTGTAGCTCTTGTCCTGGAAGTGGGCTTGGCCCAGGACACTCCAAGGACAATCGTCACTTCTGATTTCTTCAATACCCTCCTTCCTCAAGATGGTTGTGAGGGAAAAGGCTTCTATAACTATGATTCCTTCATATCCGCCGCAGAAAGTTTCAACGGCTTTGGCACCACCGGTGGCACCGACGTTCAAAAGAGGGAGTTAGCTGCTTTCCTTGCTAATGTCATGCATGAAACAGGAAGTATGTCGTCCATTAGATTTCTGTTTTGTGGCAATAACTACTTCCATGCATACAGATGCTGTTTCTAATATAGTACTTCTCTTTGCATTTTGAATTATTCAATACTATGTTTGTTTTAACAATATGTACAAACTGTAGGCTTCTGCTACATAAATGAACAAAACCCTGGCAGCAACTACTGTGATCAAAGCAACCAGCAATATCCTTGTGCTGCAGGAAAAAGTTACTTTGGCAGAGGACCACTGCAGCTATCATGGTAACTGTCGTTTACATGTTGACTACTCTAGCATTTAAAGAGAAAACAGCATGTTTTTTGCCTCACCATTGGTGTTTTTTCTTTTTAAAAAAAAAACTCTGTGATTCCTATTTTTCCATCCTACTTTTAACAATTTCCATTAGATCCAGTTAAGAGAATCAATCTCTGTTTTCTATTTTGTCGGCAACTCAATCTCTCTCTCCCTCTAGAAATGAACTAAAGACAAATGTTATGCATGCTGCCTAGTTTGCCCATCATTCTTACTTTGGGACATGGATATGTATACACACATAGGAACTACAATTATGGTGCAGCTGGCCAGGCCATCGTCTTTGACGGCTTGAACAACCCAGAGATCGTGGCCCAGGATCCCAGCATATCTTTCAAGACAGCGGTGTGGTTCTGGATGTCCAACAGCAACTGCCACCAAGGGATCACCACAGACGGCGGCTTTGGCTCCACCATCAGAGCCATTAACAGTGGTGAGTGCGGCGGAGGAAATTCAGGAGCAGTACAGTCCAGGGTCGGTTTCTACCAGCGGTTCTGCGGGCAATTCGGCGTAGACCCAGGCCAGAACATCGACTGCTAGACATTGGCCATCACTCACATGCTATTAGAGACATGTACCACATCTAAGCATGTTCTCATTTAAATAAAACGATACTATACGTGATCAATAAAGTGAATGTTTCCTCTCTCTCTCTCTTTTTGAAAGATCCTTCTGTGCACAAATATCATTGTCTCTGTCTCGCTTTTCATTTTCTCCGTGAATCAGATGATCTTGCCTGCAGCACTTGTGTGAGCAGCGGCAGAACCAACAGTCAATGCCGGAATTTTCCCTGCACAGGACATGCGGCATGCAGCGAATTCTCGACTCCGTTGGACCACCCAGAAACTCGGCCGAGCCCATTATGATCTCTGTAGTTAGAATGGCATAACTTTTTTCACAGCAATTAGTTGTTGTTTTCTATACCACTTTTGTTAATTAATCCATCCCTATAAGGAAGATACCCGACTAAGCCCTTCTTTCTTTCTTTTGTCCTGTTCCCGGGTGTTAAGGACTCTTTGGTGACCCAGGTCTAAAGCAGTACGATTAACTAGAATGTTATATATGCAACCTTTGTAATCTGAATATATATATATATATATATATATATATATATATATATATATATATATATATATATATATATATATATATATATATATATATATATATATATATATAATTAATGGCTGTCGGAGTCAATGAAGTTGAGAAAAAATTTCTTTCAATGGGCACGGCATATTGCTTTCCATAAAAATTGTCATATATATATATATATATATATATATATATATATATATATATATATATATATATATATAAAATAACTGTCCTTTGTCCGAATCAATGAAGTTGAGATAATTTTCTTTTGAATCCACATGGCATATTGCTTTACCATGAAAATTATCAAAGAATTGAACCGTTTTTTGTCATCCTATCTTTGGTCAAGTCTTTGAACAACCTGAACTGTACCTCCATCCATAAATTCAAATCTATGGACTCACCAATTTGTGGTCCGCTCGAGAAAATGAAGAAGACAATTGTTGGAGTCTAGGGCCAAATTAAGACCTCGGTATACTGTTGTCAATTCATGGTTTGCAGTAGAGTCTACTGAAATAAAATAACATGTATAGGAATTGAATATGCTAACGAGGGGTAGTAGCGTACTGGAAGGTAAGGTGGTCCGGTTTTTTCTAAAGTCTCAGGTTCGAGTCTTTAAGTGGTCATTGTCACGTCACAGTGCACTCTAACCTCTAGTCACAGTGCACTCTAACCTCTAGCCTGTAAAAGGGCACGAAGCATATTCTCTAAAACCTAAGGGGTGGGCACAGGAGGGTCAATGGCCTCTTTTAAGAGCGGTGTAATGAACCACTCACCCTTTAAAAAAAAATTAAAAAAAAAAAACTATGTATTATGCTAAGCCCTTAAAATTGTCTATTCATTGCGCTTGAAGTTTGCATATTAACAACCAAATGTGTCAAACATGCATTTTTGCGTGGGGTTTTACACGTCAACAACCAAGTCCCTCAATTAGATAAAACATAGTAATAATAATAGAAAAATTGATCTCTTAAAGACTGGAAGTATGGGCTTCATATTTCCAATTTTTTGGAAGGAGACTCTAAAATGACAAGGACATAGCCTTTATATTGTAAAGTGGAGTGAATTTGGCAGGCCGTCGGATTGAACTTAAGCGGCAAGACAACACCCATCCCCACCCCCTACCGTGCCTCCCCTCCAAAAAAATAGATAAATAAATAGATAAAACACAAACGTATGCGCAAAAAAACTTTTTTCCTAGATGCTTGGAGGAAATTATGTATGCCGCATCGGGCTTTCAAACGGCGGATCTACTTCATACTATTGATATTGCTCTAAATATAGAGTTAGTTTTGAATGAACAGGGGGAATAAGTCATCCTACCATCATCTATCCTTCTCCTGCATCCCCAAAAATTGTAGATCTGGTTCCAGTGCCTTGATGTAGAGCACTTATGCTTCAAATTACATATAGGTGTCTTATTGCAACATAGACAGTTTATGTCCGACAGTTTATGTCCCAAATGTTTGAAAAGAAGAATGATCATCTAGCAGTCCATGCCCCATCCACTGCGTCAAGCCTCTCAAGGATAATAGAGGGCTTGTTAAGTGTGATCATTTAAGTTGAAAGTTACAGTATTTTTTTGAAGTTGTGTGAAAAAAAAAAAATCAAACATAATATTGCAAAGCCTAAATTTTATATGTTCCTAACAAACATGAGGCATGTATAGGCCTTAAGGGGTGTAACACCATCACGTGATAACACGGATCACTTCCAAAAGAATTCGAGGTTCAAATGGTCCAGACAATATTACTCTAACCTGCAAATGGTGAAAAATGTGATACTTGATGAGTTGATCAGTATATTGTATGTCTACCCCATCCCCAAAACAACCATAACTTTGGAGGCTCTGGAAGTTTTACGCCAAAGACAGTTCTTACGAAATTAATACTAAAAAAAAATATGCGGCTTGAACAGGAAAAAAAAAAAGAAAACAAAAATATGATTCCCGATGACCTACTTTAAAAACAAATGCTTTTAACTATTACCTCTCATGACAGGGTTGAAAGGAAGTCCTCTTCAATTGGTAATTATCAACAAAATTAGGACTTGCATCAAGAAAACCTGAAAAAAAAATCCAAAAATACCGTGTAAAGAAAAAAAAACAGAAAAAGAACCTGATTCGATGCTGACTCAGGTGTGGCAGTAAAATAAAAGAGTCCGGTGTGGCAGTAAAATAAAAGAGTGGCTTAGCTTTGAAGTGTGGAAGTGACGAGAAACTGGGAAAAAAACTCATTATATGTTTGAGGGGAAGACGTACGCCGGCGTCCGGCACCACCAACATCCTCTTTTGTTGATTCATCAACAATTATCCATTGAGATATTTTAATTCTTCCCATGTATCCGTCTCACCATTGGCACAATGATTAGACCATAGTATAGAAAAGGTCTAAAAATCAGACCATTGCTCGCCGGTAATCCACAAGGGTGGACGGCTTTCAACAAATTTCATCATTTTAAAATGCTTTAGATTGCCAAAAAATTGCAAAAAAAAAAGTGCCTTGTGATGATAAATCATTTCTCAACTTTTAAAATTTTAATGATATGCACTCAATTTTTAAAATGCATTTTTTAAAGAGTCGACAAGATTTATATAAGTACCTAATGTTTGGGAAAATTAAATAAAAAGCATCACAATTTTTCTCTCAAATTTTCATTACCTATTTTTTAGCCTTTTAGTTAGCTTGTTTTGTAATTTCTTCTTAAATTATTGTCATTGATTTTTTCTTCCTAGATTATTGCCTTTGTAATGACAACCAATAGAATGTTGAACTTGCTCTCTACTTGTCATAGAGGGGAGACTTGATTAATTTACATTGGTTGTTGGCCTACAATGGGCAAACAATAAGAGCACACCCTCACACCCTTATGGCACAATGGCACATAGGGTGGAAGCTGGTAGGTAGTTGGTTTTTATTTTAAATCCTTGCGCATCAACTTTTTGTGTCGTAAAAAAAGAGGCCCACTAACATGAAAGTTGAAGTACGGCGAATGTACTGGCACTCCGAGACACATAACGCAAACCTGTACCATAGGGTTTGATGGTTGTACCTTAGGACAGAACAGGAATATAGTAGTTAACGCACAGCACATGTTCCAACCACGATACCAACGGAGCCCTAGATCCTAGAGACAAGGAAGGGGGGGGTGTCTTATATCATACATTCAAAGAAGCTAATATGTGTGCCGATTTTCTTGCCTCATGGGATTTTCAAGGATCTTTTGGAGTGACCATTCTTTCCAATCCACCTGGTCATTTGCATCGATTGATTGAAGATGATCTGAATGGTGTAGCTCGACCTCGTGCTATAGTTAGTTAATGTGGTTCTAAACCGCTCCTATGTACCAAAAAAAGAAAAAACATATGCATATTGTTGTGGTGCATGTTTTTGTCCCTGACTAATATGATAAGTTGCTCGGTTATTGATAAGATACTTCCGATGCAAAGTCATTGACAAGATACTGACCACCAGCGGACCGCATTGTTCTCATCAAATATACAAATTCATGTACTATGCATTTTGATAGAATAGATTGGACGAGGTGACCTAACCGGTTGAAGGTGTAGACCGGCAGAAGCTATTGCACTGATGTTATGTCCTTGCTGTCAATGTTGTTCCATGTCCATCGTTTGACAGTTTTAAGAACGAACATCATGTTTCTTATGTCATAGAGGGGAGGCGAGCTCGAGCGAGTGAGCTTCCTGTTTGATGCACATTTTAATAAATGGAACGCACGTGTCTGTTCTAGCCTATTCCATTGCCATCAAACGGCCCCTAAGGGAATCTGGCCCTTCGTCTATCAAATTGGTGGGAAACCCCTCTCATAGAGAACCTCTATTCACTTGCATGTATGTATTCCGTTGCTTCGCTTCTCTTCTTTAAAAATCAGTTGACAAATATATTAAGATATTTAGTAAAGTTTAATATTTCAACCTCATAGGAGCCCATGTACGGCCTTCTAATTTGTTGTGGATACGGTGCGCATCAAGAATGTGAACACTAACAAGCTGAGTTTCCCTTTCTATATAAATGTGGCAATTAGATTATGATATGGATAATTACATTTGTCTTGATTATTTTATGATAAGAGAGAGAAACCTAAGAATTTTCACTTAGATCTATTTTCTCATTAAATGCCTGACATCAAGTTCAGGTAACTATCTTATATAGAAGAACTTTCGCTTAACCATTTACTTGTTATTTTTACTAATATTTTTTTTCTTTTTAAATAACCTAAATTTTGTAGAGGAAGTATCAAATGATAGACCAAACTATTCCAACAGTCTTTATGACTGGCATAGGTTCATAACCTGTAGGTACCAACAACGTTGTCGGTATAGATTACGCGCTATTTGGATGGTGGGAAAGAGTAGTAATTTAGTGTTTTCTTTGATAATTAAAAATAATGGAAAATAATATCTATATATATATATATATATATATATATATATATATATGAGAACGGAGACGAGGAGACGATCAATGTGAGTTTAGTCTGTCTGCCAACTCCTTGCATGGCACGTCATTTTCCGCCCTTGTCAGAATCAGGACCGCATAGAGTTACAATGAGAAAGAAGGGAGGCAGATCCACCCTCAAAAGTCCAGCACTTTTGGAAACCCATAGCCCTAAGCCATGACTCTTGAAGCTGATAACCCTGTAGAAATTATTGGACCAAGAATTGGACCAATGTTCACCATTCTTCAAGAAGGGCCATTGCAATTGAAACATTGAATTTTCAAGTCTAAGAAGTCATGATCAAATGTATAGGCACATCTCGTAGGTGCAATTTTTGTAGGTTGTTGGTAACAGTAATAATATGTTATTGTTTTACATATATGCTCAAAGTACGAGGCATGAAACATTTTTTAATGTGTTATGTATCAGCCCCATAACAATAACAATAAAAAGTGTTTAATGAATCCATCATCATTAAGTGGAACAATAAGATATTGTTATTATTACCAAGCAATCCCTGAGGACATGTTTGGCAACGAGAACACTAACAAGCTGAGATATTTGCTTTAAATATTAGTGCAGTTCATGAAACAAGTTGTTGTTGTTCTCATTTCCAAACAGCCTCTTAAAAGTGATTTAGATCATTGGCTATTCACCACCATTGAACTTACATGCTGACCACCAAAAAGAATGTCTGAAATCATTTGATGAGTCATTTAGTAGGTGTTTGAGAAGAAGAAAAAAAAAGT
The DNA here is from genome assembly GCF_008831285.2 of Nymphaea colorata. Taxonomy (NCBI): domain Eukaryota; kingdom Viridiplantae; phylum Streptophyta; class Magnoliopsida; order Nymphaeales; family Nymphaeaceae; genus Nymphaea; species Nymphaea colorata. The sequence continues at coordinate 867,817 of NC_045138.2, read as the reverse complement.
GTATTTAAACTAGAATGTTATGCTTTTATTTCAAGGAACAAGGTTTGATTATATCTCACCTTTTTTGTTGGATTTTGGAATAATGAAATCCTGCTATTTTACTCTGACCTGTTATAAAAAAGTCGAATTCTTTTTTGATACCTTTGCAAACCCCAACAGATGTAGCCTCTTCTAGGTAATTGTTAAACAAAAGCAAGGACTGTATCGAGAAAACCAAAAAAATATGAGCCCCAAGCCTATGAAGCAAGCCAGAACCTCCCAGGCTTTGGGGGTTTTACGCCAAGGGTAGTTTTTCCTAAATAAATACTAAAAATGATGTGATCTGAGGCTTTTATAAGAAAACGAAAACAGCAGAATATGAGCTAGCTCGAATGACCTACTTTAGAAAGCCCAAGTTTTTAGCTTTTATCTCTCGGGAAATGATTGAATGGGAGACCTCTTTAATTGGTAATTACCAGCAAAATGTCATCATTTTAAAAAACTTTAGATTATCGAAAAAAATTGCAAAGAAAGGGTGCCTACTGTTTAGATAAATCGCTTCTTGATTTTAAAAGTTTATTACATGCGCTCAATTTTTAAAGGAAGTTTTCAAAGAGCCGCCTACTGACAAGTTTTTATAAAGGTGCCTAGTGTGTGGGGAAATTAAATAATAAACCACCACTCTTTTTCTCTGAAATTTTTGTTGCCTTTTCTTTTTTATTAGCCTTTTTGGAAGTTTAGTAATCTGTTATTTGCCAGTAGTTGAGAGACGTGGGTGAGGCCCCTGCCCAGCACCCCGAGATTTTTAAAAATTAAAAAATTTACCTATTAAAAGGTTTTAAAATCTCAAATATGGTGGCCCTGTGACAATCCACCCCTAAACATCACAAATTGGATTAAGGATTTCGATATAATTCGTAATCCAACAGTTAACTAGCAATGATGTCAATATCGATTGCCACTTTTTTTTAGTTTGTTTATCGATACCGTATTCTTTTCACCTTTATTCATTTGAATGTATTGGATTGTTTTTTTTTTTTTTTAAAAAAAGATAATTAACAAAAGATTTAAGATATTTAATGAAATAAAATATGCTTAATATTTAGACCTTGTATAAGCCCATGTGCACCTATTTAATTTGTGATTGATACTGTGCACATCAATAATATGAAACCGATCTTGAGAATGTACACTTGTTAAATATTGATTTTCCCTTTATATGTAAATAGGGTAACTTGATTACGATATCGATAATTGCATCTATCTAGAGTATTTTATGATAAGAGAGACAAACCTAATGAATTTTCACTTAGATCTCTTTTCTCATCAAAGCCTGACATCCAGGAGTAATTATCTTATATAGAAAACTATGACTTAACCATTTTCTTGTTGTAACCAGCGGATTTTTTTCCTAATGTTTTTTCTTAGAACCTAAAATTTGTAAGGAAGTATCAAATGATAGAACAATCTATACCGACAATCTTTATGACTGGAATAGTTTCATATATATATATATATATATATATATATATATATATATATATAATCTTAGCAGTGGAGAGGGAAAGGTGGTCGATCCTATATTCGGTTGGTTGATTAAGAAAAAGAGAAAGAAAACAAGAAAACGTGTTTGAGTGTAAGTGAAAGAAAATATGGAGGGGATGAAAGGAAGAGTGTAATTCAATCCCTTCGCCTCCAAAAATTGAAAAGAATGGTCATGACGTGCCTGTTAAGAAATAGCGCATGAGTTGTCGATCCACACACATTTTCTGCATTACCCAGAATTTTGGGCAAACCCCCAAAAGTCCAGCATTTTTGGAAACACGACTTCCAACATCATCATTTCGTCTTTTCAAGCTGATAAGGTTAAGATATTTTCCATCCTCCATTGACACCATTCTTTATTCTTTATTGCCGTGTAGAAATTATTGCACCAATTGTTCACTATTCATCATGAAGGACCAGCACCTATGGTTGCGTTGAAACATTAACAATGTGCATGATGTAAGTCTATTGAAATAGTCACGATCAAATGTACCATGAAAAAGTCACATCATGGTGATGTAGGTGTACCTTTTATTGGTAATTTTTACCAGTTGTAACAAATGTCATATTTTATGTCATTAAAATATCTACTTCAAATAATAATGGGGTGGATTCATAAAACACTTTTTACTATTTCATCTATTTGCCCCATAATAGTAATAAGTATTTCATGAATCTGCAACATTATTTGAGGCAAACAAGAGAAACAGTAACAATATTGTTACTATTGCCAAACAAATAGTAATGAGATCAATAACAAATTATCTACATATTTGTTTTAAAGTTTGAAGCAGATTCATGGGATACTATATGGAAGTGTTTCATAAATCTGTTCTAATTCTAAAGTTCTCAGTTTGTTATTGTTCTCATTTGCAAACAGCCCCTTAAAAGTGTCTTAGATTATTGACTGTTCACTACCACGAAAGTTACAATGACCTGATCCACTCTCACATCGAACTCGAGCCCCCAGAATTGAGAGATTCTAATCTGCCCCCTAACCGTTTTGGTTTTTGTCTCAAGAATGCTAGAAACCATGACGTCCAACTCTTGGTTGTTATACTTCAACACTATTAAGGCACATGCTTCTACACATAGAAGACTTCATTTCGGAGTGTTGAATAGGCTTTGATATCAGTGTAATGACCCAAACCACTTCCTTACTGGGCTCGGGCCTTTGGTTCAATGGATCCCAACCAGCCCATACCAGCTTCGATTTCAACACCAAAAAAGCTATGATCCACCACTTTAACACCTCTTTTTATAAGCCCTTAAAAATCTCTTACAATCTTTAATACCATACTAAACTTTTGGGTGTTACAAAAAAAAATATGAAATTGTTTGATGAGTTATTTAATAGGTGTTTGACAAGGAGAATGCTATGCTCTTGACAACAAGGTTTGATTATCTCCCTTTTTGCTTTTTTGTTGGATTTAAGAACAACACATGTAAATACAAGCACCGAGGGATGCAGTGCAACCAGCACAAATCAGCAGCCACTCAGCACCGAGGGATGTCACTGGTTTAAGTAGCATGAGCGATCTCTTCTAGACCTTGGATACGACGGAATGGCTTTCGGGCCGGGGTGAGCAACAATGTCTCTCGACCAAAAGTAAAAATGAAAATTGAAGTAAAAATGAAAAAAAAAAGTTCAGTAAATGCAACCTACAAGTCATCTTTAAAAAAGAACGCCTACTGACTCATGAATTTGTTGTGAATTAGGCAGATCATGTTTGCTGATACGACACTCCGACGACCAAAAGAACCTCTCAAACTATGTAGGAAATGTTGGCCCCACCATTTGGAAATTAAATTGCTGAATAAATGTGAAAGTTTTCCTCAGTTCATCTTTCATCATATTCCTAAGTATGGGTTTCACGTTTAGAATTTCCTCATAGGAGCCTCCAAAGTTAGAAGGGCCTACCACTTCTGCTGATCTAGTAAATGTATCATTTAAGCTAAAGAAAATGGTAGTGATCCTTTTTTCTGGTGTGTGAAAGAGAAAAAGAGTAACATTGTAAAACATAAATTTCCGGTATTCCAACAGGAAATAACTGAATTTGATGCCTCTTTTTGGCATTTAACAGCAAAAGTGAGGCCATCACTGAGAAAAACCAGAAAATGATGGCGCCGTTTCCTTTAATCTTTAACATGGTGCCACCTTCAATCCATGAATCCTTCAAATATATATTTGAAACCATAGATTTAAGATCTTCATTATGCTTCAAATGCATTATGCTTCAAATGTACATAAACGAGGGGGAAGAAAGAGGGGTCTATGTCGTGTTGTATTGCATAATATTCGACAATATTCGATGACAGCTACATGAAACCAGGGGCAGAAGTAGGTGTGGGTTAAGTGTGGGAAATTATTCACACGTACCCAAAAAATTCCTTATTTTCATGTTGATGCTTCAAGGTAATTTTTTTATTTATATATTGGTGCCCCTAAAAAATTTAAAATTTTATACAAAGTGCCCATTGGCCAGAACTTTTCGGCTCTGCCCTGCATGAAACAGTGTCTTCCCACTACCAAAAGGCTCCTAAGATCCAAAAATTTTTAGATATAAGATTTACAAATTTTTAGAACGTTGGTTCTTGCATATCTCAAATAATTCAAGTTCTTTTTCGGAAATCAAAGATCTGAAATCCCAAAAACTCAAGATCCCAAAGGAACAATGTTTAAAAGACAGAGTTGCAATTTACTGATTACGGATTGAAACCCTGAAAAAGAAAAAATCTGTGAAAAATTTTCCAAGTTTAAAGGATTTTAAGTTGCGGAATTGGTCAGGAAATTGAAGGGGAAGGAACATTGATCTTTCCAAGCTTTACTGTGGACCAACTTTGCTCAAGATCGGGACTCCAATTGGTCTGAAGTCATCTCAGAGGTCGGTGTGATTATATTACGGATTGAAACCCAGAAAAAGAAAAAGTCTGAAAATTTTTCCAAGTGCAAAGGATTTTTAGTTGCAGAGTGAAGGGGAAGGAGCATGGATCTTTCCAAGCTTTATTGTGGACCAATTCTGCCCAAGATCAGGACTTCAATTGGTCAGAAGTCATCTCAGAGGTCGGCGTGATTATTCAGTCAGTGCCTATAAATACCACAAAGAATGCACCAAGCTAGGCATCACAGCAGAACTCATCATCAGAATGAAGAGTTACACACCGTTTGTTGCTGTGTTTCTAGTGGTAGTGGCTCTTGTTCTTGAAGTGGGCTTCGCCCAAGACACTCCAAGGTCAATTGTCACTCCTAGTTTCTTCAATAGCCTCCTCCCTCCGGATGGTTGTGAGGGAAAAGGCTTCTATAACTATGATGCATTCATATCCGCCGCCGAAAGCTACGGCGGCTTTGGCACCACCGGCAGCCCCGCCGTTAGAAAGAGGGAAATGGCTGCTTTCCTTGCTAATGTAATGCATGAAACAGGAAGTATGTCACTCGAGCTCTCTCTTCTGTCAGTTCCTACTTCCATAGAAACACTGTCTTTAGTTTTCCTCCTCTTTGCATTTTGAATTATTCATAGCCGTTAGTACTCATGAAGTACTGGGCTAACATGTTTCTTTAACAATAACAAAACTGTAGGCTTCTGCTTCATAAAAGAACAAAATCCACCCAGCGACTACTGTGATCAAAACAACCGGCAGTATCCTTGTGTTCCAGGCAAAAGATACTATGGCAGAGGACCGTTGCAGCTATCATGGTAACAATCACTTAGCACTAGCCAAGTGTTACTTCAGCATGTGATGAGGAACATGATTCTCTAGCATCATTAATTTTCCTCAGCCACGGTGTTTTTTCTTTTTTTCCAGTTTCCAATTTGAAGACCACCTTTTGTTTATGATCTTAGCTCATGCTTCAGATTTTCTTTTTTGCTGTCCTACTTCTAACATGTTCCTTTGGATTAAAACAAATGATAATCACATCTTTTGTCTTTGTATAGAAAGCGAAGATCAATCTTAACTTAATTAATACAACTACTTTGGAAAGTAATACACTAACATGTTCCAGAATAGCTTGACTTAACTTGGCAATCTTTTCCGGCAGTTGTCAACAAAAGTGAGGCATGTATCAGAAAAGACAGCTTTTTATGATATTGGGTTATGATAGGTTAATTCAGAAGCGATCTTTCTCTGTCTTTCACTTACTTTGGAACATGGTTGAACACACACAGGAACTATAACTATGGTGCGGCAGGGAAGGCCATTGGCTTCGATGGCTTGAATCACCCAGGGATCGTAGGCCACGATGCAGGCATATCTTTCAAGACTGCAGTGTGGTTCTGGATGTTGAACAGCAACTGCCACCAAGGAATCACCACCGGCGGTGGCTTCGGCTCCACCATCAAGGCCATCAACGGTGGGGAGTGCAACGGAGGAAATCCAGGAGCTGTGCGGTCCAGGGTCAATTTCTACCGGCGGTTCTGCGGGCAATTCGGCATAGCCCCAGGTCAAAACATCGACTGCTAGATTTCGCCACCGCCTTTCTTCACTGCCAACCTTGGCTATGATCCATCATACTAATGTTGGAGGCTTCTGCTACATCTGAGCATGTACTCAGATAAATAAATTTCTATTAATAAGTTTGGCGAATAATAAGCGATTCTCTCGAAGCCTCTTAACACCTGCTTTTGCCTGTGTTGAGGAGGAGCTAAGGCATCCAGTAGAGCCATAGAGGCTAGAAATAAATACAAGGGAGTTTGTACCCACCCTCTCTTTCTCTAGATATAAAAAATATATCTTGTCCAAATATTTGCAAATGTAGCCAGTCTTTGTCGTGTGCTTGGTTGAGCTTTTTAACCCATGGCTGAACCACAAATGTGATCTGACCTCTCTCTCTCTCTCCACACACAGATCTTTCAGAGCACAAATATAATAATAGGGTCTTTTAGCTATTTCAAATAAGAAATGGATACGTTGGGGATTTTTTGTTTTTATTTTTATGAAGAAACGAAGTTTTTTCAATTATATTGGGTTGGGAGCTGCGCCAAGGGAACGCTGGCAGGAGGTTTAGTACTGCTTCCAGGCTCGGGTGAGGTGCACGACAACTATGGGTGGCGCATTTACTTAGTGCTGGGCATCGGGCCGGGTCGTTGGGCCCCGACCTGGGCTAGGAAAAATCTGGCCCGGGCCGGGTTTGAGCCTGATAACCCTCACCTTCCCGGGCCAGGCCTGGGTCTGATAACCTAGCCGATAACCCTCCCGAGCCGGGCCCGGGCCCAATAGGGCGGCCCGGCAGTGGGCCGGCCCGGCCTGACTCTCGGGCGGCCAGCTGCGCTCGTTCCCCTCTCCCTCTCTGCAGCTCTGCTCCCTCTCCCTCCTGCTTTCCCTTCCCCTCTCCCTCCGTCCGCCGCTTGCTCCCCTCCCTCTCCTCTCCCCCTCTCCCTCTCCCTTTTCCCTCTCTCTCGCTCCCCTCCCCCTCTCTGGTTCCTTCCTCCTCTCCCTGTCCTGCTCTCCCTTCCCGGTCTCCCTCTCCTCCTTCTCCGCTCTCCTTCCTCCTCTCCCTCTCGGCTCCCCTTCCGCTCGTCTCCCTCTTCGTGGCGGGTTGGACCGGGCCTGACTTTTGGTGGCCCGGTTGGGTCCGGGCCCAAGCTTTAGGCCCGATAGGCCGACCCTAGCCTGCCCGGCCCAGCCCGATACCCAAACCTACATTTACCATTTGCAGTTTAAAAGAGTATTACCTACAATCTACAATAATCAAGTTGACAACTGGACTTTCACCACCCCATCAGTATCTTGTACCCCTTGGAACTGTTCTCACATGTGGAAGAGGCTGGCCGAACATGCAAGAAGTTAAACATGTGACCTGCTTCAGGAGACACCAAGTTTATTGAAATAGCACATACAAGAATGGAACTTAGGATGTACCAATTATATGTCTGCCAGCCCTAACAAGCAGTTATGCCAGCCCTTAAAGCAATATTAATGTTGCCTATTCATCGTGCTTGAAGTTTGCATATTGACAACCAAATGCATCAAACATGCATCTTTGCTTGGGATTTTACACGTCCAGTTGAACAACTAAGTCTCTCAGCTATGTTAAAAAATAATAATAATAATTAGGAAAATTGATCTCTAAGAGGACATTTGTCATATCCTGAAGTATGGGCTTCATATTTCCAATTTTTTTGTAGGAGCCTCCAAAATGACAAGGACATAGCCTTTATATTGTAAAGTGAATTGAATCTGACAGGCCGTTGGATTGAACTCAAGTGGCATGACAACACTCAGTACCTCGCTCTCCCAAAAAAAAAAACACAAATGCATGAAATTAAGTGCCAAAAAAAAAACCTCTTTCCTAGATTAATGGAGAAAATTATGTATGCCCATCAGAATGAAGTCTATCTTTCGAACGGCAGATCTATTTCATACTATTGATACTGCCCTAAATATAGAGTTAGTTCCAAGTAAGCAACAGGGGGAATAATTCATCCTACCATCGGGCTAAGAGCTGAAGCATATATCCTTCTCCTCATCCCCAAGAATTGGGGATCTGCTTTGAGTGCTTTGAAGTGGAGCACTTGTTATGTTTCAAATTACATATAGGTGTCCGATTGCAACATAGGCAGTTGAAGCCCAGAATGTTTGAAAAGAAGAATGATGGTCTAGCAGTCCATGCCCCATCCATTGCATGAAGCCTCTCAAGGATAATATAGGGCTTATTAAGTGCGATCATTTAAATTGAAAATTATAGTATTTTTTCGAGGTGTGTGAAAAAAAAAAAAAAACCTTCAAACATAATATTGAAAGACCTAAAGTAGGTGTTCCTAGCAAACATGAGGCATGAATAAGCCTGAAGGGGTGTAATACGATCAGGTGGTTACGGATCACTCCCAAAAGAATTCGAGGTTCCAATCAAGGTAGCATGTCATGCTCAAAAACGTATATTACTACTCTGGTCTGCCAGTGGTGGAAAATGTGATACTCGAGTCAAATACTATATATTCACGAGGACCCAAAACAATCCATACCTTGAAGGCTCTGGGAGTTTTATGCCAAAGGCTGTTTCCCCAAAATACATATTTTAAAAAAATATGTGGCTTGAATAGGAAAAGGAAAACAAAAAATATGAGCCCCAAACACCTACTTTAAAAACATAAGCTTTTAACTATTCTCTCTCATTACAGGGTTGAATGGGGAGACCTCTTCAATTGGTAATTATCAACAGAATTAGGGCTGGCATCAAGAAAACCTGAAAAAATGTCCAAAAATACCGTTTAAAGAAAAAAAAAGAACTTCTCAAATGAGAAAGACTTTGAAGTGTGGAAGTGACGGGAAACTGGGGGAAGATGGGTGGAACTTTTATCTGTTTAAGGGGAAGACATACGCCGGCACCACCAACAACATCTTTTGTTGATTCATCAACAATTATCTGCTGAGATATTTCAATTCTTTTCATCCATACCATACTTTGCCATTCAAAAAAGTATGGACACAATTATTAGACCATAATACAGAAAAGGTCTGAATATCAGACCATTGCTCGCTGGTCATCCACAAAGGATGGACGACTCTCTACAAATTTGATCATTTTAAAATGCTTTAAATTGGCAAAAAAGTACCTTGTGATAAATCATTTCTCCACTTTTAAAAGTTTAATGATGTGCACTCAATTTTTAAAATGCATTTTTAATGAGTCCACAAGCCTTATATAAAGTACTTAAGGTTTGGGGAAATTAAATTAAATCATCACTCTTTTTCTCTCAAATTTTCACTACTTATTTTTTTAGCCTTTTAATCAGCTTGTTTTGTAATTTCTTCTTAAATTATTGTCTTTGTAATGAATAATTGGTCTGTTTTATAATCTCTTCTCAGATTGTTGTCTTTGTAATGGCAACCAATAGAATGCTTAACTTGCTCTCTGCATGACATAGAGGGGAGGCTAGATTAATTTACATTGGTTGCTTGGCTATCATGGGCAAAAAAATAGGAGCACACCCTGTTGGCACAATGGGCGCACAAGGTGGAAGCTGGTAGGTAGGCAGTCTCTATTTTGAATCATTGGGCATCGACTTTCTGTGTCATAAAAAATTCTGTGTGTCATAAAAAAGAGGTTCACTAACATGCAATCCGAAACATGAAAGCAAACCTTGTACCTTAAGAAGATGTGGCCCTTCAGTGAAAGTTTTGGTTTTCTGCCAAATAGCAGGAAGCCTCTCTCATAGAGAACCTATATTTGCTTGCATGTACATATTGCTTGGTTCTTTTCTTTTCTTTAAAAATCAGTTAACAAATATATTTAGTTAACAAATATATTTAGTAAAATTTAATATTTCAACCTCACAGGAGCCCATGTACACCCTTTTAATTTGTGATGGATACACTGCACATCAATAATGTGAACCTGATCTTGAGAATATCGTTAAATATTGAGTTTCCCTTTCTATATAAATAAGGAAATTAGATTATGATGTGGATAATTACATTGGTCTTGATTATTTTCTGATAAGAGACAGAAACCTAAGAATTTTCACTTAGATCTATTTTCTCATTAAATATGTCTGACATCAAGTTCAAGTAATTATCTTATACAGAAGAACGGTCACTTAACCATTTTCTTTTCTTTTTTTTACTAATATATTTTTATATTTTGAAATAACCTAAGTTTTGTAGCGGAAGTATCAAATGATAGACCAAACTATACCGACAATCTTTATGACTGGCATAGGTTCATAACCTATGCATACCAACAATCGTTATCAGTATAGATTTACACAATATATGGATGTAAGGAATGAGTAGTCATTCTAGTGTTTGGTTTGTTAATTGAAAAGAAATGAAAGGAAAACTATATATATATATATATATATATATATATATATATATATATATATATATATATATATATATATATATATATATATATATATATATATATATATATATATATATATATATATATATATATATATATATATGTGTGTGTCTCTCTTTGCATGACACGTCATTCTTTGCATGACACGTCATTTTCCGCCCTTGTCAGAATCAAGACAGGATAGAGTTCTAATAGTTACAAGGAGAAAGAAGGGGCGGATCGACCCTCAAAAAGTCCAGCACTTTTGGAAACCCATAGCCCTAGGCAATGACTCTTCAAGCTGGTTAAGGTATTTTCTTCCCTCCAACTACTGTCCTGTAGAAATTATTGCACGAATTGGACCAATGTTCACTGTTCATCAAGAAAGGCCATTACGATCTAAACATTAAACAATGTGCATTATGAAAGTCTAAGGAGTCATGATCAAATGTACGGTGAAATAGGCACATCTTGGAGGTGAAACTTTTATAGGTTGTTTACCAACCGTAACAATATGTTATTGTTTTACATGTATACTCTAAGTAATGAGGCAAATTTATAAAACATTTTTTAATATTTCATGTATATGCCTCATACCAATAAAACTATTTCATGAATCTGCTTCATTATTTAGGACGGATACAGTGGGACAGTAACATATTGTTATTAATATTGAGAACACTAACAAGTTGTTTCACATATTTGCTTTAAACTGTTCTCATTTCCAAACAGCCCCTTAAAAGTGCTTTAGGTCATTGGCTATTCACCACCATTGAACTTACATGCTGACCACCAAAAACAATGCCTGAAATTATTTGATGAGTCATTTAGTAGGTGTTTAAGTAGAAGAAAAAGTGTTTTTAAACTAGAATGTTATGCTCTCATTTCAAGGAACAAGGTTTGAACATACAAATTCGAGCTAACTCGAGCTCTACTCGAACTCGCTCAATAAACTAGACTCGCAGTCGTAAATGAGTGGACGAGCTCGAGTTAAGTGGGCTTGGCTTAAGCTCGAAAATATATATATATATATATATATATATATATATATATAATACGTCTCATAAAATTATTAGAAAAAGTATATTGCTCAAATAGGTATGCACATGACTGGTATGTGGGATGTTCCCTGTTCAAATATATATGTTACTTCGTTCTTTTTAAAAGTAATTTTTTAATGAAATGCTTGGCTCCACTTGAACCAATCTTCAGCTCAAGCTTAATCGAGCCGAGTTCAAGTTTTAAGAGCTTGAACCAAATCGAGGTCAAGCTAATGAGATCGAACTCGATTGAAAATCGAGCCGAGTTCAAGCTGGCTAAACTTGGCTTGAACTCACTCATGAACAGCCTCATGTGAAAAAGAGAGAGAGAGAGAGAGAGAGAGCTAATGACTGATATCAAATCAGTCTCAAACCATTATACCCCACTCCTAAATGTCATTAAGATTTTTTGTGGGTCAGAATACAAGAGATACTAGTACTTAAAGAGTTATTTATATATATGGTTCACAATATAATTTTTTATTGTCAACAACATTTATCTTTCCTGACCTACTCTCTCTCTCTAGCTGTAGATTGAAGAGCAGACGAAGAGAAGCAATTTTCAGATGAATGTGAAAAAAAGGGAAGCAATTTTCAGATGAATGTGAAAAAAAGGAAAAGAACTAAAGATAAAGACGAGGCTGCCAACAATTTATGCTATTATAAATCATCACAAAAGATGTATTCTATTGTGGAAACCAGTGCCCAAGCAACCAGCTGTTGCAAGTGTACCTTTTGTGATTTTTTGATTGGTACAAAATAAAAAATAACTATCTGAAAATAGAGGTACTTGGCTGATTTGATATATATATATAAGAAAAGCCGATTTAGCCCAACGGCAAATGAACCCAACAGGTCCATTTATTTTTCCATACCCCGTACTCTCTCTCCTCCCTACTAGCTCCCTCTCCTCCTGGCCCTCTTTCATTCCCTCCTCCGCAGCGGTGCCCAAACTAGAAATAAAGCCACTCAATCACTAACGAGTCACCGACCCACTAATAACCTTCGGTATGATCCATCGTACTAATGATGGAGGCGTCTGCTACATCTGAGCGTGTACTCAGATAAATAAATTCCTATTAAGAAGTTTGGCGAATAATAAAGACGCTTTTCACTTCTTTAACCATTAATCACAAAAATATTACAAAATGTGGGGGCTTCCCTCCCCATCACAATCCTCAGCTGGAACTTGTTTCGACCAATGGACATGTTAGCAAGGATTAACTTTTTACAAGCAAAATAACAAAAAGGCTTTAGATAGGATGGGAATTACACAATGCATTAAGATGTACACAAAAAAAAAAATTGGTGAACAGTTCATTCACCCGTCGCCTCTACTTGGTCTGGCGCATCGCCATCAGAACTGTCGTCACTTGAAGATTCACTTTCGCCTGCATCCTCCGGTGCATATTCTTCCTGTTCCTCGTCTTCAGTGTCATTGTCTGATACCTCCTTCAGCTCTTCACTAAGTTCTGGATCCTCTTGAAAGTACTTGACTGCACTCTTGTGGCGCTTTCCTCTCCCAAAATCTTCAATTGTCGGTGCATCACTTTTGCATTCAGCAAGTAGTTCCGACCATTGATTTGCCTTTGGTGGTGAATTTGGTTCCTGCTCAGGAAGTGGAATAAAACTCTGAATACCACCAAGATAGCCATTCTCTTCGGCAACATACTTTTCACCAGGTTTAGGGTCCATGCTAAAGAGAGTCTCAATGGCATTGTCATCATAATCAAATGAAGTAGCTTCCATGCTCTTCTTGCTTAGGATTTTCCGCGCCCCATGAAGCAGTACTGAATGGAGCTCCTTAACATCCAACTTCGTTTTAGGATTCATCACCAGATTCTCAATAGCCAATTTTCTCTTAGACTTCTCCAAAATCTTTTCCTCCACTGAACATTTTGTTATCAACTGATAGACCACCACAGGACGTGATTGCCCAATTCTATGTGCCCTTGATTGTGCTTGCAAGTCGATGAATGGATTGAAATCTGGATCTGCAGATAACACGCACATACACAGTCCATTGCAAAAAGTTAAGAGAGCTTGCCATGGAATCGCCAGTTGCACTAATGGAATCTGGATCTTCCTTACCATATATGATAACTCTATCTGCACTGGGCTGTCCGTAAAGAGAGTTCAGTTAGTTGTATACATGACAAACTGATGAGCATATACTAATCAAATTTTTATGTAAACCATACCAAGTCAATTCCAAGTCCACCTGCACGTGTTGAAATTAAGAATATAAACACCTCGCACTCAGGGTTATTGAATTCTTGTATTTGTTGTTGCCTAGCAGAAGCATTGGTCTCCCCATCAATCCTATTGACAAGAAACTATAATTTCTCAAACATTGAAATCTTCTCATAGGAAATAAACGTATCAAACATAAGCATAATCAATAAACTTCTTACGTTCAGCTGCCAAATTCTGAACCTGATAATTAACTGGCATCCAGACCTCAATGGCTCATACATACCTTAAACTACATTATTAATCCAGAATTGAAAACGATTTCACAATTACACATAATTTTGGAGAACATAAACATCGGTAGACCTTTGAATGCAACAGAATTAGTTTGAAGATTCAAAAACTTCAAGGTCATCATATGGATGAAAGCTTACAGCAAATAGACTAGAGAATCCAAAACACTTTTATATCTCATACCAACAGATGAACAAGTATGATGGTGAGACAAAAGGCTAAGCAGAACATATAACATGCATCCAAAAGAAACCTTAAAAAAAAATATTGAAAAGGAGAAACCTAGACTTGGGCACAAAAACAAGTTATTCTTGCATTTGAACAATTTTTTCACCACAAGACTGAACAGTGCATGATGGATTTCCTTTCCTTCCCCTGTGACCCGTCATTTTCTACCCATGAAAAAGATAACTTCTCAAATAAATTAAAGACATAAAACACATGCTTCACTAGGATGGTGCAATTTAAGACCATTTTGTTAATGCTCAAATAGTTCTGCAACATGTAGCAGTATTTTCTTTTTAAAGAAAAGGTCAACATGTTCTTTCTAGCATAGTCAAAGAGGATGCATTAGCTATCCTCATTAAATACTGGCCTGAAGTATGTGAGTCCAAGGAATATAAGAAAATCTTCCAAAATGTCGAGCATCCTGGTCATTTGTGAGAAAAGCAAAACACGATTTCCTCTTGCCTTCAACTTAGGAAGCAACTGCAACAAGAGTATAGTATTGACAATGTGAACAATGACACAAGCCTTTGATCATTCCAACAGAAGAAGAAAAAAATTTAAAAACAAAAGAAAAATAATACAGATAATACATTTGAAACAAACTTAAATAATCAGGATTTAAGTTGAACCTTCTCTAAAAGCTGAAGCTTTCCTGATGCTGTAACCAGATCAGAAAGAGCTTCTTCCCTCGACAAATTCAAGGGTTCCTGACCTGGAATGAGATACTGCACCCACATAAATGCAATGTCAAACTTTGAAAAGAAGCACCAGATGGACTTCACTTCAAATATAAAAATGTTTAGCAGGACCATATATCAGAATACAAATAAGAGATAAAGAAGATAAACAAAACTACAAATAAAAAATAGTGATGCAGCATTGGCTGCATCATGCACCATTATGATTAGCAGGCAAGGTACAAAATCGAAAGCAAAAAGAAGTCCCAGGATACCACTCCCTCCCTTTTTTAGAAAATATGGGGTACTTAGGACCAGTTAACTTCCCGTAAATATGTACACAAACGAAAAAGAAGCACCACATTCAGTTGCTTCTGGCAAGAAGATGCTGGTTTACCAAAACGTAGGCTGGCTTGGGAAAGACAAACAAATGCTTATATATATGCATCTGTAAACAAGCATATACAAGTTCAAGGAACAAACATGCCTCCATGCATGCACAGAAGCTTACTATCCTTTTCTGCACTTAAAATGATAGACAGGGAGGGATAGAGAAAGAGAGAGATGCACTCAGAAGCACTAAAGTTCTACTTCCAAAGTGTAACTTCTACTTTCAAAATGCCTTCATGGACTTCAGAATGTTTATAAGCAGAATCAGGATGATGCATTTAAAACAGGAAAAGCATAAACAAAGGCCAGAAGCATATGATCACAATCTTGTATAGGAACATATCCCATTTTAGCTCAGAGTAAGCACAAATATGACAAGTTCCTCAAAAGAGGGAAAAATCTGTGTAGGGAAACAAGAAAGTTGGTCAAGCTTTCATGAAAGGATCATATTGAAAACTCACAGGATGATTACAACATTTCCGTAGTTCCATAAGAAGGAAGTTCAGAACAAGCTTTCTTCCTGGAAAAAATAGAAAAAAGGGTATTGTTGTATCATCATATGAATATCTTGCACAAACAGTGTCCATGTTAATGCAGTATAAAAAAGAAAGAGAATGTACATGCCAAAAGATGAGAACGCTACTGAAGGTAAAAGAATAACCATAACATGAAAAGCATAATAACTTCTTATATAGAATAATAGAACTATAACAGTAAGCCTTTTTTCAGTTGACTATATATGTGTACATACGTATATTTATCAATTAGAGTATGAGTGGACGAACGAAGTTTTTTGTCATTTATGTTGAAAGATGAAAGCTTCTGTTTTTTTCTCGTTTATGTTGAAAGAGAAAAGCTTTTCCATACATATACCACTTCTGGTCCTCAGCCTTAACTTTCCAATGAAGCTTTTACCACTGCATAAATGGATATGCTGGACTTCCTTGAGAGTATCAGCTGCATATTCTAACATTCAAAATAGGGAAGGATTCTCATTCCTAGGTATACATATCATGCTAAAAACTATCAGAACCCAACAGACATTGGATTCCAAATTGGTTTCAGAGCACCACACAATCACCTCTATTTCTTAGTACTTACAAGTCAGCATCCTATGTGAATTTAGTGAATTATTGATTAAACCTAGAGCTTCATCAAACTTTTGTAAACATTTACAATTTCAGAGCCAACTGAAACCGATGCAGCTTCTTCATGCTCAGCACTTCTACTAGAGGTTATTCTGGACATCAAGCTGGTTCGGCCCTTCTTCGCAAGTCCCACCAATATAAACACCACAATGTTACTTTGAAGGCCATCTGTGGAAGGCATCAGGATAACATTTTCCACGATTCAGAAAGAAGTTCCTCAATGAACAAAGAGATTGAACAGGAAGATAAGATGCACTGATTTGAGGGTCATCATGAACTGGAGGTGGCATTAGATGTTCCAACACAAGCAACTAACAACTTGTACACCCAAGAAATTATGTCTGGTCAGACTCCTCACTGAAATACACATATATTATAACTTCCACATTAAAGATGACGTAGGTTTTTCACTTTGATGGGAAAATCATAGGTATCCAAATTTGGTAACTCTCTCTCTCTCTCTCTCTCTCTCACACATACACACATAGTCTATCCTGAATTACTTCGTTTGAGTGTTTTATTCATTGGTTAATTCCTTAATGTTCAGACTTGTCCCTTTACTTTCCTGTCCTTCATTTACTGACAGCTGACTTGGGCATAGAAATGAAGCAGACATTTGCAGTAAATTTAAGGTTCCTACAGCTAGCATTTGCCTGTATGTCCATGACTTGCATTTTGAACCTATAGAATAAAAAATTGATACACTTTTTTCGATTGCATGATAGAACATGGTAACACAAGTAATTCCAAATTGAGACTGAAATATGTGAAATCCAGTAGAAAGAAAATGAAGCAAACCAAATGATGAAGAATAATAAGCAATAAATCTACCATTAACCAATCTCTTATTCAGTTCTTCGTAGTTCTTCTTCAATAGGTTCACATACAGATCCCTTTGAGAACTAGAAAGAGCACAAGGAACTTCTACCCACTTCTTAGCTGGCATAGAACTGAAAAGAACCTCCGACTTCATCCGTCTTAGCATTCTATTTGAACAATGATAAAGACCAAATATTACTACTCCATTGAAACAGTTAAAGAGAATAAAGCTATTGCATTATCAAATGAAATCTACCGAGGCTGCAGCAGATCATGAATTTGTGAAACTTTCATGTCAGAACCTAATGAATGACTATCTCCCATATTCATGCCAATTGTTGAAAAAGATTCAGCTCTCTCCCTTGGATCAGAAAATTCTTCAGGATCAAGAAAATGAAGTAGCGCAAAAAGCTCTAGCAATGTATTTTGGAGAGGAGTTCCCTGGATAAGTTGAACCATGTATTTCATTGCATCAAAAACAGCAACTTTAAGAAGCATACTTAACAAGTTAAAACCAATAGACAAACTATAAACACTAAATCCTGTTAGCACAATCATATGCAGAACTGGTCCAAAACCTATTAACAGAAACATCTGCATGCACCTATATGTACAATTGACGTAGCTAACTTCTCCGCTCATCATACCCAAGTACACATGCACACCTAGACATGTGCGCAAAGTATTTTTAACAGAAACTAAATTGCCATAAATGTTGTGATCAACCACTTCATTACAAGCCTCTCAGCAAGAACAAGAAAGAGAAGCCTATATTATTATGTATCCTAATCCAAATAACTTGTGGAAACCTAATCCCTTCAAAACCAACCCATGTTTCTCTCATCTTGCATTAAATGTTTTGGGAAGAAGAAACTTGAGAGGAAGAAAAAGAGCAAAATAGACTATTTGGGCCTTGAGAATTCCAACTTAGGGTATGCCTTGGGACCCACATGCCATGTATGTATGTAGGGGGATGGGATGTTTGGTTATCTTTCTGAGGGAAGATATGGAATGCCAGAACTACTAGAAAGCTAAAGCTCAGCCTCTCGCCTCTTCATCCATATACCACTTCCTGTCATCTTATTTTCAGTCCATTTTCCACAAACAGAAAAAAAAAATAACTTTAACAAACATGTCATAAAACTTTTGCTAGCAAGACAAAAAAACCATCAAAGGGGATCTCACAAACAAAATCTCACAAACAAAATCAGACAGCCAAGCATGAATGCAGGATAACTTTAAGAGCAGAGTCCACAATTTAAAATTAGTAAATTTAAGTAACATGAAGCTAATAAAACTCACTGTCAAAAGCAACCGAAATTCAGCATCCAACTGCTTAAGGCAACCTCCGAGCTTGCAATCAAGGTTCTTTATCTTGTGAGCTTCATCAACTAGGAGAATGGAACAAGCAAGTAAAGCAACAGAAAGGAAACCATACTGATCAGAGCAGCACACATAATAACCTCTCTCAACTTTTAAAAAAACCAGATAAAATAAACATGGCTACTTCCCCTGATTCTCTCATCCTTCTCCAAAGAGTATTGCTGATTATGCAAATAATTACATAGGAACGTCTGCTCATGCAAGCAGAGAAGTATCCAGTATACACACACATTTGGGTACATATATATGCATGCAAACAAAACATAGCCAAAACAACATCTGCAAAAAATGAAGGAATGTTCTAGTCTCACATACAAACTAATAAAGAAGCTGAGTCTTCAAAATCAGTTTAAAAAGAACTTCCACAAAGTGGATGAATCATATAATTTTTAATTTCTTCACCCAGCTAAAAAAAGTCAGCATCTCAGAGAAGATTTTATCATGTGACTTGAACTTGTCGATCCAGTGGCCAATAAGGAATGTTGTTGTATCTTCCATTTATGTGACACCAAATAATGAAGTTCATACCCACCTAGATGCTATAACTCCAAGCTTAAAGCAGCAATGAAACTGAAACAAAAAAATTTCAAACAATCAACTAATGATTCCACTTGGTTTCTACATCACCAACCCACAAGATCAACTAAAAAAAACCTAAAAAAGTAAAAAGAGCTCATGGTGTTGTTCGTTCATGCATTTCAGACGTAAACTAAGACCTTAGTTGTTAAATCATCTAGTAGTCTACCAGACTAGTAAACTAGTTGGCCCACTCAGCACCCTTCTAGCTAGGCTCTGTCCTGGAAGTTGCAAAGGCCTCAATGGTGACTACTTGACCAACTAGATCGGCTAGTCATTGACTATGTCATACACTTGCCTAGCAAGACATTGCAGTCATGTCAACCTAAGACACAGACACTTTATTTGAATGGAGGAACCCGTGTCCACAGGCCCAAAAAGATGGATGCAACCCTGAACACATCTGGGACATGGCATTGACAAGTGTTGGTTGCAGTCAACACAACCGAGGCCAAGTCCATCATATTTTGCACTTGTCAATATTGACCAGTTCAAAACTATCCAGTTCTTAGAATTTTTTAATGTGTATACATAGATAAAGCATGAAAGGGCTGTTCCATACTTACCTGTGTTTTGTATTTACCTATTTTTGTTCATTATTATTGTATGTAAGTATTTTTGTTATATGTATCTATGTCCATGTCCCTGCACCCACATTTTCTGAAATTGCTCTTCAGCTGTGTCCACAGCTGCACCCCTACATGCACCCATACCCATGTGACATAGATGTCAACAAAACCTAGAAAAGATGTACACACGCATCTGGCCCTCGACTCACCCTAGAAAGGATCACCACGTAACAGGTAGGGTCCACCCACCCATGTCTGGTATTGTCAACAACACTTCATAAGCTGGCTCTTAAGGCATGTAACAAAACAGTGTTGAGGAATTCGAGCTTCAAAAGGCTTCTGAAATTAACCCTGTTCAAGAACAAACAGTAAGAGCATGCCAGGCTCTTAACGACCTAATGAGATCACAAGCCCCCTTGTTTACAAGGGGGGATATCCTCTTTATACATACAAAGGGGAAAGAAGCAAAAAGAGCTACCAAAACCGTAAGAAAGCTGGCTGTTTAGAACAGCCAACCGCTAGCTCAGCTGTTTTTTAGCAGCAACAATAAAAACAATATTATATAAGTAATAAGATCAAAATTATAAAAATAAACTAAATGTATATATACAGCCGAAACACACATTTATTTATTAAACATAAAGATATATATATATATATATACACATATTATATAGCAAAAAAGCATGTATATCAATACAGTTAATGCATCTTAACAGGCTCATCATGTGCAAGAAAGCACATTCATAGATTACAAAAACTAGAGTGAACAAAAGAGGGGGGAAAAGGGAACATACTGATTATTGCAGACCACTTAAACTTCCTCAACAAAGAATCATCTAAGAGAACAAGCTCATAGTTTGTGATAATGGCATCAAATAAGACCCCATTGACAGATGAATAAAGTTCATGCTTCTGAATGCAACGTCTTGACATTTTCTCTCCCTGATATATGATGATGTTAAGCAACTTAGCCCAACGATGGAATTCCTAGCATAGAATACAAACAGCAAGGGTAAACTCAGGATACATAACCAAAGTGATAACAAGTAGTCAGCAGCTTCTCACAAACACCTGCAGCTTCTCAAGAATATATGCAAGTCTAGCATAAAGGTGTGGCAACAATGTCTCTTAGTAGTTAATTCAAAAGATAAATATTTGGAGCAAGATTTTCTGAAGTCCATTGAAGAATAGCTCGGTAGAATGAAAATTAATGACAATCCACAATATTTATTGGAACAAACTTATTTTCCCTTTCTAAAAATAAGATTAAGGTAGAGTCAAGCTGCAACATCCAGAGATCTAAGATGATACTCGTAGTGAAAAACTGCAATTGATAATCCATCCAACAACAATAACCAGACACTTTCGCTCCAATAGACCAAACAGATATGGATGTTGACAGCCAATGGCCTTCTATTGGGTAGGCATGACGAATGCATCCTTATTGATTGGAGGAAATGATAGACCAGAAAGAGCATGATCAAGATAAAAGACTTCAAAGCACAATATGGTCTCAAATAAGCACCTAAAGTTTGGATTAAGAAATTCATCTCAACATGATTGGATTCACCCACATTTTCTATCTTAATTGTGCTTTGTTGCCTTTAAAAGTGCATGACATAACCCCAAAAATATTTGGACACACATGTAAGAGAAAGCTTTTCTTCCCCCCAATTCATATTTCTTACTTCGTATTCACTTCAAATTGGGAATTATGCCATTACCAATTCGCTTTTCAATTTTTATATTAATTCAATTTCTGGATTATTTCTGTTCTTTGCCATATCCCACTCCCAATCTGACCAGAATGACCATAAAGCACGACAAGAACACAAATATCTTATGCTGAATGAAAACACAATTAATTTTTTCTACCTTCTTCTTAGGTGAGGTTGTCTTTCTACTACTAAAATAGTTCCAAGTTCCAACAAGGCAATGCGTGACAAGTATAATCTTAACAAAGAAGAACAAGCTCAAATATGACAGACCTTTTCCCAGTGTGCAAGAGTGCTTTTAGGAGCAATTATTAGAACAGGGTAGTTGCTCAGATGCTCTTCCTTCATGCAGCACACAAATGAAATAACTTGAATGGTTTTCCCCAATCCCATCTCATCTGAACATATAAAAGAGAATTTAATGACAAAAACCACAACAGGAATACATAAACAATTCCCACATAAAAGGTGACAAGAAGTATTGATTGGGAGGTTCAGAATCGCATTATATGCATAAAAGTGCATTATGATACAAAATGGCTTTGAATTCTTACTAAACCCAATACATCATATTTTGCAATTCCAAACCGATGTAAAGCTAACAAAACTTTTTTAATTCTCAAAGTTAAATCAGTGTCTTATAAATATATTTTTGCATCCAGAAACAATGTGGAAAAGTGTTAGCACATCCCCTACCTGTCAAGTAAATAATCAGATATGTAACATAATACAACACAAAAAATCATAATTTTTAATTTTTAATTTTTAATACTAAACAGTATGGAAAATCAAAAAACATAGGAACAAGAAGAAAAAGTAAGGAAAAATTATTTCCCAATGACTGGTACATCCACCGCACGTTCCATTCAGTAATAAACGGCTCAAACAACCTTATGTTCAAGTCTCTTTTAACAATTCTACTTGCCACCTCCAATCACATTTTCATCTTGGAACTTGTTCTTTCTAGACAAAGCCTTCCTCCACGATTTCTTTTTCCCAGTCACTATCATTTTGCCGATGGACCATATATCTTCATACCTGCTTCCCCCAAGATAAATTCAACAATGATTTCTGTTTCTTGATTTGTAACAGTCTATTCCCCACCAAAACTAACGTAGTATTTAGTTCTTGTAGTATCATAAAAGGATCAATAAGCCAATGGACCAATTCTTTGGAAGGCAGCAACAATAGTTGCATAAATGTATAAAACAAAATTTTGATCATAGGAGAAATTTCTAAGAATGATATTGAACAGATCAAATGCTAACAAGTATATATGACTTTCATTATTAATTACACAAAAATTATAGCCATTATCTATGCTCCAGTGTAAACAGAAGAAAATAACTGACAATGGAATAAGCAAGATCAGAAATGTTAATGATACTAGCACTGCAAATAGTCTACAAAGAGAGCCGTGTAACCATAAAAAGGTAGTCATTTTCAATGCAAAAAGTAACCCTCAGAAACTGCACTATAACATGACTTGTCTCCTTTTTAAAGTAACCAAAATTCCATATTAATGATCACAGCTAGAACATTTTTGTGTGTTCCACGTTCCAACCAATATAGCAAATGAAATCCTCAACAAATTGCAGACAACATAAAGCATAAGAACCTGCAAGAATCACATTCCTTCTGATCTGGAAATTGCTCAGGATCCAATTAACTCCAAAAATTTGATACTCAAACAATATACCACCAGTCAGGTAATATGGCTGTTCAGTTAGCTGGAACTTCTGAAGCTTTCCGCAATGTGAATCATGTATTTCATTAGCTTTCCTGTGCCTCTGTACAAGTTTGTTGAATTCAACTAATAATTCCTCTGTGCCAGAAGTTTCCCAGGTGGCATCACTGTATTCAAGGCCCTTCCATTTCACAAGATATTCATATTGACCATCTTGTTGACTCCAATGACATAGATTAACAATATCACAAACTTCTTTGGAATGTGACTTCTTGCGGCATGCAATAACTCTGTCAATTTTGAACCATTCAGGTTTTCTCAAATCCGTGGTGGTCAAGGTATCTGCATCTTTTCTGAAAGCAATGAAAGTATATTAGAAATTTAGAATAAAATAAGAATACCATCTAGCACAAAAGAACAGTGCGAAATAATGAACTGATCAAGTCTGGAAAGACCCTTAAACAAGCACAGAGCAAAAGAATAAACAAAAGTCCATATCAAAACCACTTGAAAGAAGGGAAAAGGAAAAGGAAAAACTCATTCTGGCAAATAAAAGGAAAAAGATCTCCAAAATGGTTGATGAAAAATAAATTTCAAAAAAGGCTGCTGAGATAAATAAGTCTCCAAAATCACAAGATTTTTCCAATATTTCTGTTTTATTAATTGTTTTTCTCATACATATTGATATTTCAATATTTTCGAAAATCTTGCAATATCTATGATACCCTAACAACACTGGTCAAAAGACATGCATGCATGTATGTATGTAATCCATAGCCACAAAAAACTTTCTCGTGTTTTAAACGGGTGAGGCTTTTCTGGGATATAACACAGTGAGCATAAAAAAAAAGGAAAAAATGTGGTAAAAATATGGAAAACAATTAAAAAAATTAAAATGAGGGAAAATAAAACAATTGGCAAACTAATAATACAAACATCAAAAAAATAAGTAGATTTGCAAAAAATAAAAATTAGAAAATGAAAAAACAGTTTGGCATTAAAAAAAATAAGTAGATTTGTAGGTATTCATTTTTGTTGAGATTTTCAAAATATCACAAGATTTTTCCAATATTTTTGTTTTATTAATTATTTTTCTCATATATATTGATATTGCAATATTTTTGAAAATCTTGCAATATCTGTGATACCCTAACAACACTGGTCAAAAGACATGCATGCATGTATGTATGTATCATAGCCACAAAAAACTCTCATGCTTTAAACGGTGAGCTTTTTCTCGGGTATAACACAGTGAGCATAAAAGAAAAGGAAAAAATGCGGTAAAAATACGGAAAACAATTAAAAAAATTAAAATGAGGGAAAATAAAATAAGTGGCAAACTAATAACACAAACATCAAAAAAATAAGTAGATTTGCAACAAATAAAAATAATGCGGTAAAAATACGGAAAACAATTAAAAAAATTAAAATGAGGGAAAATAAAATAAGTGGCAAACTAATAACACAAACATCAAAAAAATAAGTAGATTTGCAACAAATAAAAATTAGAAAATGAAAAACAGTTTGGCATTAAAAAAACATGAAAAAAAAAAAGAATAAAAGGAAAAAAAATGTGAAAAATGCATTTTTTGGCTCTTTTCGTTTTAACATATTTTTCATGGGAACAGCATTTTTTTTTAAGTTTTAAAAGGGTTGTTTTATTAATCACTTTTTTTTGCGCTTTTTTGAGAAAAAAACGTGTCTTTTTGTGACTATGATATGTATGTATGTATGATATAAAGAGAAACTAAACCCTAACTTTGTCTATTTTGATGTCAAATAGACAGCTAATCAGAGCCGTCCAATCTTAAGAATTAAGATCGAGCAGCTGTAATTTTTCCCCTCCTCCCTCCCAACTCTCTCCGTTCATAAGATCAGATGGCTCTGATTAGCTGTCTATTTAACACCAGAATAGACACAGTCAGGGTTCAGTTCCATGACATAAATACATATATGTAAAATACAGCAAAGATTGAGTAATACAAAGAAAAACATATATTTCAAATGGTCAAGCAAAAGAACAAAAATGACAATCTTAATGGGATAAAATTCAAACAAAAGAGACCATCGGAAGTCTGTACATGCAAGAAAATGTATAAACACAGCGATGAAGTAGGGGGAAGGTAAAGGAATAAACAAAGTTAAGTAGAAAATGATTAAAAGAAATAACATTCCAAAAACATTACTCACGGGAACATTCGTCGGAAGTTGTGAAATCGAACACGGTCTTGTTGGTAGAGCCATTCTACAGGTATCTAGAACAAATAACAAACAAACAACAGTCACACATAAATCAAAATATCAAAGAAAGGCAAATGGGCATAAATTGAACTTTAAAAAAATAGTATCATATGCCTGAAACAGTGCAAAACATCCATAATTCCATCTTCACAAAGAAAGAGAAAAAAAACATAGCTTCATAGAAATTTACAAGAACCAAATACGAATTAGTCTAACCACTGACTCCCAACTCAACGGATTTTAAATTGGATTATAAGTCATGGACAACAATCAAGTCTAATGTTTTTATTTTCTTGGTCCCATTAAAAAATCGTACATCTTATTTTTCACCATCTCATTTTACAAAATGGGCCAAAAACTGATCATCATAAATTCATAATGATAACAATATTTACATTAGCAGCAATGTCAACACAATTGTGATCTTATGGAGACCTATTACATAGATGCAGGCAGGCATTCCCAGCAAGTGATAAGTCATTAAATATGTCTTAAGCAGGATATTACTGGTAGTCATGTACAGACTAGAAACCAAACATGACAGCATAAGGTAGACAAAAAGACAGCACCCATCTCATGGTAGATAGTTTTAACCAGTTCTAAGTATTGACACCAAGGAGAAACTTGAGTCAGTAGAGATTGCTCACAGTTTAAGAGGCTAGCTAGATTAACTCATTTTTGCATCTATAGTAACCTATGATGTGTCAAACTGTTTCATGACAACACCAGTCTAGGTGAACAATTATGGCCCAACAGGCACAAAATTAACTTGTGGACATAAAAAATGGAACTTCCCAATTTGAATGGTTCAAGTTGCTACATGCAGCCCAGCAAGACTACTTCAATGTCAACACAATTGTGATCTTATACAATCACTCAACAATGTTGCCAAGTCTTGGATGCCCAACTACAATGGCTAGCCAAATGTTCAAGTAATAGCTCAATGAAATCTATTTGACAAGTGAGTTGGCTTGCAGTTGAAGAAAACCTCAACAATATCAAGGATTGTATGAATGCCTATGTTTTGACCTTGGTGGTTTGTGTTGGGCTATGTGAGGCACCATCTTGCCTTCAAGGAAGCTCGGTCCACTTACAAGATTGGTGCCTCACACAGCCCAATACAAAACCGCCAAGGCCAAAACGTAGGAAATCATACAATCCTTCACATTGTCGAGGTTTGCTTCCAAAAAGGGTTATGTGCCCCTTCAATAACTCAAACTAGGGTATTGAGGAGGCCAAGTCAGTCATTCCAAAGTGATGTTGATGGTTGTAAGTGTAACTAGAAGCATCCAAACTTTGCTATGATGACATTATATAGGATTTCATCTGGTATGCATACCTTATAGTGATGGTTTGTGATCTTTATCTTGCACCTGCACATGGTGCATGAAAAGATAAAATGATCGATCAAATGTGTTATAAAAATGTATCTATGAAAATATGATTTATGATAAGTTAGGCTCAACCTATGTGATGGTTATGCAATTTTAATGACCTTGTCCTAGTATGTCATGTTTGAGTTTAAGTCGATTTGTCTGTAAGCATACAGGTCACGTAAGATGCAATAAGAGGTAGTTGTTGGGTGACATTGTTTATGTACCACTCGAGTGTAAGTTATGACCATACTCAAATGTGATATGTAATGACTAATGACTAAGTCAATAATGATTATGATGAAGTAATCTGATGTCACATTTTGGCTAAGGTTATGTTAAAGCATGCATATGTCCAAGTTCCATGCTAAATTTCATGCTACACTTAGCTAAGGCTGACAGTTTTGTTACTCTTTTAAGCCTAAAAAAGGTAGAAAAAACGTTTGCAGATGCAATTTTTCACTTAGGGCATGCTTCAGTCTGGTAGGCCTCTTTGTATAGAGCTTGTGCAAGGGTAGGAGCTTTCAGGTCCAACAAGAAGCTTGTACCCCACTTTTGTCTATATTATGTGCATAGCAAAGTTTATGTTCTATATAAATTTGATTTGCACCTATGTTAAGAAAAAAAGAAATATGTGTCTCACGTGTGACAACACCCACAAACATTTTAGTGCATACATTTTATATTTTAATTTATAATCTCATCAAGCAGGAGAAAGGTAGCTATCATTAGCTTTGGCATTTTAATTTGAAAACTAAAAATAGGAATCCAATCAAAGAAAGATCCCATCACATACCCAAGTATCAAGATGATGAGACAGTGAATGCCACTTCATTAAACACTGCTCTTGCATCGCATTTTTGTCACCCCCTATACAAACCCATCTCCGACCAACAACTGATTGAACTGGCTTCTTTGCAAATTTATGCTGCTCTTTGAAGTCCTCAGTGAGTGAAGGATTTTCTTCGCAATTAGGGCAAAGCCAGGAACCTTCAGGGACATCTTGCATGGGAGGAACAAGACAAAATGTATGGACAGCAAGATCACAGCCATCACCATCACATAAAAGCAACAAATTTGCAGCAAGCCCTGACTATACAACACACAAGAGAACATTGTTAACTGCAAAAAAAAATCTCTAAATAACATATTGATAACTGATATGACAGCAAATGCACATGACAATGCATGTGCAAACATGTACAGACTACAGAAGCACGAAAACAGTAAACCTGACAGGTGAAACAGCATAGCTCGTCATCTTCTGGCTCATGAGGAGACTCGTTAAAGCTTGCATTAGAATCTGGTTCAAGAAAATGTTCCACGTGTAAATCGAGGCAAACATGAAGGCACAAAACCAGGAACAACACAAGTTAGAAAACATGAAGAAGAAATAATCACCAGACAGGTATTGAAACGAAAAAGAAAACAAGAATAATGAGCTCGAGGAAAAACTATGTTCAACTCATTGTCATAGGTCAGATGTCGATGGGCCAATTGAATAAAACAAGTTAACGACAAAAGAAATCCCAGGTAAAATAAAAAAATGGAAGGAAAATAGTGAACACCAAAAAACACAACCACATCATACTGGCAACAGTTTCTAATTTACATAAGGCAAAATTCAAAACAAAGTAGAATCTTCTGTTTTACCAGGTTGCTCCACATAAGAATCCCCAGTGATCCCTGGTGCACATTAAGAACCATTTGCAACTAACAGAACTCCCTAAACATCCACATTACAAGTTCCAGAACTTTTTGACGTACCCGGGACTCCTACTGCAGTTGTTCCTGTTGCACTATAGTCTGTAGCACCACGATTTTTTAATCTTTCACTCTGCCTCCTTTTGGGGAAAGCTGGACCAGTAGCAGCTGCCGCTTCAAGATCAAAGTCCTGAGAAAATTCATCCTGACCAGACTCCGAATAATTTGAATTATCTGAAGCTGAAATAGAGCTAGGAGATGCATCCTCCTCCAAATGAGATGGTTTTGAAGGCTTCGGCTGCTATTGCAACATGGAAGTCGGAAGTTAGCGGACCCACAACTTCAAATAAGAGGTAAATTCGTTGACATGATAAGTTTACCTTATGGTAATCGAACTTTTTCAAAGGCTTACCATCCACCTGTGCACGAAGCCTTGTGGATCTTCGAACCAAGGGAGCACCTTCTGGTTCCCGACAGGAAATAGGAGATGCCAATTTATGTATGATCCGGTCTGAAAGTTTTACCGGCGGCTGTTTCGATTGCTCACTACTTTGTATGGCTGAGCAATGAAAAATTCCAACAGTTGTCATTGTTATCCAAGCAATAACAACCAGAAACAAATAAGTACACAGAGAACTTGACGCAGGGTGGAAACATCAAACTGCAACTGTTGAACAGGCAATAATACAAACAAATTTCTGTGAAACAAAACCAAAGCGCTCGGATTCCTCGAAGTTTTAGTATGTATTTTAATTTAGTATTCAGATTTCTTTACACCATCATAGCACGGGAGTCCCCAACATCGCCACAACGGGTCGCAGCCCTCAGAAGCAAAGACCTCCGAATCCGACGCATCCAAGCATCATAATCGATGTTCTTCAGAACAACTGATTTCCGGGCAGCATGCGGCACCACCACGAGCAAATTTACGTCGTCTGCTACGACATTATGCCCCTTAACCCCAAGTCCAGGAATCTTAAGTCGAGGAGACTCAACTCCGTCTCTTTCAAGCTCTGTAATAGCAGATCCGGGTCGAAGCGCACGACTTCACACGAAAAACGAAGAAACAAAAAGAAATACAAAACATGCCGAGTTCTCCTAACCAAACACTCCATAAGAAATCACCGACCAACAATACAAGCAACAAGAGCGAAATGAGCTGGAACGGGAGACGACGGTAGAAAGGAAGACGGTTTACCAACGTCGTCTTCGTCCTTGCGCTTCCTCGTTCTGAGGCGTCCCTCCCAGTCCCTGCGATCCATGAACACGCTCGCCGGCTCGTTCCTTCCTCGAAAGCCGATTGCCCAACGGTCCCCGCTTCCGCCTCAAGAACCACCGAGGAGGCGCCCGCCGATCGCAAGTCAGACGAAGCCAGAACTCCGTCAAACGACGCCGGAGAGGTCAGTACGCTGGCAGAGGCGGCATCGAAGTCCGACGCCTCGCCGGAATCTCGACCGTTTCCTCCACGACGACTCGCGCAGAGAGAGAAAGGGCGGGACGTTCGAGTTTCGTTTTTTTGGCGCGCGCGGCTTCGCATTTATATGAAGATGAAGCGACACGTCTCGGTCTTGATGTCACTCTGGCGCCGTCCAGTCCGTTGGATTTTCCCGATACGAATCGGTAATCCGAGTTTACTTGCCCTCTAACACTCGAACCAGCACTTTGACTCGGTTGTACGCTTGAGACTCGAGAGACGGTCCGGGTAACAACATGGGCCACAGTGGTCATGGACCGAGAAACTGATTGCCATAAAATTATGATAAAAATATGGGAAATTCAAAATATAAAAAATACTTAAAAGGAAAATTAGCTGATCGACTCGCCTGTATGATGATATGTGCCGGATGGACAAATGGTTTATAGAAAATTCAGTTTATATATATATATATATATGTATATGAATATGAAAATTCAATTGGAACAATAATTTTTTACACTTACTCAGCTATGGAATCAAAACTGTTTAGTAACGGTTAAGTGAAAAATCAATTAGCTAATAGATATTTTCATCATTTAGTGTTGATTTGTAATTCGCTTATGTATATATATATAATGTTATCAATAAATTATTGACAATTGTGATGTATTGGGTAGTTGTCAGATGGCTAAAATATAAAGTTGATAACTAAAATTACTATAAATTAAAATATAAAGTTGATAACTAAAATTACTATAAATTGTTATGATGCACCATAAAGCGTAGCTAATACAATAGTGTAGAAAGAATCTTGAACTCATTCTAAATCCCAGTGAAAAGTGTCCCTATATAGATTTATGTTTATGCGTAATTTAATCGCAGATATAGCTTATCAGATTTTTTATAATTTTTAATTAATTTATATGTTTTTTCAGTTATACATAAAATTAAAACAAAAAAATAAAATTCGACTTTTTTTTTACTATTAATAACAAAAGGAGATGTTCGTTACAAATATTTTGGGATGTGCTTACATTTGATTTGTTATTTGGTTAAAAAAAAAAAGATAAATATTCGCCGGTTTTAGATATAATACTTTTTTGGGAATTAAAAAAGATAAATATTGCCCAATAAATATTATGCGGGTGTCAGAAAAGATTTGTGCACCACTTTTGGTATTTTTGGTAAAACCAGTTCGAGCTCGAGCTCGAGCTCGACTCATTTAAAAGGAAACCAAGTTGAGTTTAAAGGAGCCCAGTTCATGTAATCCAAAGTCGGCCCACTTATTAGTCGAGTTTTAAATTAAGTTGAGTTGGCTCGACGATTGTACATCCTAAGTTGAAAGTGGGAGTTTTTCTCAACACCGTTCCGTTAGATTATAAAAAACACTTAATTTTAGAAACATTAAGTCCTGGTCTATTTTTGTGACCACAGTTTATTTGATATCATGATATTTATATGCAATTAGATAACGTGATTTATTAAGAAGCTTTATTTTTTTTCCATACAGTCATTTGATCGAAAATATTAAACAATAGACAGCTTGGTATGAATGCAAGCACTGCATTGTTATTCCATAAATATGTGCTAAAAATTGAATAGATTCATAAGATATTGAATCATGTTCTATAAATCTAACTCAATCTTTGCGAAACCCTTTAAAGTTGCACTTAATATTTCAAATATGATCAGGGGTGGAGCCAAGGGGGGCTCGCATGGGCCTTGCCCCCACCTCTTTTTTTTTTTAATTTACATGTAAATTTTAGAAAATTTTACTTGCTCTTATATAAAAATTTTGGAAAATGTTATTTTATCGTATGTAAAAAATTTAAAACTTTAATTTGCCCCCTTCATGAAAAAATTATGACTTTGCCCCTGAATATGATGATATGACATTGGCGTGGATCGTAAAATTGTATACCACCCAGCTTTCCCACTCTCTCCCTTTGCGTTATTGCAAATCCAGGATGGTTTCAACACAAGATCACACAAAGGCTGTTTGGAAATAGCAACATTATGTCACTGTTTTGTGTATCTCTCTGTCTCAAAAATTCAAGCAGGAACAATTTTTTTTAACGTGCCTGTTGGATCTGATCAATTTTGGGGTTAATTGCACGAGACCGTAACATAATCTTTATATTTCCAAACGGCCTCACAGGAAACGTTTCGGACGGCTAGTTTCATTAACTCCCCGATCACCTGAAAAAGAACAAAAAAAAATAGTAACAAAAAGAACTCAGTTCCATTTATTCGCCAACAGTAGAACAACAGCTGACCTTTGATAGGCCACATTAAATATTTTGGTTTTAAAATATTTGACCCCTCCAGCTTCCCAAGACATTCATTGTTTTCTCTTTAATAATTGTATGCCTTTTATTCAATTTTATATGCAAAGCCCAGCTACGAGTGAGATAGATGTCGGTTGGGGCTCGTGCTTGTAATTATTTATTAGATGGGTGAGTGAATGAACTGCGTCGGTGTCAGCGATAACAACGGTACACCTGTCAACTTTGATGTCGCGCCCACATGAACATAGTGTCCACGAAAATCGAACTAGAGACCTGTTTTTATACAGACCCCTAACTCGATTAGCTACGCTATGCTCCTTGAGGCGTAATATTTATTATATACGAAGTGAAAAATAAGCAGGCAAATCCTGCAACCAACGAGTGGTTTTAGAAAGGAAGAAGATAAAGTCTTGAGATGAGAGGAGGAATTCAGCTTCAAGAAAAACAAGGTTGATACTGACAGTGGACGGTGGACGGCAGTTGGATCACACCCCAAAACCGTGTTTCAGAGATTCAATAACCATGGAGGAAGATGAGATCTTGGGCAGGAGCTCTGCAGTGGCAATCATCGAGAGGAAGATGAGATTGGCGATGGCAAACCCAGAGTGAAAGTTCCTGAGGCGACTATGGAGAGATTAGAACGCCCTTTCCGATTTACAGCTATTGCTTGTTTCATTGGAGACTCGCAGAAGAGAAGCATGGATTTCAGCTACACAGTAACTGCATTGCGATCTCTGCGGAGGGAGATAGCCACCCCAAGATTTGCATTCCTGGGGAAAGGTGTATTTCTCGTGAGGGTGGATTCAGAGGAAGAACTAGAGATAGTTCTAAGGAAGAGGGCATGGTGATTGGGCAACTTCTCGGCCGATGCAGAAAAGTGAATTTTTTCATGTATAATACCGTAACCTTGAAAAAAATAGAAAAAATATAGTAAATTTTTAAATTTTTTAAAACTAAAAAAATGAAAAAAAAAACTAGAAACTAATAGACACAAAAGATAAGTAAATTTGCAACAAATAAAAAATAAAAAATAAAAAAAATTATTTGACATTAAAAAAATGTAAAAGGTAAAAAAAATAACTCTCTTTAACCATACACAGTCTTGTCGGGCAATAACATAGTTTAATCTTACCGCTCAAGCTAAAGCAGAAGCCTGTCATCTCCATGCTTTAACTTATGCATTAGTGACTTTCATTTTTGTAGGACAAAGAGTCATAACTAAGAGTGCCTATCAATCCTTAATGTCTCATCTATTGCACCAATCCCTTTGGGGATTTGTAATGCCCATAGACTTGAACATACATCAAACATATGATGATTGCTAAAGTAATGAATAGTTAAATTATCATAAACATTGTAAAATCATTTGAACATATTGTGTTCTTTTGATAACATTTTGTCATTCGTTCATATAGTTTTGCACTTCTATCTTTTAAATATCGAGTTCCTTTACATAAATGAGATAACTTATTGCATGTGACAAGGGATGTCCAAGTCTGCTAGTTGTAGTTACATGCTTGGATTTGAACATAGATTTGGATTTGAGTCAGAGAGTCACGTCGTATCGAATTTGCAATCTTAAAGCCATAGTGAAACCTGGTCTGATCTGCAATTGATGTTTGATCCAATACATCAGAATCCGACCAGGCGTCTCTCGAAGCTAGAATCCGAGAGTAAAAAGGCCAATTGGGTATGGACAGGGGCGGAGGGAGGGGAGGGACCGCCTAGGGAGTGGCCTCACCCTGGACTATGAAAAAGAAAATTACATTGACAAAAATAAATTTTTTTAATTGCGCCGTACATTTTTTGAATTTGAATTTAATTTGGTCCTATCCGAATTGAGAGGTTGGACTGTCGGCCCGCCCCTAAAGAAAATCTTGGTATGAACATGCAAAAATTGTGGTCATATTACATTGAATGTCACCCCCAGAAACCAAAATCTATCTGATGTTTTTTAAAATTGAATCCGTCTATTTTACTGAACAGTTTTTTTTTATGTTTATGGTAGTTGGATAGGATTCAAACCGAATGCACTCTTTACCAAACCAATCCTTATTGTTTGATCATAGTTAACAACAATAATAATGACGATGATCCATCAAATATCACCAACTAAGCATTCGAAACCAGATGCGTCTTCAGTAAGGAATGTTGATAAGGAAAGCAGGGGCACCTTTAGTAAGGAATATTGGTAAGGACAATAGAAATGTGCATACTTCAGTTTATGTGTGTGTGGATGATAAAGGGAGATTCAAATATGCTGGATAATTTAAAAATAAAAAAAATTAACCATAAACCTATAGTTATTTGTCACTGAAAATTCCATAAATTCATCGCTCATGTGGCAACTATTCTGTAAGGACTTATTTTCAATTTTTGGTCATAAATCGGCGATGTACATAATTGATATGTGGAGGATGTCAATATGCTAGATGTTGGATGCAGTCAAATGACTAAAAATTAAAAACCCATTCTTGAAGACACCATAAACTGTTCAAAAGAAGATAAATTTAACAAAGATATATAAATAGATTAAAAAAGAAGGACAGAATAATTGTTTATCATTTTAATTAGTTGGCAAGCTTTAGAGCAAATTTCTCATAGCATGTAAATATTAGTTCATAAATTAATTCAGAAAATCTCATATATATATATATATATATATATATTTGTGAAAAAAAGAGCATAGGTCATCCTTATAACCAAAGTGTAGATATATGTCATAGTCACTTTAGCTTTTTGGAGTCACCCATTTATGTAACCAGGGTTGTGTGACTCATATGATGATGGCTAAGTGAAAACGAAAGAGAAAAAGGTGGTAGGCAATTTCATAATATAGTATTAGTCCACATTTTATTTTTATTGTTTTTCTCTCGTAACCTCGAATAATACAAACATGAATATATATATATATATATATATTTGTTGGATTCCTCTGACCGGTTCATGGAAATGTTTCACACGTAGCCTCATGCACTGCCTTAGCAAAAAACGACTTGTCTTTGACAATGCAGAAATCTTCATAAATGTCTTGACAAGGACAGGCTGCCAAGAAAATGTGATCAGTCAAATTAAGAGCATGAGCCAGTGTCTTTTTCTCTTTCTTTTCTTTTAGTTTGCAAGAATGACAAACGAAGCTTCCGTGTCACCTTCCACACAGCACTCCATGGATTCAACATCCCATTGTTGCGAAATACTTGTCGTTTTAGTTCCCAACTAAGTCTACATCACCAATAATCTCTCTGATAAAATTGGAACGATGCAGACAAAAGTCCATATCGATATTGACAGCACTATATGTTCCGTTTGATAGCTGACACATTTCTTAGGCGAGGACCAGTTTTTTTTTAATTACCATCAGTTGCATGTTGTTTTTTTAGTGAATTATTAAATAAAAAAAATTAAATTGTATTAAATTACTTCTAAAATGAAGATAAGAAAATAAGCCACATAAACTACGGGCACATATATATATATATATATATATATATATATATATATATATATATATATATTCATAACTTGATTCATTTTACTTCTCCAGTCAAGCAAACATATGATGAACTGAAAGTTCTGAGGAATCCGCAGGGAACCTCGTTCCCCATTCAAATACGCGACATGTATCGGTGTCACGTGAAAGGCTAACGTAACCTTGGACCCAAAAAACATGAGAGAAAAAGATAAAAAGGAAAGACTTCGGCTCTCACAGCGATTTGTAAGCTTTTCGCAAGGTGGGCAGGAAAGAAAAGGAGAGATGGTACAAGCTCTTTTTTTTTTGTTTTATGTAAAAAATATTTTGTGCGAAATAAAAAAATGAAAAATAAGAATTGACAAAAAAAAAGGACTGGTCACGGTCCATCCCTTTCTCCCTTTGTCTTTTATCTTCTACCCAGGTGAGCAAAAGAGATGAATACTGATGTAAAAGCATTTCATTCAAAAAAAAAAAGAAAATAAAAATAAAGAAAACCCTTTGTTATGTATACAAATAAATTACTTTCTTTTGAAAATTTGATGGGCATAAATTATCAACAAGAACAATTTAATTATTTTCCTTGTGTTATGAAAACAGTGTAAATATAATTTAATTTTTTATCGTGGATAGCATAAATACAATTAAAAACCTCACTTTCAATCTTTTCTAACTTGTTTGAATCTATTTATGAAACCCATCTGGGGTTGATTAGGTGGAAGAAATATTCATTGACCCCGATGTTTGGTCTTAGTTTAACAATAATAATGAAGATTGATCTAGTGTCCCTTTTCACGTTAAAAGTACCATATGTCCATTACGTAAGTTTCAAAACAGCTTCTCATCTCAACTAACCATTCGAAAAGCTGACGCTTCATTAGTATGACATATTAATATTGACAAGGATAATGTAAACATACTCCCATCGTTCATATATACATATATATATATATAATGAATATGAGGGAGAGAAAGAGAGTTCAAATAATTTGTCACAAAAAACACCATAAACTCATTGTTCATATGGCAACTATTTTTTAACAACATTTTTTTTTGCCTCAGGGCCGTAACATAGCTAATGTTACAGATCATATACAAAGCACGTCGTTGGTTCAATTCTCATGAACATTACTTATTCGAACTGCAAATTGTGGGATAACGACAATTTAGTTGACTGGTATACCAGACCCCACCCAAATCCCAATACAGCCCAATACTTTGGGGATAGGAAAATGAGGGGCATTCAGACCTCTAATAAAAGAAAAACATCATATATATTTTTTAAAATTTCCACATCATTCAGCAGTGTATATAAATAAAAACCATAATAGGATGGATGCAGTATGATGACTAACAATCAAAAACCAATCACAAAGAAACCATAATCATAAAATAAAATATAAATAGAGTTGAAAAGAAAGTCAAAATATTCGTGCATTACTTTCATTGGTTGGCAAGCTTGGGAGTTCTCTTAGCAAATTAATTTCTCACATGGTGTAAATATCGTTGCATAAATTAATTCAGAATATTTCAAATGTATTTTGCAGGGCTATCACTTACTATAGCAAAGATCACCCTTAAAACCAGAGTATCAATTTAAAACAATAGTTGGAAAAGAAAAATATATATAAATATATATATATATATATAGCAAAGATCACCCTTAAAACCAGAGTATTAATTTAAAATAATAGTTGGAAAAGAAAAATAATATATATATATATATAGTGATTCTAGTTTTTTATAACCACTCAACCGTTTAATCTATACCCATTCAACATGATGGATAGTTAAAAGAAAATTAAAAAGAAAAATGTGATGGACATTTTCACCATCTAATCATTTCTACCATTTAATATTAGTTTACAACATTGTCTTTCTCTCAATCATCTATCTGCTTTATATGAATAGCCTTAGCTAGATGGTTGAGTAACTTTAGATAATTAGAGTCATCGTGTGTATATATATATATATATATATATATATATATATATATATATATATATATATATATATATATATATATATATTATATATATATATATATATATATATATATATATATATATATATATATATATATATATATATATATATTATATATATATATATATATATATATATATATATATATATATATATATATATATATATATATATATATATATATATATATATATATATATATATATATTAGTAAAAATGAGATACTTAGGTTAAGGATAAAAATCAGACCCTTATAAAGACTACTTTGATATAAAACATGCTCTAGTTCAAGTTGTTTTAATAAAAAATACTGATTTTTTTTTTTGTTATCATGTCACAAGGGTTGTTCATTTTTTATCATTATAGAAACACCATTAAACACAATTCTTAAAATCATATCATTAAGATTAGATTGCAAAAAACAAAAAAACATTTTTAAAATTAAAATCAAAGTGTTTTTATCTATGACCTAGGTGTGGCTTTTATCTAAGTAGAGCCATCTAATCCATCACTATGAACAGTGAAAAAAAAAAGAGAGAAAAAAGGTGATGAACATTTTATGATCCAGTATTAGTTTTCACTTTTTTCTAATGTTTTTATTTCAATAATCATTTGTATCACATGAACAACATCATTTCTTTCAACGAGGCAGTGACTTTTTCTATTTCTTTCTTTTATTTTACAATAGAATGACAAACGAAGCTTCCCTGTCACCTTCCAGAGAGAACTCAA
Source organism: Nymphaea colorata (assembly GCF_008831285.2). Taxonomy (NCBI): domain Eukaryota; kingdom Viridiplantae; phylum Streptophyta; class Magnoliopsida; order Nymphaeales; family Nymphaeaceae; genus Nymphaea; species Nymphaea colorata. The sequence goes on along the minus strand of NC_045138.2, from coordinate 829,576 downwards.
TGGATTCAACATCCCACTGTTTTGTGAAATACTTGTCGTTTTAGTTCCCAACTAAGTCTACATCACTGATAATCTCTCTTTGAAGACATTTAATAAAAAGATACAGACAAAAGTCCTATCGATATTGAGAGCACTATATGTTCCGTTTGATAGCTGATACATTTCTTTGATGACGACCAGTTTTTTTTTTTTTTTAATAACCATCAGTTGCATGTCGTTTTTTTAGTGAATTATTAAAAAAATATTTAAATTGTATTAAATTACTTCTAAAATGAAATAAGAAAATAAGCCGTATAAAGTATGTGCAGATATATATATATATATATATGTTCATATCTTGATTCATTTGGTTTCTCCATTCAAACAAGCATATGATGAACTGAAAGTTCTAAGGAATCCACAGGGAACCTCGGTCAGTATCCGCCGATCAACATCATTCTCCATTCAAAGACGCGGCATGTATCGGTGCCATGTGAAAGGCTCAACGTAACCTTCGACTTAGAAAACACTAGAAAAAAACATAAGAGGGAGAGACTTCGGCACTCTCTTATAATGCTAAGAGTGGTCACTGGTTTGAAGCTTGTGGCAAAATGGACAGGTGAGAAAAGGAGAGACGGCGACAAATTCTATTTTTTTTTTGTTTTATCTAAAAAATATTTTGTGCTAAATAAAAAAAAAGGACTGGTCACGGTCTATCTCTTTCTCCCTTGTCTTTATCTTCTCCGAAGGTGAGCGCAAGAAATGAATACTCATGCAGAAGCATTTCATTAAAAAAAAAACTTTGCTATATATACAAAAAAATACTTTCTTTCGAAAATTTAATGGGCATAAATGATCAACAAGAGCAATTTAATTATTTTCCATGTGTTTTGAAAGCAGTGTAAATATAATTAATTTTTTATCGTGGATATAACATAAATACAATTAAAAACCTCATTCTCAATCTTTTACTTGTTCAAATCTATTTAGTGAGACCCACCTGGGGTTGATTATGTAGAAAAAACACGATGTTCGGTCATAGTTTAATAATAATAATGAAGATTGATCGAGTATCACTGTTCACGTACAATATATCCATTACGTACGTTTCAAAACAACCTATCATCCCAACTAACCATTTGAAAAGCTGACGCTTCATTAGTACGATATATTAATATTGGCAAGGACAATGTATATGTGTGTGTGTGTGAATATGTGTCAGAGAGAGAGAGATTCAAATAATTTGTCACAAAAACCCCATAAACTCATTGCTCATATGACAACTATTTTTTAACAGCTTTTTTTTTTTTTGCCTCAACGGCCGTAACATATCTAATCTTATAAGTAATATACAAAGTATGTCGTCGGTTCAATTCTCATGGGCATTATTTATTTGGACTACAAATTATAGAATCGTGACAATTTAGTTGATGGGTATACCACACCTTACCCAAATCCCAATGCAACCCAATAATTTGGGGATAGGAAAATGAGGGGCATTCAGGCCTCCAATAAAAGAAAAACATCATATATATTTTTTAAAATTTTCATCATAATTCAGCACTGTATATAATTGAACTTCTCTATGTACGTTGAGGATTTAAATAGGCTGGATGACTAAAAATAAAAAATCTATCACAAAGAAACCATATTCATAAAAGAAAATGTAAATAAAGTCGAAAAGAGAGTCAAAATATTCGTGTATCACTTTCATTGGTTTGCAAGCTTGGGAGTTCTCTTAGCAAATTAGTTTCTCATACGGTGTAAATATCGTTGCATAAATAAATTCAGCATGTTTCAAACGTATCTTGCAGGGCTATCATTTATTATAGCAAAGGTCATCCTTAAAACCCATAGTATCAATTTAAAACTATAGTTGGAAAAGAAAAATAATGTGTGTGTATGTATATAAAGTAATTGAATTATTCTGGATGTCTTGCACACGTAGCCCAATGCATTCTATTAGATTTACATAGCATTACATGTAAAAGACATTTGAATGGATAGATGGCAAGAGGATTATATATATATATATATATATATATAATGACAATTCTAGTTTTTTATAATCACTCAATCATCTAATTTGTACCCATCCAACATTATGGATGGACATTTTTATCATCTAATATTAGTTTATAACTTTGTTTCATTGTTTTTTTCTCAACCATCTATCTACTTTAGATGAATAACCTTGGTTAGATGGCTGAGTGACTTTAAATAACTAGAATCATCGTTTTATATACACATATATTGATTAGTAAAAACAAGATACTTAGGTCAAGGATAAAAACCAGACTCTTATAAAGACTCTTTTGATATACAACATGCTTTGGTCCAAGTTGTTTTAATGAAAAATGTTGATTTTTTTTTTTTGTTATCATGTCACAAGGGTCGTTCATTTTTTATCATTATAGAAACACCATTAAAGCTTAACAAATGGTCAACTTAGTGTATGTTTTGCATCAACCCATTCTTAAGATCATATTAATAAGGTTAAATTGAAAAAAACAAAAAACAAAATTAAATTAAAATCAAAGGGTTTTTATCCATGACCTAGGTGTGGCATTTATCTGAGTAGAGCCATACGATCCATCATTGATGAACAGTGAAAAAAACAATGAGAAAAAAAAGTGATGAACGTTTTATCATATAGTATTAGTTTTCACCTTTTTCTTATGTTTTTCTATCGAATGCATCACATGAACAACATCATTTCTTTCAACTAGACAATGACTTTTTAGAATGACAAAGGAAGCTTCCCTGTCACCTTCCACAGAGTACTCAATGTTTTCAACATTCCGCTGTTGCTTGAAATACTAGTGGTTTTAGTTGCCAACTAAGTCTATATCATTAATAATCTCTCTTTAAAGACATATGATAAAATTGAAACGATACAGACAAAAGTCCTATCAATAATGACAACACTATATGTTCCGTTTGATAGCTGATACAATTCTTTGATGACGATCGGTGTTTCTTTTATACCCATCAGTTGCATGTCGTTTTTTTGGTGAATTATTAAATAAAAAGATTTAAATTGTATTAAATTACTTTTAAAATGAAGATAAAAAAATAAACCATATAAATGATGGGCACACACACATATATATATATCTAGTTGTTGGATTCCTCTGACCGGTTCATCTAAATGTTTCACACATAGCCTCATGCACTGCATTAGGCAGAAACAAGTTGTCTTTGACTAAGAAGATGCAGAAATCTTCATGAATGTCTTGACAAGGACAGGCTGCCAAGAAAATGTGATCAATCAAATTAAGAGCATGAGCCAGTGTCTTTTTCTCTTTCTTTTCTTTTAGTTTGCAAGAATGACAAACGAAGCTTCCCTGTCAGCTTCAACACAGCACTCCATGGATTCAACATCCCATTGTTGCGTGAAATATTTGTCGTTTTAGTTCCCAACTAAGTCTACATCAGTAATAATCTCTCTGATAAAATTGGACCTATCGATATTGACGGCACTGTATGTTCCGTTTGATAGCTGATACATTTTTTAGATGACGACCAGTTTTCTTTTAATTACCATCAGTTGCATGTTCTTTTTAGTGAATTATTAAAAAAATATTTAAATTGTATTAAATTAGTTTTAAAATGAAGATAAAAAAATAGGCCATATAAAGGATGGGCAGATATATATATTCATAAATTGATTCATTGGCTTCCTCCCCATCCAAGCAAACATATGATGAACTGAAAGTCTTGAAGAATCCGTAGGGAACCTTCGGCAGTATCCCCATTCAAATACGCGGCATGTACCAATGCCATGTGAAAGGCTCAACGTAACCTTGGACCCAAAAAACTCGAGAGAAAAAGATAAAAGGGAAAGACTTCGACTCTCTTATAATCCAAACAACTGTTTGTAAGCTTCTCACAAGCTGGACTGGGGAGAAAAGGAAAGATGGCGACAAGCTCTTTCTTTTTTTGTTTTATCTAAACAAATATTTTATATGAAATAAGAAAAAGAAAAATGAGAATTGAAAAAAAGAACTGGTCACGGTCCATCCCTTTCTCCCTTTTCTCCTCATGTAAGCACAAGAAATGAATACTGATGCAGAAGCATTTCATTAAAAAAAAAAAACCTTTGCTATATATACAATAAAATTGCTTTCTTGAAAATTTATGGGCGTAAACTATCAACAAAAACAATTTAATTATTTTCCTTGTGTTATGAAAACAGTGTAAATATAATTAAAATTTTATTGTGGATAGCATAAATACAATTAAAAACCTCATTTTCAAACTTGCTCGAATGGGGGTTGATTATGTAGAAGAAATATTCATTGACCTGGATGTTTGGTCATAGTTTAACAATAATAATGAAGATTGATCGAGTGTTGCTTTTCACGTACCATATATCCATTACGTACGTTTCAAAACAACTTCTCATCCCAGCTAACCATTTGAAAAACTGACGCTTCATCAGTATGGCTTATTAATATTAACAATGGGCAGAAGGGTTTCTTTTGGCTTACTGATAGGCTCTTGGCTCATATGGTTTCTGTCTTGTTTTGCTATGCTCTGCATCTTCTGTCACTCATTGTAAATATAATTTTTTTGTAATAAAGGTGGACCTCCCACCAATCCATTATTGGATAAGGACAATGTAAATTTACATACTCCCTTCATTCACACACTCACACACACAGATATATATATATATATATATATACAAGTGATTAGTCAAAACCAAACACTTGGGTTACGGATAATGACTAGACCCATTGATTTAAAAAAAAACTGTTTTAAATAAAATATAAGCATAAAGACAATTTTGATATACAACATGCTTTGGTTCAAATTGTTTTAATGAAAAATATTGATTTCTTTTGTTATCATGTCACAGGGGCTGTTCATTTTTTTATTATAAAAACACAATTACAGTATATATATATATATATATATATATATATATATATATATATGAAAGAGAGAAATAGATATAGGTGTAGATATAAGTGTCTGGTTTTTACTAATGACGATGACAAAGACAAGCAGTTGAAGAAAAAGTGAATGAAATTATGAGCACCATTGACCTTTTTCTTTTATTTTCTTTTGTGATAGAATGGCTAAAGAAGTTTCCCGTCACTCTTCCAAAGAACACTCAATGGATTAAACGTTCCACAATAATGTGAAATATAAGCCGTTTTTACTTTACAGCTTCACCATTTGATCGCTGATACAACATATTCTTTAATAGCCATCAGTTGCAATGTAGTTTTTTTTTAATGTTTATTAAATAAAAAACGATTTAGATTATATTATATTGCTTTTGAAATGAAAATAGAAAAATAAACCATATAAAGTATGGGCATATATTCATAAATTCATTCAATTCGTTTGCCCATTCAAAGAAGCATATGATGAAGCACCAGTCTTCAAAAATCCACCAGGGGATCTGTTGTCTCTATCACCGAATCTACATCGTCAAACTCATCTTTTGTCATATCCTACATTTTTTCCATTCCCACACGCAGCATGCATCACTGTCGTAAAGGCTCCAACGCAACTATAGACCTAAAAAACCACCAGAGGGAGAAGTTGGTGATAAGGGAGAAAGGGAGAGATGGCGACAAGTCCATTTTTTTTATTTAAAAATTGTTTTTAGTGGAAAGAGAAAAGAAAAAAAAAATGTTGAGCCATTTATCCCTTTCTCCCTTGTCCCCATCTTCTTTTTGGATGAGCAAGAAAATTATGACCCACTTTTTAAATGAAGATTTAAAGCCACTCCTTTCTTTTGTCATCCTTCCTTTTGTCATGCTTATAGGTCCAGAGCTGTGGTAGAAGGTCGGTCTCTTTTTTATGTTCTTGGGTTATAGGGGATGGGGCCGGGCATAAAGGTGGCTATACACGTTTCCCACATCAAAGCTTAGATGCAGGTTTGAATACATAAGGCATGAAAGGAATAAAAGTTGGGGGAGGAGGTGGGTGATTGGGTAGGAGCTTCTTCGACTATCTATAAAGGATAATGAATTGTAATCTTTCTACTATTCAGTATTCACTTTAATAAAAAATTAGAAATTAGAAGAAAGGTAAAAACAATGACCAGTCAAGTTGTTTTAATGAAAAATATTGATTTTTTTGTTATCATGCCATGAGGGGTGCTTAATTTTCTTATTATAAAAACACCATTCAAGTATAACAAATGATAAACTTAGCATATGTTTTGCATCAATCCATTTCTCAAGACCATATCACTAAGGTTAGACTGCAAAAAAAAAAAAAAGAACTCTTTGAAATTCAAAATCAAAGGGTTTGGTTTTTACCATCTCTCTCTCTCTCTCTCTATATATATATATATATATATATATATATATATAATGTTGTTCATTCTGTAAAAAAATAAAAGAAAAAAATTATATCATATCCTCACCCCAAACGTACATTTATGAACATAATGTTCACTTAAAAGAATTACCTCACGAATAATTTGCAAAAATTAAATATCAACACACCTCGACTTTAAAAAACCTTAGCAGATGTAGGTCACAAAGTCAACATGAAACATGATAGATGCAAAAACGAACTTTTCAAACAATACTTAATTAAGAAGGCTTTGTTTTGACAGCAACGAGTTGCTAAATAAATACGAATCAAATTGAATCAAATTGAGAGAAAACCTCTTAATTTGTTTCTCGCTAGATGACAAAGGGAGAGCCTCATTGTCTCCCTAAAACAAACATTCAATGGAATAACTCCAGTTACTCCACGTCAATGGCCTATGAAATTAGTCGTAAATTTCGGAAGCATCTCAAGAGGCGTAGCATAATTGACATGTTGTAATCATGTGAAAGCATGAGATTATTGTTGATGATATTCATTTGGACTGCAAATAATGAATGAATTACAGATTGGTAGGTATCCTGCAAATAAATTCATTGCCATTATTTTTTTCTATGTTTTAATATGAAAACAATTTCAATTATTTCAATGTATAATTAAAAATAAAAAATATGAAACCATATAATATAATGTTTACTAATTATTAATAATTTTTTCTTTGTTGGGGATGGAGGAAAACAGTGTCAAATTGACTCGTGTTTTGTTTGATGGAGTAGTTGTCAAAGTTAGAGAATAATTCTTTGATCAAAACAGGAACGTCAACAACAACCACCACCATCCCATCAACATCGTCAAATTCATGCCTTATAATGCCCATTGACATAGTCAATGTCTTCAGTTCTAGGAAGCGAGAAATAATGCAATCTATCTATCTTTTTTGATGAGTGGGTGGATGATTCCTACCACTCAAAACAAGATTTAAAAGTCCTCCTGTTTCCTTGCTTCAAGGGTCTTGAGCTGCATTGTTGACAATGAGACTATCGGTGGGTCTACAAAATAAAAATAACATTTAGGTAGCGTTTGATAGCTTCAGAAGATAATCATTTTTTTTGGTAAGGTCGATGTCTCTTTTTGGTTTTTATTTTCCAATTTTGTAATGCCTTTTTCTCTGCCAATAAAATAAGGTTTTTTTGTACCGATTATCGAGTTTGATTTTCAAGCTCGATACACTAAATTGTTAATAATTGGGCTGTGCCGGGCCTAAGGCCTACTAGGTACTAGGCTTCATAATGTGGCTGGTGCCTAGTACTCGGCCTGACCCGATTATAAAATTCTAGCAAGCCAAGCATCCCAAGATATGTAGAAGACGTTAAAGAATGTGATCAAAGAAAGTGAAGGGGAAAAAAAACCATGTTCCTTTTAACATACTAAGTACTGTCGCCATGTGTTTCCATGGTACTTAGCTTGAGTGGATCGGCAGTGTTTGTTGAATCATTGGCCATTGATTTATTTCATATGGATAGTTGAGATTCAGGAAGAAAGAGAAAAAAAAACTGTGAATTAATGCTCGATGATCAAAACAACTTACCATTCCTTTTCAATGAAATATGTACAACAGATAATACCAAAAAAAAAATCAATGACCAAGATTATATTATTGATGGATTTGACACTGAACGGCTCATACTTACCTTTTCTACATATAATGATGTACCACATTGTGAGGAGAACATTACTAAATTGATATTTGCAAAGTATCTGATATTCAATAGAATGTATGATTTATAAGATTGGTTTGTAGGCAGGTTGTCTGTTCAATTCTCATGGGCATTAATTATTTGAACTGTAAATGTTGGATCACAACAATTTAGTTGACGGGTATAGCATACCCCACCCAAATCCCAACATAGCCTAATACTTTGGAGATAAGGAAAATGAAGGGCATTTAGACCTCTAATAAAAGAAAAACATTACATTTTTTTTTTTTAAGTTTTCATCATAATTCGGCAACGTATATAATTGAAGTTCTCTAAATACGTTGAGGACTGAAATAGGTTGGATGCAGTGGGATGACTACAAATTAAAAAATCTATCACAAAGACACCATAAACTGTTCATAAAAGAAAATGTATTTAAGAAAATATAAATAGAATCGAAAAGAAAGCCAAAATAGTCGTTTATCACTTTCATTATTTGGCAAGCTTGGGAGTTCTTTTAGCAAATTAATTTCTCATACCGTGTAAATATCGTTGCATAAATTAATTGAGGATATCTCAAGCGTATATTGGTTATTACTTACTATTATTAGTTGGTTGTGGAAAGGGAACAAAGGTCATCCTTAAAACCAAAGTACCAATTTAAAACAATAGTTGGAAAAGAAAAATAATGTATATATATATATATATATATATATTGAATTATTCTGCCCATTTGATGACTTACACAGTTACACATGTAATCCAATGCATTGCATTAAATTTGCATCACGTTCCATGTCAGAGACATTTGAATGGACGGATGGCAAGAGGATTGTAGTATACATATATAATCACCCTCATTAGAATGTGTATGAATCTAACATAATGGTGGAGGGTTAAGAGAAAATTAAGAAAAAAAAGTGACTAACATTTTTGTTATCTAATGTTAGTTTATAATCTTTTGTCATTGTTTTTCTTTCAACTATCTATCTGTTTAACTTGATGCCTTTGGTTAGATGACTGAGTGACTCTAATAGAGTCATCGTTCACTCATTAATATATATATATAAAGAGAAAGTGAGAGAGAGAGATAGATTTGTAAAACTAGACACCTAGGTCATGGATATGTATATAGACTAACGATTCTAGCATTTTAAAGTTACCTTACCATCTAAGTAGAGCCATTTGATTCATCATGATGGACACTGAATAAAAAACAAGGAAAAATGTGATGAATATTTTCTCATCTAGTATCAGTTTTCTCACTTTTCTCTCATGTTTTTTTTCAACCATCATTTGCATCACATGAACAACATTAGTTAAATGACTAAGTTACTCTAAATAGCAAAGGTCATCATTCATTCACTATAACTATAACTACATATAATAAATGAACATAATCACGTGAAAGTAAAAAGAACTTTTCTTTGACTAAAGAAGTTGAAATCTTCATGAATGTCTTCACAAATGACAATGACAAGGACAAGCAGTCCAAGAAAATGTGAATGAAATTAAATAGCCATATTTTTTTTTTGGGTGATAGAATGGCAAACGAAGTTTCCCTGTCACCTTCCAAAGAACATTCAATGGATTAAACCTTCCACGATCATGTGAAATATAAGCCGTTTTTACTTCGCAGCTTCGAAGTCAATGTCGGTGACTCGGTATATTACCGTATGATCCATTTGATCGCTGATACAACATATTCTTTAATAACCATCAGTTGCAGTGTAGTTTTTTTTAATGTTTATTAAATAAAAACGATTTAGATTATATTATATTGCTTTTGAAATGAATATAGAAAAAAAAACCCATATAAAGTATGGGCAGATATTCATAAATTGATTCATTTCTTTACCCATTCAAAAGCAAGCATATAATGAAGCATTAGTTTTCAAAAATCCACACGGATCCACCGTCTCTATCGTCCAATCTACATCGTCAAACTCATCCTTTGTCATCGTCCAATTAAGTGCCTCCACTTATTCCTACATTTTTTCCGTTCAAAGACGCGGCATGCATCCTGCCATGTAAAGGCCCCAACGCAACTTTAGACCCAAAAGACATAAGAAAAAGATAAGAGGGAGAGGCTTCGGCTCCTTCAGGGTGAGTGGGTTGTTATCTTCTCGCTCATCTTAATTTTTTCCCTCACCCGCATTGAAGATGGAGACAACGGAGAAAGGGAGAGATGGCGACAACTCAATTTTTTTTTTATATTTTATCTAAAAATTGTTGAGTGAAAAGAAAAAAATGAAAATTAAAAAAAAAAAAAACAAATGTTGGAGCCCATCCATCCGTTTCCCTCTTGTCCTCATCTTTTTTGGGTGAGCAAGAAAATTATGACCCACCATTTTGAAATGAACATCAAAAGCCACCCCTCCTTTTTTCATGCCTCTAGGTCCAGAGCTGTGGTATATGAGATGCGGTGCGGGCCATTCAGGTGGCGATGCACCTTCCTTGCATCAAAGCCTTGATGCATGTTTGGATCTATAAGGTATGAAAGAAAGAATTGGAGGGAGGGAGGTGAGTGGTTGGATAGGAGCTTCGACTCACTTTAAAGGATAATGGATTGTATTCTTCTTACTATTCAGTTGAATAAAAAAAAAATGAAAAAAGATAGAAAGGTAAAGACAATGACCAGTATTGATCTTTATTTTAATAAAAAAATAACTGCTTAACTATTAATGACAAGAAAGGAATATGTGCTTTCTATTGTTGCTTAACTATATACTTGTTACATTAATTATCATTTTGTTGTGCTTATTGTTGGATAATAGTTAACAACAATAATATTGACGATGATCCATCAAATATCACCAACTAACCATTTGAAAGCATAAGCTTCTTCAGTAAGGAATATTGATAATGACAATAGAAACGTACATACTTCCACCATAAATGTTTATGTGTATGTGTGTGGATGAGAAAGAGTGATTCAAATATGCTGGATAATTTAAAAATAAAAACTTACCATAAACCTATAGTTATTTGTCGCTGAAAATTCCATAAATTCATCGCTAATGTGGTAACTATTTTCTAAGGACTTATTTTCAATTTTTGGTCATAATTCGGCAATGTACATAATTGATATATATGGAGGATGTAAATATGCTGGATGTTGGATGGAGTCAAATGACTAAAAATTGAAAACCCCTTGTTGAAGACACCATAAACTGTTCATAAAAGAAGATAAATTTGACAAAGATATATAAATAGATTAAAAAAGGACAGAATATTTGTTTATCATTTTAATTAGTTGGCAAGCTTCACAGATCTCGTAGCAAATTTCTCATAGCATGTAAATATTAGTTCAGGAAATCTTTTATATATATATATATATATATAACTAAAGTGTAGATATATGTCATAGTCACTCTAGCTTTTTCGAGTTATCCATTCATGTAACTGGGGCCCTATGACTCATATGATTGACAGCTAAGAGAAAAACAACGATAGTCCACATTTTATTTTCGTTGCTTTTCTCTCAATCATTTGTCTGCTTAAAATGGAAAACCCTGATTAGTTTAGTTGGCTGAATGACATTGAATAATACAAACGTGATATATATATATATATATATATATATATATATATATATATATATATATATATATATATATATATATATATATATATATATAGTTGTTGGATTCCTCTGACCGGTTCATGAAAATGTTTCACACATAGCCTCTGCACTGCATTCGGCAAAAACAAGTTGTTTTAATAACTAGAGTCATCGTTTATATATATATATATTGATTAGTAAAAACAAGATACTTAGGTCAAGGATAAAAACCAGATCCTTATAAGACTATTTTGATATAAATCATGATTTGGTTCAAGTTGTTTTAATAAAAAAAGTTTTTTTTTTTTGTTACCATGTCACAAGGGTTGGTCCATTTTTTATCATTACAGAAACACCATTAAAGTCTAACAAATGGTCAACTTAGTGTATGTTTTGTATCAACCCATTCTTTAGATCATGTCAATTAGATTAGATTGCAAAAAAACAAAAAAAAACATTTTTAAATTTAAATCTAAGGGTTTTTATCCATGACCTAGGTGTGGCTTTTCTTTGAGTAGAGCCACCCGATCCATCATGATGAAAGTGAAACAAATGAACATTTTTTATCTATTTAGTATTAGTGAATTTTTTTTATCATTCTTTCAACTAGACAGTGAATTTTTCTCTCTTTTTTTTTATTTTATTTTATTAAAAATAGAATAACAAACGAAGCTTCCCTGTCACCTTCCACAGAGCACTCAATGGATTCAACATCCCACTGTTGCGTGAAATAGTTGTCATTTTAGTTCCCAACTAAGTCTACATCACTAATAATCTCTCTTCACGAACATCCTAATAAAATTGAAACGATACAACAAAAGTCCTATCGATATTGACAGCACTATATGTTTTGTTTGATAGCTGATACATTTCTTTGATGACGATCAGCTTTTTTTTTTTTTAAATAACCATCAGTTGCATGTCGTTTTTTTAGTGAAGTATTAAATAAAAATATTTAAATTGTAGTAAATTACTTTTAAAATGAAGATAAGAAAATAACCCATATAAAGTATGGGCATATATATATATATATATATATATATATTCATTTAGCTTCCTCATTCAAGCAAACATATGATGAACTGAAAGTTTTGAGGAATCTGCATGGAACCTCCTCCATCAGTATCAACCGATCTACATCGTTCCCCACTCAAATAAGCGGCATGTACTGGTGCCATGTGAAAGGCTCAACGTGACCTTGGACCCAAGAAACACGAGAAAAAATGATAAAGGAAAGGAAAGACTTCGGCGCTCCCTTATAATCTCAACAGTGGTCACTAGTTTTAAGCTTCGGGCAAAATGGACAGGTGAGAAAAGGAGAGATGGCCACAATTTCTATTTTTTTTTGTTTTATCCAAAAAGAAAGGACTAGTCACGGTCCATCCCCTTCTCCCTTGTCTTTATCTTTTCCCCAACTGAACACAAAACTGAATACTGATGCAGAAGCATTTCATTTTTTTTTAAAAAAAAACCTTTGCTATATATATACAAAAAAATTTACTTTCTTTTGAAAATTTAATGGGCATAAATTATCAACAAGAACAATTCAATTATTTTCCTTGTGTTTTGAAAACCGTGTAAATATAATTGATTTTTTATCGTGGATATAACAATTAAAAACCTCATTTTCAATCTTTTCTAACTTGTTCGAATCTATTTAGTGAGTGGGGCTGATTACGTAGAAGAACCCCGATGTTTGGTCATAGTTTAATAATAATTAAGATTGATTGAGTATCACTGTTCACGTATCTATATATATATATATATAATATACGAATATGAGAGAGAGAATTCAAATAATCTGTCTCAAAAAACACGATAACCTCATTGCTCATATGACAACCATTTTTTAACAGTATTTTTCTTGCTCCAAAGGCCGTAACATAGCGAATCGTACAAGTAATATACAAATCCATTGTCGGTTCAATTCTCATGGGCATTACTTTTTTGGACTGCAAATGGTGGAATCGCGATAATTTAGTTGACGGGTAAACCATATCTCTCCCAAATGCCAATGCAGCCTAATACCTTGGGGATAAGGAAAATGAGCGGCATTCATGCCTCTAATAAAAGAAAAACATCATATACTTTTCTAAAATTTTCATCATAATTCAGCAACGTATATAATTGAACTTCTCTATATACCTTGGCGATTTAAATAGGCTGATGGGGATGACTAAAAATAAAAAATCAATCACACAAAGAAATCATAAACTGTTCCTAAAAGAAAATATAAATAGAGTCGAAAAGAAAGACAAAATAGTCGTGTATCACTTTCATTGGTTGGCAAGTTTGGTAGTTCTCTTAGAAAATTAGCTGTTCATACCGGGTAAATCTGGTTGCATAAATTAATTCAGGATATCTCCAACGTGTCTTGCAAGGCTATCACTTAGTATTATTAGTTGTTTGTGGAAAGGGAGCAAAGGTCATCCTTAAAACCAAAGTATCAATTTAAAACAATAGTTGAAAAAAAAAGTAATGTGTGTATATATATACATATAAAGTAATTGAATTATTCTGCCCATCTCATGTCTTAAACATGTAGTCCCATGCATTGCATTAGATTTGCATCGAGTTACATGTGAGAGAGATTTGAATGGACATATGGCAAGAGGATTGCAGTATATATATATATGTATATATATATATATATAAAATAAAGAAAAATTGACTAGTAACTCTAGTTTATTATAATCAGTCAACCATCTAATTTGTATCGATCTAACATGATGGATGATTAAAAAAAAGTAAAAAAAAAAAAGGTAAGAGACATTTTTGTAGTTTACAACTTCTTCTCATTGTCTTTCTTTCAACTATCTATTTGCTTCAAATAGATGGTTTTGGTTAGATGGCTGAGTGATTCTATATAACTAAAGTCATCGTTCACTTATATATATATATATATATATATAAAGTGATCAGTAAAAACCAAACACTTAGGTCATTAGTCCACTGTATGATCCATTTAATCGCTGATACAACATATTCTTTAATAACCATCAGTTGCAATTTAATTTTTTTTTTAATGTGTATTAAAATTAACCATATAAAGCATGGGCAGATATTCATAAATTTATTCATTTGGTTTGGCCATTCAAAGCAAGCATACAATGAAACACTAGTTTTCAAAAATTCACAGGGATCCAGCGTTTCTATCGTCCAATCTGCATCATCAAACTCATTCTTTGTCCTCATCTAATTAAGTTCCTCTGCTTATTCTTACATTTTGTCCATTCAAAGACGGGGCATGCATCACTGCCATGTAAAGGCTCCAACGCAACTTTGGACCTAAAAAACGAGAAACGACAAAAATGAGAGGCTTCGAATCTTTTGGAATCTAGATAGGGGTCAGGGTCGCAATCTTCTCTCTCATTTTAATTTTTTCCCTCACCTTGACTGAAGGTGGCGACAAGGGAGAAAGTGAGAGACAGAGACAAGTCTTTTTTTTTTATCCAAAAATTGTATTTGTGAAAAGTGAAAAAGAAAAATGAGAATTATAAAAAAAATGTCGGAGCCATCCATCACTTTCTCTCTTGTCCCCATCTTCTTATCGGGTGAGCAAGAAAGAAAATTATGACCAACCATTTTGAAACGAAGATCTAAAGCCGCCCCTCCTTTTGTCATGCCTCTAGGTCCTGAGCTTGATTTTTGTGGGTGAAATAAGAAAAAGAAAAATGAAAATTGAAAAAAAAAAAAGGACTGGTCAAGGTCCATCCCTCTCTCCCTTGTCTTTATCTTCCCCAGGTGAGAACAAGAAATGAATTATTTTATTTAAAAAAAAAACCTTTGCTATATATACAAAAATATTTACTTTCTTTTGAAAATTTAATGGCCATAAATTATCAACAAGAACAATTTAATTATTTTCCTTGTGTTTTGAAAACCGTGTAAATATGATTAAAGTTTGATCGTGGATATAAGATAAACACAATTGAATCCATGTAAATTTTTAACGTCGATCTGATGTCTTTTAAAATTGAATCCGTCCATTTACCTGTTCTGATTAGTAATTTTTTTTGATGTTTTGAATACCCAGTCCGAATCCAATATGTAGGGACGTTAATGGGTAGGATTCAAACCGAATGCACTCTTTACGGTATCCGTTTTGTTGGATATTCACATATTGTGATTTGAATACGAATGAAGAAAAGCTTATACCATATGTGAGTCCGAACTTATAATCCAAATCTGATTTTCAAAGTCATATAACCGAAAGTAAAGACAGCTTTTAAACCAAATTTGAACTGCATTAAGAACTGACTTTCAAAATATATGGAGATTTGATGCACGATATTTATTTAAAACTAAATCTGATATGGATCTCTGTGTTTGTTTCATTAAGTAAAAATTCACCAACCTTAATCACGTTCATTTGCTTATAAAACACTAATTATGAAAATTATATCACTTGCCGGGATTATTTGTTAGGGCGATCCATCTATGGACGGCCTCACACATATTTTGTGATTGTGGCATTGCAACTATATAGCTCAATTGTTGTTTTCTTATGCAATATGTATAGAAGACGATCAACACAGGTTAATGACAAGAAAGGAATATGTGCTTTCTATTTGTTGCTTAACTATATACTTGTTACATTAATTATCATTTTGTTGTGCTTATTGTTGGATAATAGTTAACAACAATAATATTGACGATGATCCATCAAATATCACCAACTAACCATTTGAAAGCAGACGCTTCTTCAGTAAGGAATATTGATAATGACAATAGAAACGTACATACTTCCACTGTGTATGTGTGTGGATGAGAAAGAGTGATTCAAATATGCTGGATAATTTAAAAATAAAAACTTACCATAAACCTATAGTTATTTGTCGCTGAAAATTCCATAAATTCATCGCTCATGTGGTAACTATTTTCTAAGGACTTATTTTGAATTTTTGGTCATAATTCCGCAATGTACATAATTGATATATATGGAGGATGTAAATATGCTAGATGTTGGATGCAGTCAAATGACTAAAAATTGAAAACCCCTTGTTGAAGACACCATAAACTGTTCATAAAAGGAGATAAATTTGACAAAGATATATAAATAGATTAAAAAATGACAGAATAGTTGTTTATCATTTTAATTAGTTGGCAAGCTTCACAGTTCTCCTAGCAAATTTCTCATAGCATGTAAATATTAGTTCAGGAAATCTTATATATATATATATATATATATATATATATATATATAACTAAAGTGTAGATATATGTCATAATCACTCTAGCTTTTTCGAGTTATCCATCCATGTAACCGGGGTCCTGTGACTCATATGATGGACAACTAAGAGAAAAACAACGATAGTCCACAATTTATTTTCATTGCTTTTCTCTCAACCATTTGTTGCTTAAAATGGAAAACCCTGATTAGTTGGCTGAATGACATTGAATAATACAAACGTGAATTATATATATATATATATATAGTTGTTGGATTCCTCTGACGGGTTCATGGAAATGTTTCACACATAGCCTCTGCACTGCATTAGGCAAAAACAAGTTGTTTTTGACTAAGAAGATGCAAAAATCTTCATAAATGCCTTGACAATGACAGGCTGCGAAGAAAATGCGATCAAATTAAGAGCATGAGCCAGTGACCTTTTCTCTTTCTTTTCTTTTATTTTGCAAGAATTTATTTAGCAAGAATGACAAACGAAGCTTCCGTGTCACCTTCGCACTCCATGGATTCAACATCCCATTGTTGCGTGCAATACTTGTCGTTTTAGTTCTCAACTAAGTCTACATCACTAATAATCTCTCAGATGAAATTGGAACGTATAAACACAAAAGTCCTATCGATTTTGACAGCACTATATGTTCCGTTTGATAGCTGATACATTTCTTAGATGACGACCAGTTTTTTTTTTTTTTTTAATTACCATCAGTTGCATGTTGTTTTCTTTAGTGAATTATTAAATAAAAAATATTTAAATTGTATTAAATTACATCTAAAATGAAGATAAGAAAATAAGTCATATAAAATATGGGCATATATATATATATATATATATATATATATATATATATATATATATATATATATATATATATAAATTGATTCATTTGGCTTCCCCATTCAAGCAAGCATAATGAAATGAAGGTTTTGAGGAATCCGCAGGGAACCTCCATCAGTATTGGTCGATCTACACCGATCTCCATTCAAATACGGGGCATGTACCGGTGCCATGTGAAAGGCTCAACGAAATCTTGGACCCAAAAAACACAAAAAAAAAAAAAGATAAGAGGGGAAAACTTGAGCGCTCTCTTATAATCTGAACAGTAGTCACTGACTTTAAGCTTATAACAAAATAGACACGTGAGAAAAGGAGAGATGGCGACAATTTCTGTTTTTTTTTTATCTACAAAATAATTTGTGAGAAATAGAAAAGAGGACTGGTCACGGTCCATCCCTTTCTCCCTTGTCATTATCTTCTCCCCAGGTGAGCACAAGAAATGAATTATTTTATTTAAAAAAAACCCTTTACTATATATACAAAAAAAATTTACTTGCTTTAGAACATTTAGTGGGCATAAATTATCAACAACAATTTAATTATTTTCCTTGTGTTTTGAAAACAGTGTAAATATAATTAATTTTTTTATCGTGAATATAACATCAATACAATTACAAACCTCATTTTCAATCTTTTCTAACTTGTTCGAATCTATTTATGAGACCCACCTTACGTAGAAGAACCACGAAGTTTGGTCATAGTTTAACAATAATAATGAAGATTGATCGAGTGTCACGTACCATATATCCATTACGTACTTTTCAAAACAACTTCTCATCCCAACTAACCATTTGAAAAGCTGACGCTTCATTAGTATGACATATTAATATTGACAAGGATAATGTAAACATACTCCCCTCATTCATATATATGTGTATAATATATATATGAATATGAGAAAGAGAGAATTCAAATAATTTGTCACAAAAAACACCGTGAACTCATTGCTCATATGGCAACTATTTTTTAACAGTTTTTTTTTGCCTCAAGGGCCGTAACATAGCTAATCTTATATGTACTATACAAAGCACATTGTCGGTTCAATTCTCATGGGCATTACTTATTTGGGCTGCAAATGGTGGGATCACGACAATTTAGTTGACGGGTATATCATACCGCACCCAAATCTCAACGCAGCATAATATTTTGGGGATAGGAAAATGAGAGGCACTCATGCCTCTAATAAAAGAAAAACATCATATATATTTTTTAAAATTTTCATCATAATTCAGCAATGTATATAATTGAACTTCTCAATATACGCTGAGGACTTAAATAGGCTGGATGGAGTAGGATGATTAAAAATTTAAAATCTATTACAAAGAAACCATAATCATAAAAGGAAATATAAATAGAATCGAAAAGAAAGTCCAAATATTCGCGTATCACTTTCATTGGTTGGCAAGCTTGGGAGTTCTCTTAGCAAATTAATTTCTCATATGGTGTAAATATCGTTGCATAAATTAATTCAGGACATTTCGAATGCATCTTGCAGGGCTATCACTTACTATAGGAAAGGTCATCCTTAAAACCAGAATATCAATTTAAAACAATAGTTGGAAAAGAAAAATAATGTGCATGTGTGTATATATATATATATATATATATAAAGTTGAATTATTATGTCCATCTGATGTCTTGATGTCTTACACTTGTAGCCCAATGCATTGCATTAGATTTGCATAGCATTACATGTGAAAGACATTTGAATGGATAGATGGCAAGAAGATTGTAGTGTGTGTGTCTTGATGTCTCTCTCTCTCTCTCTCTCTCTCTATATATATATATATATATATATATATATATATATATATAATATCGTGATTAGTAAAAACGAGACTTAGGTCAAGGATAAAAACCAGACCCTTATAAAGACTATTTTGATATAAAACATGCTTTGGTTCAAGTTGTTTTAAAAAAAATGTTGATTTTTTTTTTTGTTATCACGTCACAAGGGTTGTTCATTTTTTATCATTACAAAAACACCATTAAAGTCTAACAAATAGTCAACTGTTTTGCATCAACCCATTCTTAAGATCATATCAATAAGATTAGATTCAATTTTTTTTTTAAATTAAAATCTAAGGGTTTTTATCTATGACCTAAGTGTGACATTTATCTAAGTAGAGCCATCTGATCCATCATGATGAACAGTGAAACAAAGAACAAACAAAAAATGTTGATGAAAATTTTATCATCTAGTATTAGTTTTCACCTTTTTCTCATGTATTTCTTTCAACTATCATTTGTTTCACATGAGCAACATCATTTCTTTCAACTAGACAGTGACTTTTTCTATTTC
The DNA here is from genome assembly GCF_008831285.2 of Nymphaea colorata. Taxonomy (NCBI): domain Eukaryota; kingdom Viridiplantae; phylum Streptophyta; class Magnoliopsida; order Nymphaeales; family Nymphaeaceae; genus Nymphaea; species Nymphaea colorata. The sequence continues at coordinate 809,707 of NC_045138.2, read as the reverse complement.
TTTTCGCTTATTTTACAATAGAATGACAAACGAAGCTTCCCTGTCATCTTCCACAGAGCACTCAATGGATTCAACATCCCACTGTTTTGTGAATTAGTTCCCAACTAAGTCTACATCACTAATAATCTCTCTTTAAAGACATCTGATAAAAAGATGGAGACAAAAGTCCTCTCGATATTGACAGCACTATATGTTCCGTTTGATACCTGATACATTTCTTAGATGACGACCAGTTTTTTTTTTTTTTAATTACCATCAGTTGCATGTTGTTTTTTTAGTGAATTATTAAATAAACCATAATCATAAAAGAAAATGTAAATAGAGTAAAAAAGAAAGTCAAAATATTCGTGTATCACTTTCATGGGTTGGCAAGCTTGGGATTTCTCTTAGCAAATTAATTTCTCATACGGTGTAAATCTCGTTGCATAGATTAATTCAGGATATCTCCAACGTGTCTTGCAAGGCTATCACTTTCTATTATTAGTTTGTTGTGGAAAGGGAGCAAAGGTCATCCTTAAAACCAAAGTATCAATTTGATATAATAGTTGAAAAAAAAAGGGTGTATATATATATATATAAGTAATTGAATTATTCTAGACATTTGAATGGACAGATGGCAAGAGGATTGCAATATATATATATATAGTTTTTTATAATCAGTCAACCATCTAATCTATATCTATCCAATGTGATGAATGGTTAAGGGAAAATTAAAGACAAAAAGGTAAGAGACATTTTTATCACCTATTGTGTTTGTCTTTCTCTCAACCATTTATCTGCTTTAAATGAACGGTCTTTATCTGCTTTAAATGAACGGTCTTGGTTAGATGATTGAGTGACTCTGGATAACTAAAGTCATCGAGAACTCACTAATATATATAATTAGTAAAAAACCAAACACTTACGTCAAGGATAAAAACCAAAACCATTGATTTTTTGTCAAAAAACAATTTTAAATAAAATATAAATATCTTAATATGTTTACAAAAATTATTTTGATATAAAACATGCTTTTGGTTCAAGTTATTTTAATGAAAAATTTTGATTTTTTTTGTTATGATGCCACATGGGCTATTCATCTTTTCTTGTTGTACAAACACTCTTAAAGTCTAACAAATGTCAACTTAGTATATGTTTTGCATCAACCCATTCTTTCATATAAATAAGGTTAGTTTGCCAAAAAAAAACTTTTTTATAATTAAAATGAAAGGGTTTTTATCCATGACCTAGGTGTCTGGTTTTTATCTAAGTAGAGCCATCCAATCCACTGTACGATCCATTTGATCGCTGACACACCATATTCTTTAATAACCATCAGTTGCAATGTAGTTTTTTTTTTTTTTTTGTAAATGTGTATTAAAAATAAACCATATATAGTATGGGCAGATATTTATAAACTTATTCATTTGGTTTGCCCATTCAAAGCAAGCATATAATGAAGCACTCGTTTTCAAAATCCATAGGGATCTGCGTTTCTATCGCCCAACCTACATCATCCTTTGTCCTCGTCTAATTAAGTTCCTCTGCTTATTCCTACATTTTTTCCGTTCAAAGACGCGGCATGTATCAATGCCATGTAATGGCTCCAAAGAAACTTTTGACCCAAAAGACATGATAAAAAGATAAGAGAAAGAGCTTCAGCTCTTTTATAATATAAACAGGGGTAAGTGGGTCGTAATCTTCCCACTCATCTTAATTTTTTCCGGTGAGGACTGAAGATGGAGACAAGGGAGAAAGGGAGAGATGGCGACAAGTCCATTTTTTTTTATTTATTTTATCCAAAAAATTGTTTTGGGTGAAACAAAAAAAAAAAGAATTACAAAAAAAAAATGTTGGAGCCATCCATCCCTTTCTCTCTTGTCCCCATCTTCATTTCCGGTGAGCAAGAAAATTATGACCCACCATTTTGAAATGAAGATCTAAAGCCATCAGTTCATTTTGTCATGCCTTTAGGTCCAGAGGTGTGGTATATGCAATGGGGCGGGGCCATTCAGGTGGCGATGCACCTTCCCCACATCAAAGCCTTGATGCAGGTTTGAATCCGTAAGGCATGAAAGGAAAAAAAGTTGGCGGGAGGGGGTGGGTGGTTGGGTAGGAGCTTCGACTATCGTTAAAAAGATAATAGATTGTAATCTTCTTACTATTCACTTCAATAAAAAAATTGGAAAAAGGGAGAAAGGTAAAGACAATGACCAGTCCTATTTTTTTTACTTTAACAAAACATAGTTTGGGCTTAAAACATGCTTTGATTGAAGTTGTTTTAATGAAAAATATTGGTTTTTTTATTATCATGCCATGAGGGCTATTTAATTTTCTTATTATAAAAACACCATTAAAGTCTAACAAATGATCAACTTAGTTTATGTTTTGCATCAACCCATTCCCAAGACCATATCACTGAGGTTAGATTGCAAGAAAAAAAACTCTTTAAAATTCAAAATCAAAGGGTTTGATTTTTACCAGCTTCTCTTCTCTCTCTCTCTCTCTCTCTCTCTATATATATATATATATATATATATATATATATATATATAATGCTGTTCATTCTGTAAAAAAGTAAAAGAAAGAAAATATATCATATCTTCACCCAAAGCGTGCACTTATGAAGATAATGTTCACTTAAAAAGCCTTCACAGAGAAAACACAATGTAGCTCACAAAGTCAACATGAAACATGATAGATGCAAAAACGAACTTTTCAAACAATACTTAATTAAGAAGGCTTTGTTTTGACAGCAACGAGTTGCTAAATAAATAGGAATCAAATTGAGAGAACACCTTTTAATTTGTTTATGACAAAGGGAGAGCCTCATTGTCTCCCTAAAACAAACATCCAATGGAATAACTCCACCTCAATGGCCTATGAAATTTCTCGTAAATTTCCCAAGCATCTCGTAAATCACACGTTGTAATCATGTGAATGCATGATCATCAATAAGATTCTATTCATTTGGGCTGTAAATAGTGAATAAACTACATTATGATGGGTATCTACAAATAGATTCATTGCCGTTTTTTTTTAATCTATAAACAATTTCAATTATTTCAATGTATAATTAAAAATAAAAATATAAATCCATATATTATAATTTTTACTAATTATTAACATTTTTTTTTTGCCATGGATGGAGGAAAACGGTGTCACAATTGACTGGTGTTTTGTATGGTAGAGTAGTTGTCAAAATTCGAGAATAATTCCTTGATCAAAACAAGCATGTCAACAACAACAACAACAACCAGCATCCCCATCAACGTCATCAAATTCATGCCTTATCCGCACCAAATCCCGTGCCTATGCTAATGCCCATTGATATAGTCAATTTCTTCAGTTCTAGGAAGCGAGAAATAATGACAATCTGTCTATCTTTCCCTGATGAGTGAGCGGTTGATTCCTACCACTCAAAACAAGACTTGAAAGTCCTCTTGTTCCTTTGTCTCATGGGTCTTGAGCTGCGTCGTTATCGGTGATAGTAATGGTGCAGCTTTTAACTAGGATGTCATGCTGTACTACCTTAGCCTGTCTTAATCTTTTATTGTTTACTTTTTAGAAGTTGATTTTTGAGGTAAAAATAAATAGTGAAAGTTAATGTGGGGTAAAAAAAAAACACTACAAAGTCAATGTGATGGGAGAATAATAAGTTAGCTAGAATGGTCATCAAGATTCCGGGTGTATGGCAGGGAACCTTATGCCTAGGTGAGACACCAAACCCCCATCCCCCCACCCCCCCTCTTTCCCTTTCATCGGGGTTTAAAGGTGCATCGAGACTTGGGCAAACTAAGGTTACTCCATTCAACTAAAGCGTTTATCACCATTTGCAGTTCAAAGAAGCAGTGCTTATGGAAATCGAATTGATGGCTAGGCTCTTACTAGCCTGCTAGCTCGACTAGCTAGGGTTACACCCCTCAGAGTTAGCTAACGAACCATAAAGGTTCACAAGCAAACCTTAATCGAAGAAGATCTTCATGGTTTGACAATGACAAATTGAGAAGCAGATGATTTTTTCCTCCTACATGGCAAATGAACTGGGGAACCACCGTAATTTAGATACGAACTTCATCACTAGGGCCTGTTCATCAAAATAAAATAAGATTTAGTAAATTTAAGAGTACTGTCACGTGGCACCTTATATTCAAAATTTTCCTTATTTTAATCCATTTAGATATGTAACTTCATTTATATATCTTTTGAATAAATATTTCTTACTACTAAATCAGTGAATTGATGGGTTCATCTAATTAATCATCAGCTTCACCGATTTGATAAAGAGATGGATTCTTACAATGCCTTATTCTGAAATATTTAATGTAGATTTCAATCGAAATCTATCTCTACATGCATCTAAAACTCAGATTTGAACTAGTTTTTTTATACCAAATTTGGTTATAGATCGTATCATCACGTAAACCAAACCATTTAAGATTTGTTAGCATCGTAGATCTAAACATTTATATGTTTCCGTGAATCAGCTTATTTGAACTTGCATATAAAGTCAATCGTTCACATTAGTAAGTTCTAAACCACCTTAAAAAGTAAGTTTCAAAGTCAATACACTTGATTTGGAGATGTTGTGAACTTTTTACTGTACCATTTTGGTGTCTTGGGTTTCAACCCTATAACATCCAGATCTCATGATGCCCAAAAGCTGCCATTAATATATTAGATGTACTTATATTTCAACTCTCAAATTATGTGCTTATGAGTAGTTGGCATAAAGTTGATTAATACCTGGAGATTGTGATGTTCATAAAACTACACAATCATTCCAATCTAGTGTTGTCAATGAGATTATCGGTCGGTATACAAAACAACATTTAGGTTGCGTTTGATAGCCTCAGAAGATAATCATTCCTTTTTTTTTTGGTAGGGTTGATATCTCTTTTTGGTTTTTATTTTTCAACTTTATAATGCTTTTTTCTCTGCCAATAAAATAAGGTTTTTTGTACCAATTATCGAGTTTGATTTTCAAGCTCTATAGTCGATCCCGAGACCAGATTGATAATAATTGGGCTGTGCCCGGCCTAAGGCCTACTAGGTACTGGGCTTCATAATATAGCTGGTACCTAGTACTTGGCCTGACCCGATTATAAAATTCTAGCAAGCCAAGCATCCCAAGATATGTAGAAGACGTTAAAGTATGTGACCAAAGAAAGTGAAGAAAAAAAAAAAACCATGTTCTTCGATTAAAAAGCAACATACTAAGTATTGTCGCCATGTGTTTCCACAGTACTTAGCTTGAGTGGATCGGCAGTGTTTGTTGAATCATTGGCCATTGATTTATTTCCTATGGATGGTTGAGATTCAGAAAAAAAAGAAAAAAAAAGTTGTGAGTTAATGCTAGATGGTCAAAACAACTTATCATTATTTTTCAATCAAATATGTACAACATAGAATACCAAAAAAAAAAAATCAATGACCAACATTATATCATTGATGGATTTGACATTGAACGGCTCACACTTAACTTTTTTACATCTAATGATGTACCACATACCACATTGTGAGGAGAACATTACTAAATTGGTATTTGCAAAGTATGTGACATTCCATAGAAGGTACAATTTATAAGATTGGTTTGTAGGCAGGTTGCCTGTTCAATTCTCATGGGCATTACTTATTTGAACTTCAAATGGTGGGATCACTACAATTTAGTTGACAGGGATAGTATACCCCACCCAAATCTCAACACAGCCTAATACTTTGGGATAAGGAAAACGAGGGGCATTCAGACCTTTAATAAAAGAAAAACATTACACACATATTTTTTAAAGTTTTCATCATGATTCAGCAACGTATATAATTGAAGTACTCTAAATACATTGAGAACTGAAATAGGTTGCAGTGGGATGACTAAAAATTAAAAATCTATCACAAAAACACCATAAACTATTCATAAAAGAAAATGTATTTAAGAAAATATAAATATATAAATAGAATCGATTTAAAACAATAGTTGGAAAAGAAAAATAATGTATATATATATATATATATAACAATAGTTGGAAATGAAAAATAATGTGTGTATATATATATATATATATATGTATATATATATAAAAAAATTATTAAATTATTCTGCCCATTTGATGTGTAGTCCAATGCATTGCATTAAATTTGCATCACGTGCCATGGGAGAGACATTTGAATGGATAGATGGCAAGAGGATTGTAGTATACATTTATAATAACCCAGCCATCTAATGTGTATGGATCTAACATTGATGGAGGGTTAAGAGAAAATTAAGAAAAAAAAGTGATGAACATTTTCGTTATCTAATATTAATTTATAACCTTTTGTCATTGTTTTTCTTTCAACTATCTATCTGTTTAACTTGACGGCTTTGGTTAGATGACTAAGTACTCTAATAGAGTCATTGTTCACTCATTAATATATATATATATATATATATATAGATAGAGAGAGAGAGATTGGAAAAACCAGACACCTAAGTCATGGGTATGTATATAGACTAACCATTTTAGCTTTTTAAAGTTACCTTACCATCTAAGTAGAGTTGATTGGTCATGATGGACACTCAAGAAAAAACAAGGAGAAAAAATGTGATGAATATTTTCTCATCTAGTATCAGTTTTCTCACTTTTCTCTCTCTCATGTTTTCTTTCAACCATCATTTGCATCACATGAACAACATTAGTTAAATGACTAAGTTACTCTAAATAGCAAAAATCATCATTTATTCACTATAACTATAACTATAACTACATATAACAAATGAACATAATCACGTGAAAGTTAAAAGATGAAATCTTCATGAATGTCTTCACAAATGGCAATGACAAGGACAAACAGTCGAAGAAAATGTGAATGAAATTAAAAGCACTAGCCATTTTTTTTTTCTTTTGTGATAGAATGGCAAACGAAGTTTCCCTCTCACCTTCCAAAGAATATTCAATGGATTAAACCTTCCAGATCATGTGAAATATAAGCCGTTTTTACTTCGCAGCTTCGAAGTCAATGTCGGTATATTACCGTATGATCCGTTTGATCGCTGATACAACATATTCTTTAATAACCATCAGTAGCAATGTAGTTTTTTTTTTAATGTTTATTAAATCAAAACGATTTAGATTACATTATATTGCTTTTGAAATGAATATAGAAAAAAAAACCATATAAAGTATGGGCAGATATTCATAAATTGATTCATTTCTTTACCCATTCAAAGCAAGCATATAATGAAGCATTAGTTTTCAAAAATCCACACGGATCCGCCTTCTCTATCGTCCAATCTACAACGTCAAACTCATCTTTTGTCATTGTCCAATTAAGTGCCTCCACTTATTCCTACATTTTTTCCGTTCAAAGACGCGGCATGCATCACTGCCATACAAAGGCCCCAACGCAACTTTAGACCCAAAAGACATATAGAAAAAGATAAAGAGGGAGAGGCTTTGGCTCCTTCATAATCTAAACAGGGTGAGTGGGTTATCTTCTCGCTCATCTTAATTTTTTCCCTCGCCCGTATTGAAGATGGAGACAACTGAGAAAGGGAGAGATGGCGACAACTCAATTTTTTTTATATTTTATCTAAAAATTGTTGAGTGGAAAGAAAAAAAATGAAAATTAAAAAAAAACAAATGTTGGAGCCATCCATCCGTTTCCCTCTTGTCCTCATCTTCTTTGGGTGAGCAAGAAAATTATGACCCACCATTTTAAAATGAAGATAAAAAGCCGCCCCCTCTTTTTTTTTCATACTTCTACGTCCAGAGCGGTGGTATATGAGATGCGGTGCGGGCCATTCAGGTGGCGATGCACCTTCCTTAAATCAAAGCCTCGATGCAGGTTTGGATCCATAAGGTATGAAAGAAAGAATGGGAGGGAGGGAGGTGAGTGGTTGGATAGGAGCTTCGACTCTCTTTAAAGGATAATGAATTGTATTCTTTTTACTATTCAGTTGAATAAAAAAAAATTGAAAAAATAGAGAAAGGTAAAGACAATGACCAGTATTGATCTTTTTTTTAATAAAAAAATAATTTGGGCACTTGAGAGAGAGAGAGAGGAAAAAGAGCCGTTCATTGAGTAAAAAAAATGAAAGAAAGAAAATATATCAGATCTTCTCGCAAAACGTACATTTACGAAGATAATGTTCACTTAAAAGAGTTACCTCACAAATAATTCGCGAAAATTAAATATCAAGACACCTCGTCTTTAAAAAACCTTCACAGATAAAACATATCTGTGAAGATAAAGAAGATAATGTTCAATTAAAAGAGTTACCTCATATATATATAATGCTGTTCATTCTGTAAAAAAGTAAAAGAAAGAAAATATATCATATCTTCACCCAAAGCGTGCATTTATGAAGATAATGTTCACTTAAAAAGCCTTCACAGAGAAAACACAATGTAGCTCACAAAGTCAACATGAAACATGATAGATGCAAAAACGAACTTTTCAAACAATACTTAATTAAGAAGGCTTTGTTTTGACAGCGACGAGTTGCTAAATAAATACGAATCAAATTGAGAGAACACCTTTTAATTTGTTTCTCACTAGATGGAGAGCCTCATTGTCTCCCTAAAACAAACATCCAATGAAATAACTCCACGTCAATAGCCCAGGAAATTGCTCACAAATTTCCGAAGTATCTCGAGAGGCGTAGCATAATTGACATGTTGTAATTATGCGAAAGCATGATCATCAATAAGATTCTTGTTGATGTTATTCATTTGAACTGCAAATAATGAATGAATTACACCAAATAGATTCATTGCCATTATCTTTTTCTTTTTTAATAAAAAAGAATTTCAATTATTTCAATGTATAATTAAAAATAAAAATACATACCCATATATTATAATTTTTACTAATTATTAACATTTTTTTTTGTCGGGGATGGAGGAAAACCATGTCACAATTGACTCCTGTTTGGTTTGGTCTGATGGAGTGGTTGTCAAAATTGGAGAATAATTCTTTGATCAAAACAAGCATGTCAACAACAACAACCACCATCCCCATCAACATCATCAAATTCATGCCTTATTGGCACCAAATCCTGTGCCTATGCTAATGCCCATTGACATGCTTGTAGGGAACCCTATCGCCCATGTGAGAGACCGAAGCTACCCCCCTCCTTTCCCTTGCTTTAGGGTTTAGAGGTGCAACGGGACATGGACGAACTAAGGTTACTCCATTCAACTAAAGCGTAACACCTATCACTTTTGTAGTTCAAAGGAGTAGTGCTTATGGGAATCGAACTGACGACTAAGCTCTTACTAGCCTGCTAGCTCGACTAGCTACGGCACACCCCTCAGAGTTAGCTGACCATCATGAAGATTCATAAACCTTAATTAAGAAGATTTTCATGGTTTGACAATGATAAATTGGGAAGAAGAGGGCATGCAGATGATTTTTTCCTCCTACATGGCAAATGAACTGGGGAACCACCCTAATTTAGATACGAACTTCAACAGCCGGGTCTGTTCATCAAAATAAAATAAGATTTAGTAAATTGAAGAGTGCTGTCACGTGGCACCTTATATTCATTTTTTTCCTTATTTTAATCCATTTAGATATGTAATTTCATTTATATATCTTTTGAATGAATATCTTCTTACCACTAAATCAGTGAATTGGTGGGTTCATCTAATTAATCATCAGCTTCACCGATTTGATAAAGAGATGGATTCATATAATGCTTTATTCTGAAACATTTAATGTAGATTTCAACCAAAATCTATATCTACATGCATCTAAAACACAGAGTCGATATAAGTTTTTATACCAAATTTGGTAATAGATTGTATCATCATGCAAACCAAACCATTTAAGATTTGTTAGCATCTTAGATCTAAACATTTATATGTTTCCATGAATTACCTTATTTGAACTCGCATATACAGTCAATCGTTCATATTTAGTAAGCTCTGAACCACCTTAAAAAGTAAGTTTCAAACTCAATACACTTGGTTTGAAGATGTTGTTCACCCCTATTTGTAGGAACAAACTCAGGCTCATAAAGATTGAGCCCAAGCTGAGATGTAGCTTGATTAGATCTGCACCGTTCATTGACATCCCATACCTATATACAATGAAGCACGTAAATAATCTTGGCCATTGATTTGTTTCATTTATTTTACATGGATAGCTGATATTTCACAGAGATTTGACAAACAGAAATGTAAAGAGGAAAAAAGTTGTAAATAAATTGAAGATGATTAAAATGGCCTATCACTTTTTCCCAATTAAATATTTACAATCATAAAAAGATCAATGTCTAAGATAATTATTGACGGATTTAATACTGAACCGATAGTTTGGCAATAGGAATACTTTGTGAGTATATTATGAATTTACCTAAAAATTAAATTAGATTTATAACATAATAGTTTAGTGTCCAATGGACTTACCACAATGTTTGAATAAATTTATAAGACACAGAAAAAGTGTTTATACTGCCAAAGGACTCCTTAAATGTCTTCCACCTGCCATTAGAATATATACACACACTCCATTTGTGAAAAGAATCAATGCAAGATTAAAATAATATTTTCGATTGGTTTAGACTCACAAATGCAGGTCAACCTTAAAAAAGCTCGAGCTGATCGAACCTGAGCGAGTAGGTCAACTCCGAGCCAAGCACAACCTAGTCAAACCCTAAGGGGTGGCTTGACTGGTTGGATGCCAATCTTCCAACATCCGGGGCAGATTTGGCTGGAGACTATTTTTTCTAATAAAGATCCGAAATGCCAGTCATGTCAGACGGTACACGAATCCAAATCCAAGTAATCAACCCGAACTAGGTTTGACCCGAGTGTCAGGTGTGAACACGGCTGGTCAGGGGTTTGACGTTTTTGCTTCCACGTAATATTTGGTTCGAATTTCTCAAAATTTTAGAGAGAATCTAAGCAAGAAAGAGAGAGGAGGGAAGGGGGAAGATTGCGGAGGAAGTTACTCAGGACTCTCGAGACGACGTAGCAGCAAGCTCTCTCTCTCTCTCTTGTATAAAAGGGAGGGAAGAGGGGAGGCCTTTGCGTGGGTTTACTTGTTCACAAAGAGTAGAGGAAAAGGCGACAGCGTTTCCCGGCGGCTTCCCTCTTCACCAGTAGCGGTAGCGGCAGCGGCAGCGTCCCTGTTCATCGGCAGCATCCCTTTTCGCCGGCAGGGAAGAAGACTTCACCAGGTTCTTTCCGCCTCTCTTTCTCTTTCATTCTTTCTCTCTTTTTCTTCGTCCATGGTTCCATGGAGCATGTTGCTCTCTGTTTGGAGTTCGGTAGGAATCAGGCACTGAATAAATCGAATGGGGGCTTGGTTTTCTTTTGGGTTTCTTCTTTGGGTGCTGCAGACTCATGAATATCTGGCGTAGCTCAGGCAGATGCTGTTTCATTTTTTTTTTAATGGTTTCTGCTTCCAGTGGCCACTCGATTTCCTGAGTTTCTCTTTCCATTTCGCACACTTCGCCTTCCCTCTTCTCTTTTGTTCCGTCTGTCTGATTGTTTGCCTTAGGAAAAAAATTTCTTCATCATTCCAAAGTGTTGATTTGATGTCGATACTTGTATGCTTTGTAACAGGTGCTTGCTATTAGTTGTATCATTGTTTGTTTATTATTGATGGATATTTTTTAGTATTGGTAAAATTGATGGGGAAACCATGGCTATGCAGCTCCATGGTCTAGATGGGCGATGTGTGTTCGTTGGGTCTACATGGGTCTCATTAACTTGAAGAAATCATGTGTATGAGCATCAAAATTCGCCTCTTCAGTATATGAGAGATGGCCATGTATATACAGGCCACATTAAGCAAAAAGTTATTGAGATCCCTGTGTTTGTTCTTTTTTGCATAATGTTATTAAATATCTTGTTTTATTTTAACTGTATAAACAAAAACCAATAAAACTGTTATTTAAGCATTGGAGTTTTGTTGCAAAGTCTTTTGCTGCTTTCATGCGTAGCAAACTTGGAAACTTAGGCAACATTCTTGTGAATATGTTTCATTAAATTCTTCATTACAGGCATTATGTCTACCTAGATGGGTATTCAGTTGAGAGTTTCCATTTATGGGGAGTCTCCGGCTTGATTTAACTTATGGAGGTCTGTTTCATGCTGTTAGCAAACAATCAAACCCTTTTTCCCACAACTCCCCAGCTGGTGCCATCAAACACCAGAAATAAATCCATGGGATCAATTTTCCACACAATCACCTCACGCCAGATTTGGGAAGGGGATTCAAATCCCTCATCCACCTAATTCCAGGATTACATGCTGGGTTAAAGGATTATAATCTGGTGTAATCATTCACTACCTCAGTCTTTCTCTTCTTCAACATCTTCTTCACAGTTCTCTTCAGGTACTGGGAAGCCCTTCATTCTTTGTCCCTGCATTTCTTGTTTCTTTTTCTTCCTTTTTTTGTTCTGATTTGAAATTCAGGTTTGGACTGTGTTTTGGTGGGCTGTTGTTGATTTTGGGATTTTTGGAGTGAGTTCTTAGAACTTGTTTATCGTGTTTTGTGTTGGGTCATAGGCTTCGTGTTTTGGATTGATTTGTCAATTATAAGTGTTGTTGCTTTGAGTAATTTTGCTGATATGTGATGAATTTTTGGAGGTGTTTTTGATTTTGTGATTTTGTGGGGTGGAGTTCAGGCTTTTCATAAAATTGGATTTTTGTTTGTTTCATTTCATTTTTAGTCATGCATTGTGGTTCGATTGGACTTGGAAGACATGTGATTCCTGTTTCTTTTTCTCTCTTTGCTTTTGCTGGACTGTTGTTTCTTTATTTTTATGTAAAATAAGATATTGATTTGTCGATCAATAAATCTTTTAGCTTATGCTTTCTGATTTAGGCATGTTAAAGTTACTTGGGTTTTGATTAAATATGAGTCCATGATGTTGGTGTTTAAGCGATACATTTAGTGAGTGCTCTTTTGATTCTTTTTCTTACAGGGTTTGTCCTTCAGTTGTTCTCTTTTTCTGATGACAGATTTTAGCAAAATGTTCATGTTCCTGTAAACTCATATTAGGGGGTTCTGTTTTTATAGGTTTTATTGTTTAAACAAATAGTGTTGATTTTTAAGCAGTTTTATTCTTCTTTTGAGGGTAGGCTGCCATAGGTCTTGCCGGAAACCATTTTTCTACTTGATGAGGGTGATATTCATGCTTTATTTGGCTGCATCCACATTTGCTAATATAGAAGGTTACCAACGTCTGAGGCTTTATCCTTTTTCCTTGTGAACAGGGTCTTCTTTTGCTTGTCAATGTCTATAAGTCCCAAGGATGAGTATCAATGGCTTTCCTTGAGATGTAGCTGTTGGTTGATCGATCTGCTGCAGTTTACACTGGCGGTGCAGGGATTGCTAATATCGGCATTGGATTTGGCATTGGTTCAACTCCGGGAGATCTTATTAGGGCTTACTGGGTCTGTTGGTTGACAAAATTCACTACGTCCAAAAGCTTAAAAGTTGGAAACCAGCCATGGCACCCTTAATTTCAAGAATGGGCCTTCCGGAATTTCGGATAAGATGAAGGATTATATAGCTTAGGTGTAAGGGTTTATAGCCACTAAACTTATTTCTGTGTGTAAGGTGGGAAGGTTTTGGTTCAGGACCCCGGTGCATCCACTATCATTTCTTTCGGTGATCATAGGGCTGATTTAATTCTTTATGGCAAAATTATCATTCTTTCCAGGGTTCCGGTTTCATCCAACAGATGCAGAATTGGTTTGTTTCTACTTGAGAAGAAAGATCTGTCAGAAGCTGATTAACCCTGATGTTATTTCAGAGCTTGACATCTACAAGTTTGCCCCTTGGGATCTTCCAGGTATCAGCCTTCATCCTTCACAATTGAATGCCATCATGTGTTAATCTCAGTTGTTTTTTTTTTTTTCCTTTTTTTGATGCACTTCATGCTCATTGATGTACGTTGCAATTTTTGCAGGGCAATCTTGTCTACAGAGTAAAGATCTTGAGTGGTACTTTTATTGCCCTCGAGATAGGAAATATGCAAATGGTTCTAGAACAAACAGAGCCACTGAAATTGGCTATTGGAAGACCACAGGAAAAGACAGACCTGTCTACAATCATTCTCAGCTTGTGGGGATGAAAAAGACTTTAGTTTTCCACGTTGGAAGGGCTCCAAATGGTGATAGAACTAACTGGGTAATGCATGAATATAGACTGGAAGATAAAAATCTGGTTGAATCTGGGATTGCGCAGGTAATTTCTCTTGTAAATCTTGTTCTTCTCTGTGTTTGAAAGTCTTGATTATTATTTCACATTTTTTTTTCTTTCTGGAAGGAGTATTCATTATTTTTATTGCTTCAGGATTTTGTGGCTAGATAAAATTAGAGAATTTAGAGTAATTAGATATGCTACTCTAGCGCGTCTATGGTATATATAGGTATAGGTGAGGCGAAAAAGGTTCAACCATTGTATCTCTTTTTTTTTCCCCCAAATCTAAAAGCTCATTCAACAACAGATTATTTCTTGCTTATAGTGCAAGATGCATCATTGTCTGAGTGGATGTTCGTAATTGGGATCAATACTACTCATTTTCAGAGTTCCGAGTGAATTTTATTAGGAAACTGCTGACTTTAAATCTGTTTATACTGCAGGATTCATTTGTGCTTTCTAAGATCTTTGAAAAAAGTGGGCCAGGACCAAAAAATGGTGAGCAATACGGTGCCCCTTTTAGAGAAGAAGAATGGAATGACGATCTTGTGGAAAATCTCACAGTTCCTCAGTCATTGGATGATTGTAATCTGCCCCAAAACAAGGTCGCTGAAAATCCAAATTCCTGTTCAGTGAACGCTTCCGATTTCCCATTGGAGGGTTTAATCTCTGATGCATCTGTCACTCCGGCTACATCCCATGCGAATCTACCCTTAGAGTATGATGATATTGATAGAATTCTTCTACAACTTGCTGCTGAAGGTGAGAATTTGGCTGCATCTGATCACTTTGATGAGCAGCCTTCTTCTAAAGGAAATGGGAGTGGATGTAGTGAGGTCCATCACATGGTAATTTCTTTTCGTGAGATCTTATATTGTTTATTTGCTTTTAATTTAGATAAGTAGGTCCCTTACAGTTTGGTTATGCTTGCAGAATCTGATGGATGGGGTCCAAAGTTCTCATGGCACAGGTGATGTTTCAGATATCTATTCCGGTTTGGAAGACATAACCAATGAGGTGAAGCCAGGGGATTTTTGTTCAGTTGACAAGTTCGTTTTCCCAAGCGGCAGTCCGTGGCTTGATAAACTTTTCTTGGAGGGAACATATCTAGAATTAAATGATATCCTAGGTCCAGGGCATGTGAATTCATCTCTACTACAAAGACCTGAAAATTCATGCATGTCTGATGTTGATCAAGACCCTCTCGGTTCGTTTGCTGATCAGAATAACGTGCCCATGCCTCTACCGACAAACAATGATAAGTCTACTGGTTCCAGTATCAACAGTTTGTGCATGAATCCGTTGGGAGAGGTAAAATCATTGTCATATTATGCCATGGTTCCTTTTTGGTCGGCTCTGGCTCCTTTCCTTCTCTTTCTCTGAGGTTGAAACTGATGCTTTAGGTCAAAATAATCCTTTCAGGTTGGCAGCGTTGGAATACCCTCAGAAGAGGGACATTATCTAGGAAATAGGGGTCCATTTGCATCAACACAACAGGTCTCGGAAAAGGAAAGCACATCTTCGTTTGTTACAGCGGGTATGGTAAAATAATCTTCACTTTGTTGTTCACGAGTCTGAGGATATGTACTTTTTCTTTTTTCTAGAGATTGATGTCCCTTTCTGGTTTCTGTTCTTCAGCCTTGTGTAAGCCTGTGGCTACAAAATAAGCTTCCTTTGTATAGAGTCAGTCAGGTGTTCTGCGACCTCTGGTTTATTCTGAAGGCAGAGGAGCAGGTTCTGCTGTTTCTGTTATGTCACCTCATGTTCTCTTCGTTTTAGATTGTCATCGTTGCCATGTTTCATCCAGGTGAGGGGCATTCAAAAGGGGATAATTTTAATTATCCATGTAGCAATGGGGGGTCTTTTCTGAAACTCCAGAGCTTACTGGATTGTTTTCCTGCTCGTCCTGCTTCCGCTGCCGAATATCCGCTTCTTCTCAATGAAGGGAAAACCATGGGTAGTTCCTCAGCGCACTGCAGTTCTGTAAATGCCTTGTCTGCAGTAATAGTGAACTCCATTGGCATGGAGGAGCTGTTCTCACACTGCTACGATATGGAAAAAGGCAAGAAGCTGGACGACAACACAGGGAAGAAAAATGTAGTAAGGGCAGGCTACTCATGGAGGGGGTTCTCTTTTCTGGCTTTTCTTGGTGCAGTCTCTTTGTTGATATGGGTTTCGCTTTTCATCCTTGGATTCAAGATCTTCGGGTGTGCCTGGAAACTGATCCTTTCTTAGAAGGAGCAATCTTCATATACAGACCGATTTGGCAGTTTTGTGAGCTCTTCCCTTGGCCAAATGGGTGTTCTTTTTTTGGTTGGTCTCCGTTTAGTATATGGTCGTGATGTCTGCTTTTGCCTTTTTGTAAATCCTGTTATACTTTGTTACCTGTCGTCTGCCGCTGTATGTAGCTGTATATGTTTATTGAAGTGTATTATGGAAAGTAGTACCTAGTACCGTAGTCACTATTTTCATTTGTATGTGCATGTTCATCATCTCTTCGATCTTGAGAGAGACAGGGAGAGAGGTTTGAATGTCTCTTTTGATGCACGCCATTTGGTGGCATCTCACGGGTAATATGATGACATCAAATGGTAGTGCTGAATGGTTGGTGTCAAATAAACCCATCAAGTATCCATGGACTTCATTTTGTAATTTTCGAGATGGCGTGGTGTTTTCTCTTTATCCATTCTTTTCACGTTCATGGATGTCTTAAGACTTGAGCCTTACCAACACCATGAAATTATGAGGTAGACAGGTTTTGAAAGCAGCTGAGCTTAAGTTTTCCAGCCTGTGTGGTTTTGCAGCAGAAAGTGGTTTGGTGCATGAAGGTTTGAATTGGCTGACCCGATTATGATCTAATGTGAAAAAGGATCATGTGGGGCCTTTAGCTGCTTGTGGAACATAATTGAGCATGAGTTGATTTGTATGATTGTCTTTTGGGGTTCTTCAGTGGTGCGTTCTTGGTTTTTCTCTAATCAAATGATTTTATTCACATGGTCAACTTCTCCAGCGCAAGTGATAAGGTTTTTCTCTAATCAAATGAATAGGACGTTTCTTGTTACTAATTGGGTTTCTAATTGTTTTATTAAGACATGCCATAGTAATAGAGATCCAGTTCAGGTGAGGTCGTCACCGAGGTCCAGTTATATAATCAAATTTCACATAGGCAGTTGTGGAATGAACACGATATACATCTGACCTGATTACACCCGATTGCTTATATAAAGGTTGAATTCATTCTTATCTAAGCAATTTACTGTAGGCGAATGGGATTGCAAACAATGGATGCATGTATTGCTCTTTACCTTGGTCTCTCTTTACCTTGGTCTCGAAATAGCCCTGAACTCCGAGGTGAACCGCGAGGACAGGGGAAAGAATAGAAACTTTGGCCTTTTCTGAATATTTCCCCCAACCATAAGCCCCTGGAAATCCTAAAAAGTGGCATATTGGGCATGCTGAAAGGGTGAAATTCCGGCAACTTTCTGTGTGTGACTGCCTCTTATAAGAGTGGTATAACCTTCACTCAAGCGCACCGCGAAGGATCTCCTTGAACATAAGGAAGATCCAGCTTCACTTGCCATAAAAGACTCGCCCACGAGTCCGTGGCTTTCCCTATCGAACATTAACGGACAACAAAGAGAGCGGTCAAAAGACTAGCAACTTCACCTGGCAGAAAGGCGAGAAGCACCACCTTTTGCTGACTACCAGCAAGTTTGAAGTAAGATTCATGTCCAACCTTTAGGGTGGTGAGCGGAGGAGCATCCCACTGTTTTAGTGAAGGCTGAAGCCTTCTCTTTTCTCTTTTTTCCTTGGGATGTGGTTAGTGCATCTTCATCTTGATGCCGTGTCCATATAGCCCAGCAGAATAACGCTTATGAGAATCAAAATCAAACTACTGTTTAAATTCACTACTATTTAATTATTGTTAAGGGGCACTGATAAAAGTAAACCTGGCTGAGGCATTTTGTTCAAGTTGTTTAGGGTTCTACCGCTGCCCCATCGAAGATTTTCTTGAAATGTCAAGACTCATTATGGAAAAGTCAGGATTCAAAAAGGGAAATAAAAAAATATGCACGCACACACACATGTATATATGAAAAGTGAATATTGCTGGTGCCCGGTATTGTCTGATGACAAATTTAAAAATTCATTGCTAGAAGGATCATACAACATCGCTAAAGTCACCATAAGTCATTGCGTATACTATAAACCATTGCTACTGCCAATGTAATGACATTTTTAACAACAAACTCTTAAAATTTTAGCCATCCGGCAATGTCCGACATCTGGTAAATTGAATCATAAATGAAATGTAACGTGTTTGATTGTTCATTATTTCAAGTTCTTTACTTAAGGCCAACCAACTTATAATACCCAGGGGAATCGAACCTGAGACTCACTGTCTAACCAATGCACGTCCGATCAGCAGGCTGGTTTGAGACGGTACGGTGTAAGAAGAAACTGCATAAAAATATAACGCAGCCATGATTGGACCTCCCCTCTCTGTCTCTTTGATAAATTGAGGCAGCGGCCGATACGGACGGAGCTCTCTCTGAACTCGTCAATGGACGAAATTGCCAACCGCTGATAAACGTGTCTTCTCGACGTCTCAACGGCCACACCTTCGATCCTGCACTAAACATAGAACCGGCTGCGTACCTCATCCAAGGAGAACCCCAACCAAGAAAGACATGGAAAGAGATAGAGAGAGAAGACAACAAAAAAGAACCCCAACCAGGAATGAGAAGGGAAGAGATAGAGAGAGAAGACAACCAAAACAAGAGAAAGAGGGAGGGGGACAGAGGTCTAGAGAGAAAAAGAGACATACCCACAAATTCTGATTGAAGAGGAGTGATGTGAGAGATTGCAGAAGGACCCTCTCCCTGAGGTAAAAAACACAAGAAACTCTTCAATTGTTAAGAGCCCACTCTGGTTTATTTGAACACAGTTGTCTTCTTCTTCTTCTTCTTTTAATGGCAGAAATTGAACTCGTTGGCACTGCAAAAACTTCACAAACGCACTTCATTTTTGCTGTTTCTTCTTTGTTTGAAGCCTGGCAGAAGCATTGGCCAATGAAATTAGAAACACACACATACACGCACACATGCAAGCGCTCACACATCCACACCATGCAAGCACATGTGCATGTATCATGGATGACTGTTCATGTACAAAAACCCAAAAAATTGCCATAAAAATCACAATTTCTTTTGACTGCATACATCATATTTTATGTTAGAGAAAGCATATATAACTCTCTCTTGCTTGATTTCAGGTCATCCCGTTTGGCCTCGAAGGTGGAGATAAGGAAGGAATATATGACCTCTACCATCATCATCATCATCATCAATTCGCAACACCAATATCATATAACATCATCGTCAGGACCTCTATAATCATCATCATCATTTTACAACTCTAACATCATATACCATCATCACCATAAATCTCATACCAGCATCTTGCCTCTCTACCACCACCACCACCACCATTCAAGGAAGCAATCATAAATGATGAACCCATAATCACCATACGTCAAAAACCACATGAACATCATCTCAAAATACACATCATAGACCCACCAACAACCGCCATTACCATCATCCTCATCATCGTTCATCATTCATCAAGAAGTAGGCATGTCGCAGAGCAAAATCAAGAAGGCGCTGGGCCTGGTGAAGGACCGGACGTCCATCGGCCTGGCCAAGGTGGGGATGGCCACCATCACCACGGACCTGGAGGTGGCCATCGTCAAGGCCACCCGCCACAGCTCCTCCCCGCCGGACGAGCGGCACATCCGGGAGATCATCACCCTGACCTCCTACTCCCGGTTCCACGTCGGCTCGGCCGTCTCGGCCATAGCCAAGCGGATCGGAAAGACCCGCAACTGGACCGTCGCCCTCAAGTGTCTCATCCTCGTCCACCGTCTCCTCGCCGAGGGCGACCCCTCCTATGAGCAGGAGTTCACCTACGCGACCCGGCGCGGGACCCGGCTCCTCAACCTCTCCGATTTCCGAGACGTCTCGCACTCCGACTCGTGGGACTTCTCGGCCTTCGTCCGCACCTACGCGCTCTACCTCGACCAGCGGCTCGAGTCGAGGATGAAGGCCCGAGACGATTCGCTGCCGCCCAAGCCGTTCCGGGAGCTGGGCACGGACAAGGTGTTCGCCCGGATCCAGAGCCTGCAGCACATCCTGGAGCGGTTCCTCGCGACTCGGCCCACCGGTTACGCCAAGCAGAGCCGGCTCATTATCATCTCGCTCTACCCGGTGGTTCAGGTACGAACGGTGTCAAGTTCTATGACCCGAACCCGTAGTTTGTGTTGAATCCAAGATCTGATTTTCAAACCGGATCCGGTGTATAACTAAATAACATGGGCCAACAACCGGCTGGATCCAACACAAAAAGAAATCTGGACCTGATGGGAAACGGGTCTTGGACACGAACAGTTATTATACTGATGTTTTCCTAATGGCAGACCCATGGTCAGAAGCGGAGCTAATGTGTGATTGGCTTGGTTCACAGCCCTTGAAATCTTTCATTGTGTTTCAGCTTAGGGGCAGAGGTAGAATTTTTTCATTAGACGGACCAAATTAAATTTTCTAAATCTTCATTAGGGTCGAAATATCATTTTTCAAAATTTTATATAAAACAAGTGATTTTTTTTTTAAAAATTTTGAGGTGGAGCCAGAGATCATGCGGGTCCTACCTTGGCTCCACCCTGTCTCAGCTGGACCCGAGCGTAGCCACATATGATGCCCACATCAGATCTAGGTTGGTACCCCGCAAGCACAATGTACTAGGCCAGAGACCGGTTAGTGTTCCGCAGCCAAAATTTTTTAGGTCCGCGACTGCTTCGTGGTGTTACCTGAATTTGATAAGTTGTTTTCAATATGGGTTTGAAATACAAACCAAGATTCAGACAGTTTGGTATTTGTTTTGGATCAGATTGTTGATCTGGGACATCCAGATCGAGTACGGTTAATGCTTTTTTTTTTTTTTTACGTACAATGCAGTGCTTTACAGAAACTAGATCTGGGGCATCCAGATCGAGTACGGTTGGATCCAATATCTGACTTTTTAAACCAGAGCTGGTTTATGGCTAAATAACAAAGGCCGAAAACTGTTTGAATCCAACAAAATGGACCAGATGAAAATGGGCCTTGGACCCCAACATTTACCACAGCTTCTTAACTAAATCCTCGGTAAAGATAGAAGGATATTCGGATCTGGATCTGGTTTTCAATGGGTAAGGGTGGTGCTCACGGCTGCAACCAAGGGTCCAAACAGTAAGAATCGATCCATGGTCCTACCTGTATATATCTTCAAGCAAGCGGTATGCGGTACGGAAAAATGTGTATCGCATTGTTTGTATCCAAATCTCATTGATTCAGACAATCCTGAATTCAAAGTGATATATATCCTAGATCCAAGGGTTCCGACTTCGAGCAGCTGGAACTGGATCTGACCCTTGGGCAGATCCAAAATAGTACGGATAGTGCCAAATCTGGATTTAATTCGATCCAATTACTCAAATTGCAGGAAAGTTTTGCAGTCTACAACGAGATAACCGAGATGATGAGCATCCTGATCGACCGGTTCACGAATCTGGAGGTGCCCCAATGCGTCAACGTGTATGAAACCTTTTCCCGGGTCGGGAAGCGGCTGGATGAACTGGATTCGTATTACGATTGGAGCAAGAGCGTGGGCATCGCCCGGTCCTTCGAGTATCCGGTCATAGAGCGGGTCACCCCCAGGAAGCTCCAGATCATGGACGATTTCATCTGCGATAAATCGGCTTCCTTCGCGAGGAGAGCCCAAAAAATCGCTGAGCAGGAGACGCAAAGCGTCTTGGAGATCAAGGCACTCCCCGCCCCAGGTGACGACCAAGAGAAAAAATTCGCCGAGGAAGAAGAAAAGATCGCGGACGAGCAAGCCGAGGTGAGGGAGGAAACGGTCCTCCCAGAAGCGCCCAAGATGGAAAAGGTCCCCGATTTATTGGATCTCACCGGCGATTTCACTGCCGAGGAAAACGGTGACAGGTTGGCATTGGCGCTTTTCTCCGGGGAGGCATCCTCGGCACCAGCGGCGCCGCTGGCAGAGGCAATCAACTCGGCGGCGGACTGGGAGCTGGCACTGGTTGAGTCGACGAGCAATTTGGCGGCGAAGAAGGCTGAGTTGGGCGGCGGTTTCGACGTTCTCATGCTGGATGGGCTGTATGACGGCCACCTCGCGAATGCAGCGTCAGGCCAAGCGGCGAGTGCCGGCAGTGCTAGCAGCATGGTGATGATCCCACCCCAACCCGGGCTGCTGGCGCTGCCGGCGCCACCGAGCGGTGATGGCAGCAGCAGTGGTACTGGAATTGGCAGCATTAGCAGTGATCCGTTTGCCGCCTCGACGATGGTGGCGCCGCCGCCGTATGTACAAATGTCGGACATGGAGAAGAAACAGGTGTTCATGGTTCAAGAACAGCAAATGTGGAACCAGTACGCTAAGGACGGTATGCAGGGTCAATTGGCGCTGACTCAATTGCAATATAACCCATACAGCACACCTGGGCTCGTGCCAGGCTCGTACATGGGGGTGCAACCGAGCCTATATGGTGGGTACATGCAGAGTTAATTAATTATCGTATACACATATGTATCTCGTCGTTTTTTTTTGGAGTTTAAGAAGTTGGTATTATAAACATACATATTCATGCAAAATATTGCGATATTATCGCGAAAAATGTTCGGTTGTGACATTTATATATGCCTTGTCTAGCATTGAATTAACCCAAGCGGTTTTGGGGATTGTAAAATGCTTTTGTGAAATAGAAGGATTGAGAGGAGAGATGAATTTATAATGCTTTAAGTTTATTGCATGGATTGAGAGTGACAATGTCGAAGTAGTTTAACTTTAAAGGGTGGTGACAATGTCCGAGACCACTATACTCTCTTGATGCCATTCCTTATCACAATTTAGAGGAAAACATACTGAAACGTGCCAATGACCACTTAAAAATGTAAATACAAGTCCCTTTAAAAAGTAGACTACCTTGCTCCCCAATGAGCTATAGGTCCTTGAGAGCTTTAAATTATTGAAAAGAACAAAAACATAGTTTGGAGTTTTACTAAAAGTTGGTTTTGATTGAATTGAGAGAACCACTCTAACCTGTTTAGAGATTCTCTCCCTCTCTCTCATACAGGGATGTCCTTACAAAATTTGAACTGATTAATGGATTGAAAAGTAGAAAATAAATAAGCAAAAAAGTGCAGAAAGAGTTGGCAATAATGGATATGATACCCATCCCTTATGCAGTATCTCAGATTATTTGAGAAATCTTTAAAGGTTTGATAATTTCATAAGATAAGATGAACAATGTTTGAAGAAATTTGAATTTTCTAAGCAAGTTGAAACCTTGCGTTATGAAGGTACGGCCTTGAGGGTTTAAGGTAAAAAAAAAAAAATCACAAATGAAATGGAATCAATTTCAATCCTATATTTTTAAATTAAGAAAGATCAGAATTCTCGCTATTTTGTAGATTCATGAAACAAATTCGATTCAGTGGTGTCTTTCACTCACATTTTTTTCTTCCACCAAGAACGTTTTGTGAAACTCCGTGGCCCCAAACTTGGAGTGTCCTTATTGCTACTGTGCTGTTATAGTTCCTACTCCTTTTTTGCTTTTCATCTACATAATAAAACATAATAAAATGGAAGATGAACGACATGAAAGAAACTCCCTTTCCCTTTCCCACTCTCTCTCTTTACGATATATATAATCAATCCCATTTAAATTTCAATTCTTTTTGCTTAAGATTCAATAATACTAGGATAGCGAAGATGATTGTAAAAATAAAATATAGAAAAGGAATGAAGGTGAGAAAAATAATAAGTGAGAGAAAAAAAGGGTTGAAAAAAATTAGTCGCCAAATTAAAACAGACTGATCAACTCATTACAAATATATGATTTACTAAACTTAATTCCTATTGATACTAGATTTTTAAGTTAATTTTATTTACCTTACAATGGTTCTGCGAAAAAAATAAAAAGGAGACGAGAGAAAGAAAGAATATTGGGTGAGAAAATAATGATAAAAAGCTTGAAAGACTAAATACAGATAATTTTTTTGTGTTATATAGTACTATTTCTTCAATCGGGCAATTTTCAGATAAAAGAAGAATCTTACAAAAGGAGAAATAAAATAAGTGAAAACATGAGAGAAAAAGATAAGAGATGAAAAAAATAGACTGGTCGGTTAGATTGGTCACGTTTTAATAGGTTGTTTCTAATAAATTTATAACTATATTAATGATTATTTATTATGCTACGGAAACCCTAAAATTCGATATGTAAGTTGGATTTAATAAGAATTTCAAGTTTAACGGTCCTGGATTCTTGGGACAATGAAATTCAATATGTGGATCTCCAAAGCGGATTTGCATTATAAGGACCTGGATTTAGAAGCCAAGCACTTCTTGACATCCCAGATCTTGAAATCTCAGAGGTTCAAGATCAAGTCTGTGGATGTCCACATGGATACAATGATAAAGTGGTTGAGGTACTCTTATACCATGTTACTGGACCTTTTCTGTCTTATAGCCTGAAGCCTTGAGTATTTACATGCGTTCGGCACTCGAAAATGTTCGATGGAGTATCTTCCTTTCGCGGCCATACGCCACGCAAGGTTGGGGAGAGAATTTCGATGGAGTATCTTTGTTTTGCCGGCCATACGCCACGCAAGGTTGGGAAGAGAATTTCGATGGAGTATCTTCCTTTCGCCGGCCATATGCCACGCAAAGGTTGGGGAGAGAATTTTGATGGAGTATCTTCCTTTCGCCGGCCATACGCCACGCAAAGGTTGGGGAGAGAATTTCAATGGAGTATCTTCCTTTCGCTGGCCATACACCATGCAAGGTTGGAGAGAGAATTTCGATGGAGTATCTTCCTTTCGCCGGCCATATGCCATGCAAGGTTGGGGAGAGAATTTCGATGGAATATCTTCCTTTCGCCAGCCATATGCCACACAAGGTTGAGGAGAGAATTTCAATGAAGTATCTTCCTTTCGCCGGCCATACGCCAGGTAAGGTTGTGGAGAGAATCAAACTGCCTTTTAGAAAGATACAAAAGGCACCACATCTTTCCTTCAGTTTGTCACATATATATATATATATATATATATATATATATATAACTGTCATACTGGCTGAATTTATGGGTAAAAAAAGATGATTCTTTTCTAACACAGGAATGAAAGACTATATTCCATATGACCTTTTTTTTTTCCCCCACAAGGAAGCTCGTGTGAACAAACAAAGTTCTTTGGGGACCACAATTAGTGGTGGGGGCGAAAAGCGTATACTTACAAATGAATAATGAGTAAAATGAATTAAAAATGTTTAAAAGTCATTAACAGTACATATGCAGTGAAAATATGTAATTATTTATTGTTAACAATGTATACAACACGTTTAATTTTACAATAATATAATAATACACTTTTTATGACAGTATCTGAATTTAATCATTAGTAAAAATGCAATAGAATCAAATAAAAAATTATCATCTTTAATTCAAGGGGCGTCCAATTTTGACTTGGCTATACTGTACTAATGACACAAGCAACGTATCTTGTTTTTCTTCTCATTACCTCAAAGCACCCTATTCTTTAAGGACAACTAATCTCTTCGGAGTAAAGAAGAACATCAAAGTATCTAGCAAATCTCTAGTAAAGAAGAACTTTATTTTTTTTTTGAGTATGAAGAATCTTTATTTAGGGGTAGATCTAAGGATGTCGATGGATCCAATATCGGACTTAATTAGGCATGAAAGGAAAAAAAAATGACATCCGATTAAGAAATTGGACTTATTTGGATTTAAAATATGCCACTAGATCAGATTTGGATTTGAATTTATATGAAAATGCAAAAAATTTTAGAAACTTTAAAAATTTATATGTAAATGTAAAAAATTAAGTTTAATATATATATATATATATATATATATATTTGAAAATGTTTATTTTGGCCCTGTTAAAATTTTGAAACTATAGTTTGGTTTCTGCAACAAAAAAAATTTCTAGATTTGTCCTTGCTTTCACATATAAAAATATAATATGGATTTCATTATATAATTGAAAGTTGGATTCAGGCTTCGATCATGTTAAATGAAAATGAGATATCGAAAATAAGGTAATGCCATACATTCAGTTCGAATATGATTTGATGAGGTATCTTTCTTTCGCTGGCCATACGCCACGCAAGGTCGGGAAGAGAATGGGACCGCCTTTAGAAAGATACAAAAGGCACCACATCTTCCCTTCAGTTTGTCGCATTGACGATTTGTCCTTGTGAAGAGAGATTTTGTGTGAAGAGAGATTTTGTGTGAGATCAAGGAAGAGCAGTAGTTGTGAGGAGCTTCAGTCTGCCCATCCGGTAAGAGAAAGTATTTCTTCTTCTTGCTTCTTTTACCTTTTTTCATTCATCGATTGCCATTCTCCGGGTCCCTTTATTAGTCTAATTCCAAATTCGTATTTTTAAAGGCCAATTGATGGAAAAAATTAAATGAAAAACAAATTGATCCAAACCTTGTGTCTGTAAACGTCATTTCTTTGGTGCTTGCTGCGTCAAAATTAATAAATTAAAAACCATATAATTAAAGCAAATCGAGTAATCATATCTCGTTACTTTATCTTACAAGAACATTTATTTACATAATGTATTGAAAGAAAACAGAGGGCGTCCAAAGCCAGCTATTTATAGTATATCAGTATCCATGGAGCTAAAAATAATTTTATGTTTCAAAAAATTGAATTGTATTAAAGCAATGATATTGAGATCATGCAGTGGCCAGGTTCCGATATTTCTTGCTAAGGGGCACTAACACTTCACTTGAAACTTCTAAGAGGCAACCAATTAGTTCACTTGGAACTTCTAAGAGGCAACTAATTAGGGATGTAAATGGATCTAATATTTGACCACATTGCTTTAAATAAATTGGATAGTGAAAAAATTGGTATCCAACTAGGAAATAAGATCAGGTTGGGTTTTAGAAACTGGCAGCCAATCGAATTTGGATTCAGACTTGGTATAAAATAAAAATCTGGCTGGATAATAGTTATCTAACTGGATCTTGATATCAAATTTATCCGACCCTAATTCAAGGTTTTTGCACTTAAAAATGTGTCCAAATAAGCTCAGTCTAGGTCCGGACCAGGTTTTTTGCACTTGAAACAATGAGTCATTTTATGGCCCTCGTCTTATATTGCATGACATTTTGCATGACCTTGCCTCATATATAGGTGGAGAGGAACATAGCCATGCCTCAACTTCTCAACACACACGATATATGTCATTAGTGCTCTAGACAATGTAGAAGAGACCATGCATAATGTAGTAGCTGTAGCTACATATAGCTACATATGAGATGGTGTGGGCAACAAAATTTTTATTTATTTTTACATAGATTTCTTACAATTATTCTTCACAAATGAAAATTTCTATAGCAGTGCCCTATAGCAAAAAGTTTTTGGCTCCACCACTTGACCAATTTCAAGTGATTGTGGGTGTTGTCTTTTGGTTGTAATCGAAATACAGCCCTCTTGTTTCTGACTTCCTTGATATTGACTAGAGTTTCATAGGGTAACTGTGGGGGCCGTTTGATTCACTTGGAATCAATGGAACACTAGAATCATTATTCTCATTCTTTTCGATGAACGGGTGCTGAGAATTCTGGTAACAAGTAAAGAACTTTGATTATGAAATTATATGCTAGAATTATGATCCCACTTTAAGGGTGGAGTGAAATTATGATTCTAGCATTTTCTGGAATTGGGCCACAATCCACGAAGGCCTTAATTCATGAATTCTATAATTTTGTTTCTTCTTTCATCAGACAAGTGACTTTCAACTCTACAATCAAAATTTCATACTATCAAACTCAAAGGAGAGTTGGAACTGGAATTTGACATTCCAATTCTTTGTTGAGAAGGAAATTTGATTCAGAAAAATCTAAGACATCAAACGTTCCTTAAATATGTTTACGATCATCGCCCAATTTTTTTGCTGAAAGCGAGCTGGGAATTCCCCTTCCATTTATTCAAGAAAGAAAAAGAATAAAGAATGTAATTACAAATCATCTTCTCCTGCTAGCTGTTAAAAAAAAAAACTAAGACAGAACAACAACAGATAGGACTCCATTATCAAGTGGCCACAAAAATTCAGCATGTTATATCTAATCATGTAACCCACGATGAAAAAAATGAGGTTGCTTTTTCATTTTCATTTTCTTTTCCTTTTATTAAAATGAAAAAAAAAAGGTTTTTTGACTTAAAAGAGAAGGCTTCCCATGTACTGGGAAGACATACTTCCACATTTGACTATAGTTGTTGGCAGCCTGGTCTTTATCTTTAGTTCTTTGCTGTTTTTCCTCTCCTCTTGAAAATTTCTCATCCTCTTCGCTCTTGCATCTACTGAAAAAGCAGGGAAGATGGCAATAGTAATCGAAGCACTTGCAGAAAAAGCTATTTCTATTCTATTGGAGGCTGTAACCAGTTTGTTGAGAGAAGAGGTGGACCTCATCTTGAATGCCAAAGACGAACTCAAGAAGCTCGATAGGAAGCTGAAACGCTTGGAGGTGGCCCTTAAGGATGCAGATCGCAAGCCCTTTTTCAGCAGCGAGTGCGACAAATATCTAGAGGGAGAGCTGAAGGATGTTTTTTACGATGCTCAAGACATCATCGAAAAGTACCAAACCAAAATTAAGCTCAGCAAAAGGGAGAAGGATTCTTTAACTTTATGGAACAAGGTAAGAAAGCCCTGGATCACTCTATGCTCTTGTTTCAAGGATGTGCATGCTTCCTACAAATTTTCTAATGAAACTAAGAAAATCAATGAAAGGCTTGATGAAATAAAAAAAAATTGGGAAATGGTACATCCACTCAAAACAACACCAAAAGGGGGTGGTGAGGACTCTGTTGATGGTAAACATGACAACCCCCGAGAGACAAGCCATCACATGGGTGTACAACCACCCATAGGTAGGGGGGATGATAAAAAGGAGATAGTGAAAAGGCTCTTGCCAAATGACTCTACAAAGAGTAGTAAAACACAAAGGGGTGGTGTTTCTATTATTTCTATTGTAGGAAAAGGCGGAATCGGCAAAACAACTCTTGCAAAAATGGTCTTTAAAGAAACTGAAGAACATTTTGGGAAACGTAGATGGTGGGTTTGTGTTTCAGAAAGGCCAAACGGTAAGGATTTGTTACTGAAAATACTGAAGGAAGTGCAGAAGAAATCTAAAGAAGACGATAGTTCCTTGAATGAGTTGTGCACACAATTACGGAACGAGCTGTCAAAGGAGAAATTTTTGTTGGTCTTAGATGATGTGTGGGAAACAAAATGGTGGGAGGAAGAGGTAGAGGGAACATTGATGACGGGTGTAATGGGGAGCAATATTTTGATTACCAGTAGAAACAAAAATGTATCAGATGAGTTGCATGCTTCTTATATGCTTGAATTACGAGAATTTAATTTTCAGCAAAGTTGGGCCCTGTTTCTGAACGTGGCATTAAGAGAAGGCCAAATAGAACAAGATTTGGTGATGCATAATATCAAAGAAGTTGGAGTGAGCATAGTCAAGAAGTGTGGTGGGTTGCCACTTGTGATTAAGACAGTAGGGTCCATGATGCTTACGAAGCAAATGAGTAGGGAGGACTGGAAGTCCGTCGATGATAGTAAGATATGGGAATGGAAGAGGCCTGCAGCCTCATCATCGACGTCTGAAATAGGCGGCGATATACTTCCTGGTCTCATACTAAGCTACGATGACTTGCCATATTATTTGAAGAGTTGTTTTGTGTATTGCTGCATTTATCCAAAGGATTATGAGATTGAAAGGGAGAGATTGATCATGCAATGGGTGGCACACGGATTGATTGAGGAAAAGAAACACATAGATGTGGAAGCGACAGCAAACCAGTACATTCAAGATTTGATAAGGCGGTGTTTGATTGAAGAAAATAATCATTATTTTCATGGCTCTCAACTTAAATTGCATGACATTTTGCATGACCTTGCCTCATACATAGGTGGAGAGGAATATAGCCATGCCTCTATTTCTCAACGCACACGCCATATGTCATTACTTGCTATAGACGATGTAGAAGAGGCCATGCGTAATGCCACAGCCACAACACATAAGCTGCGTACGTTGTTGATTAAGTCATTGCCTTCCGAGCACTTGACCAATTTCAAGTGGCTGAGGGTGTTGTCATTGAGGGGATGTCAAAATATTCATGAGTTGCCAAAGTCCATTGAAGATCTTTCACTTGTAAAATATCTTGATCTTAGCGGTTCTCATGTGAAACGGTTGCCCGATTCAATCGGCAGACTCTATAACTTGCAAACATTGGATTTAAGTGATAGTAACATTGAAGAGTTGCCCAAGGAAATGGGCAAACTGTGCAACTTGAGGTATCTCGGGCTGAAAGATACAAGGGAATTGCAATTTGTAGCTGAAGGTCTGGGGAAGCTTACTAATTTATGGACCTTGCATAGGTTTATGGTATGCGATGACAAAGGGAAGACAAGAGGTTGCAATATTAATGAACTAAAAGACTTGAAGAAACTAAAGGGAGAATTGTGGATTGAAGGTTTGTGGGGTGGAAGAGTGAAAGTGATGGATGCAAAGAAGGCACATCTTAAGGACAAGCATGAGCTAAAAGGTGTGAAATTGGTGTTCAAGGTGGGAGAGGATGACAAAGTGGGTAGTGCTTCTGAGCAGAAGGGTTTGCTGGAGGCTTTGGAACCTCCACATGGCATAGAGAGGTTGGTAATTGGTAGTTATAAAGGAGACACTAGGCCTGCGTGGTATTTGGACACCAATTATGAGGAGCTGCGGATGCTGCGCCTAGAACGTTGCCCATCGTGGGCAGCAGTGATAGGAATTAAATCATTGAAAGAATTGGAGGTGAGGGACTGCCCAACATTGCTTAAATTGCCGAGCATGCCTTTGTTGAAGTCCTTGGAGATTGAGAGGTGTGATGGGCTCAAGACGATTGGTGACTTGCCAAACCTCAAGTCGTTGGCTGTGAACTATTGTGGTAGGCTGAAGAGTCATTGGAGATTGAGAAGTGTGATGGGCTCAACACGATTGGTGACATGCCAGCTGTAAAGACGTTGATTATGATTGATTTGCCCAACTGGGAACCAACATGTACTTCTATGCCATGCTTAAGAGAGGTGTGCTTTCACAATTGTCCAAAGATGAAGATAGAAGGCTTGAGTGATGAGTTGGCAGGGCTCCAAGTGCTGTCAGTGTTGAATTGCCCAAGTGCAAGATTGGGATGGAAATTGCTTGAGCAGCTGCCTAACCTCATTCAGTTGTGGTTGGATTCAAAATCAACAGTACTAGTGCCATCGCCATTGCCATCACAGGTATCCACAGTTCTACCCTCCCTTACAGAAGACCCTCCCTTAAACTTCTGTATTTGAGAGACAACACTAATGTTGAGGAGGTCAAATGGGGAAGGGTGCCTCAGTGGGTGTGGGGTCTCTCCCAACTGAAGGAATTGTGCCTAGATGGTTTCTCTGAGGACATCAGCGTGGGAGGCCACTGGCATTGCCTCCCAAAACTGAGATACCTAGATCTTTATGACTTCCCCAATCTGAAGTCTGTGGTGGAGGTGAATAATACTATGACTGCCCAACAACAACAAAATGGAACCATCAATTGTTCCTCCGATGCACAGCAACAACAACAACAGATCGCCTGCCTCTCCAACCTTCAAAGGTTGTGGATTCGCTCATGTCCAGCACTCCATCTGCCGCAGGAGTTAAGGGACCGTCTTGGGAAAAGATTACACATATATTAATTATTTTGGTTAAATAAGTGTGTTTCCATTTCGTTACGTCTCTTCTTTCTCTCTCCCTCTTGTTTGATTTGGGTTCAGTAAAGTAAATTGAACTAAACTGGTGAGTTTTGTAATTGAAAACATATGTGAATACCAGCAGCTAACATAACATGTATAAATGATAAATGTGGTGCTGTTTGGCTCAAATAGAACCGTCGGCTTTGAATCGGTACAACAGATACTATTAAATTACCTTTTTCCTTTAAGAAGCTTTTAAAAAACCATTTTTAAATATTATTTTGTTTTACATCCATTAATTGATGCACAAAGGCCCCGATTAATTAGCCGACGATAAAATACCAGATCTTGAAATCTTGACATCCCAGATCTTGAAATCTTGGAGGTTCAAGATCAAGCTTTTGGTTCTCCACATTGGCCTTAGGATTGTCTACATATATATATATATATATATGCACCGATTACATCACAAACTTTGTAATTGATACATCTCCAATATGTTGATGTCAAGTCAGAACTGAGACTGAGGCCCTCAAGCCTTGCTATTTTTATTAGAGATCCACTCATTTGGAGGGTGCTTGGTAACAGGAATGCTATTGAAACCCACTGTTCCATTTATCCATTTTTTTTGTTTGTTTTTACAACACATTAATTTGCGGAACACTATGTTCCAAAGAAGGAAGCAATCCTATTACCAAACACAAAATGTTTATCAACATAAAAAGATTTGTTCAACATTCACTTTTGCTCAACATAAAAAGATTTCCTATAACCACATGAAAACTTTGTAAGATAATATCGGGTCCAACTAATTAACTCTGATCCGATCTGTTTGTGCATGGGCCCCATGTGACTTTTTTTGCATTGCGCCACCTGCTTAGACGTGGGTCCCACCTCACGGGAAGTTAACGAGGCCGTTCTTTTACATCCAACCGTTTTTCTCTCCCCTCTTTCGCCGTCACTCACGGATTCCACGTAATGCAAGTTTTGCCCGTAAAACTATTGATATATTGCATTTTTGCCATTTTCTGGGGGATTAATTTTTTTTTAGTCGGACTAAAATTTTTTTAATGTACTTTGTGGTTGAAGGACCAAAATGCTTCTGTAAATTAATCGTGGATAGACGGAAATAGTTAAGAAATTAATGTCATTTCAAAAAAAACTCAGGGAAGATCATTTCAATATAATGCGTAAATTATATATTTAAATAATATATAACCTTTAACTTGTCCAACAACATTTTCTTGGAAAAACACATATCACGTATAGTTGACTTGTAAATGCTACCAAATCAACCTTAACTTTGTTCAATTAATTTATTTGTTTAAAAGAGAGAAAATAGCTTCGTTATATATTATATTTTACAATATGTTCTTTGTCCAAATGAGTATGCGTTCCAGAAGTTTCACATATATTCCTGTGAGCTGTTGAAATTAAGTATATAGGAAAAAAGAAATTACATGTACTTAGAAACA
Source organism: Nymphaea colorata (assembly GCF_008831285.2). NCBI lineage: Eukaryota > Viridiplantae > Streptophyta > Magnoliopsida > Nymphaeales > Nymphaeaceae > Nymphaea > Nymphaea colorata. The sequence continues at coordinate 776,259 of NC_045138.2, read as the reverse complement.
AACTTTCAATTTAGGGTAAAAAAAAAGAAGATGGAAATTTAGCGAAGCGAAACGCATTTAACGTGACCGTATATAAAATCTACAAGTGGTTAATTCCTTCACCTCATCACCACCTGTCAAAGAAAATGGACGGCTGAGATGAAACTGAAAATCGGTTCGGCCCACCTTCGCCCTTTTCTGTTGCACACACAAATATATATATATATATATATATACATAGTACCACTGGGGTTGCAAAAAGGTGCACGTCAATGGGTCTGGTTTGGATCTAATTTACCTAATTTTGTTTGGATTGAAACTTGACTTTATTGAAGTTCACTCCCAGCTTAAGATCTAAATTTTACTTTTGATCAAGTTTTATAACACCCCACAAATTTAAATAGTCACATGTCAAAGATAATAATAGGCTTTGAAGAGCTTAAAATGAATAATGGTTGAGTGATTGATTGTCTGGGTTGCTAATCTTTTTGACGCATGAATCAAAGCTACTAAGAGGCAGATTGGATCCACCATTTAGGAGCATCAGCCTGAGGTAGGAGTGGAGTGGAATGTTATAATAACATTAGAGCAAGTTTAACATTCAGATCTGGAGTCCCAAACACATGGACATATATATCTTAAGCGGGTGGATTGTAACACTGAGAAAGTGTAGTGTTGTGTTGAAGATTACAAAAAACATTTTGAAGACTTACTAAGGGAGTTAGTAATTTATTAACCTGGTTTTTATCCCTTTTGAAACTGAAATAAAAGTTGCTACAGATGTCAACGGATCTGATTCTTGAGTTGATATCCGAATCCAAATTACTGATGGATATCTGATTCTGAACCGTGAGTTGATATCCGAATTCGAAACGCAAGTGTTCACATCCGATTCCGAACTTGAGAGAGCTTGAATTGGTTTCCCCAAGTTTTGAAGTTCTGACCTATGAATGGTTAGACAAAAGTTCTAACCAAGCGCACCAACTTAAAATTATGATAGGTAAAAATATAAACTGTATATGAATGTATAATCTGATTAAGAGCCGATGGTTTTTATGAAATTGCATATAATAATAGTCATATAATTACTATGTATAACATTGAACTTAAAATATTTAAAACTATATCATATAAAACCAATTAATAGATAATTAATATTATATTTAATTAAACGTTTTTGTGTAAACAAGAAAACTATTATAGTCAAGGCATCAACTAAACAAAATATCTTAAATAATGTATTTATTTAATTAAAAATAATAATAAAAAACTTCTATAAAGAAATTTCAATAAAATTAGTATTTTTAAAAATATAAAAATTAATCGCACGTAGATATATTTAATATGAAAAAACTCTTGAACTCATAAAAAAATTTTAATTTATGAAATTAAAAATTATTTATTTAATCAATCAAGAAAATCATTTTGTATAATCATATAGTATGTCCAAAAATCTTAGGTATTTGATATATAACACAAAATTCACAAATTTGTAAACAAAAGCCTTTAACTATTAGGAAAACAACAAATTGTTCGATTTAATAAACTATTTTATGTAAAAAATAATTATTGTAATAAAGGTAAGATGACTAATAAATTATTTGATATATTATTAAAAACTCTTTTTACGGGTGTAACACAAATTATTTCAAATAACTCAATAAAATGAGAAAAAATCATTAAATAATGTCTTTTAATTCACAATAAGCGATCAATATGAAATAATAGTTTACTCAATTAAAATATGTTATGTTATTAGTTAAAAATAAACCAATTAATGTTCAATATTCACAATTTTTATGACGAAAGTATGAAAGCTTCTTCACCATGTATTTTAGCAGGAAACCTTAAATAATATATTTATTTAATTAAAAATAATAAAAAAAACTTCATATTTTTTCCACAAGTTTTTCATATGATTTGTATATTTTTTTCATAACATGTTTTTCATATTAATCGTGTATATAGAATCTTGATTTGATTATTTTTAAATAATAACATATTTTGATGGAGTAAACTATTATTTAATGATAATTACTTATTGAAAATTATTAAATCAAGTGACCTATATTGTTTCTCATTAAAAAAAGACATTATTTAATGGTTTTTTCTAATTTCATTGAGTTAATTAAAAGACTCTTGCTTTATATATGTAAAAGAGTGTTTTAATGATGTCAACCTTTCATTCTTCCACATCCTCACTAACTTTTTGGGTTAGTCCTCTTAGTTTTATTGTAATAAGTGTTTTTTTTATAAATTTGTATTATTTAATCAAATCATATAGTTTATTAAATCAAACAATTTATTGTTTTCCTACTAGTTAAATGTTTTTGTAAATTTGTGAATTATGTGTTATATATTAAATACCTAAGACTTTTGGAATATTATATGATTATACAAAATAATTTATTTGATTAATTAAATAAATAATAGATAATTTGATAAATAAAACTTTTTTATGAGTTCATCATCTCTTTCATATTAAACATATTTATTTGCAATTAATTTTCATATTTTTAAAGATACTTATTTTATTGAAAATTTCTTTATATAAATTTTTTTAATTAAATAAATACATTATTTAAGATATCCTCTTTAGTTGATGCCTTAACTATAATAATTTGCTTGTTTGCACAAAAATGTTTAAATACATGAATTATTAATTAAGTAGTTTTATGTGACTTTAAGATAAATAAGGTATATGATAACTATTTGATTATTATTATATGTAACTTTATGCTAGCCATTGCCTCTTAATTTATATTATACCTTCATATACAATTTATATTCTTCTTCTCTAATAACTTTAAGTTGGGGCATTTGGTTAAACCTTTTGCCCAACCATTCATATTGCAAGTTCAAAAAGTTGAAGCCACCAATCTTGGGTTCGGATTTGGATAGGGAGACGAAGTCCTCAGTGAACCGGTTTCTTACAGGTTTTGATCCTGGGTTTAGAGTCAAAACTCAAAATTTAATTAAATCTTATTTTTCTTACCAAGCACATCTAAACAGAGGCGGGTCAGGTATTTTTTTAACCCAAAGAACTGACATCCTGGTTAACTGCAAATGGTATAGCACTGTTAGCTGCATTAGATCCGATTCCTCGTAGGAATCTCAATATATTGAATGTTAATATGACTCCTTTGAAAACTTAGATATAGAAAAAACATATGTAGCATCAAATTAAGAAATCATATTGGATTCATATTCATGATATGCAGTTTTAAATAAGTTCCTCGATTAACTTGGCTTTGGATTCTATTTAAATAATATTTTATGACCATGCACACATTAAAATGTCGATTAACACACACACATATATATATATATATATATATATATATATATATATATATATATATATATATATAAAGAAGAAAATTTAACAGTTTCTTTAATCATGTTCAAATATCAATTCAAATCCAAATATGTGAAGAACACATGAATTAATTAGGAACATTTCTCCCCTCCCTCAAGGTTAGGTTAGGGTCCCAGCCCGGCCCATTGGCGACCTGGCCGAGCGCCCCATGATGCAGCCGTCCCTGTCGATGTCGCCGTCCCCGCAGTCGGGCGTGCCGGCCTCCATCTCCCTCCCGCTCCCCTTCCTGCTCCCCCTCTTGGGCATCGCAATCGTGGGACGAATGGTCGGCCGACTCCACGGACTTTGAGAACATATTGGAGGCGATCGAACGGATATGCCGAAGATCGAACAGTCGGCATGATCGCAAGGCGAAGGAGGAGGCAGAAGAGGATAAGGTGAAGAAGGCGGCGGCGGTTCGTGGGTTGAGCACCGGACCGGCTGAGGTGCTACTGCCGATGATGCGACACGGGAGAAAAAGGGAAAAAGAGGGAGTGGGAGACGGGAGGGGAGCAGGAGACGGAGGAGGAGCGGGACTTGGAGGAGGAGGAGGGGAAGGGGGAGCGGGAGAACGGGCCGCATCAGGTCCGGCCGGGCCGACCCGGGCTGCTTCATCTGGCCCCGGCCCGGCCCGGGACCCGGTTTTCCCGGCCAGACCCGGGCCCGACCGGGCCGGGTACCCGATGGAGGCTCGGCCCGACGCCCAGGCCTACTGAAGCTTCAAATTAAAAAGGGTGCCAGAGTGGTTGTTCGTATGGAATTTTTGCACTAAGTCACCTACTTCCAATGGGGGACGTTCTTTTACATCCAACGGCTTTTCTCTCCCCTTCTTTCACCGTTACTCACGGATTCCATATAAAGCAAGTGGCCCTTAACACTGTTTTACTTATTGCATTTTGCCATTTTCATGGGAGATTAATTTTTTAGTCCGCCCAAAAATCTTCCTAATCTAATTTATGGTCGACTGACCGAAATGCTTATATAAATTAATCCAAATTAATTTTATGTCATTTCAAAAAACCTTGGGAAGATAATTTTAATAATGCAGAAATTATATATTTTAACCACTAGTTGACTTATAAATGATATCACTCCTCAACAACAACAAAATGGAACAACATGTCCCTCCGATGCACAGCAACAACAGATCGCCTGCCTCTCCAACCTTCAATGGTTGTGGATTGAGTCATGTCCTGCACTCCATCTGCCGGAGGAGTTAAGATACCGTCTTGGAACAAGGTTATTTGAAACGTTTTAGTGTTTCAAATCGGTGACAGATTGAAACTTTTTTTTTTTTTGGTTAAATATGAATGTTTTTGCATTTTGTCGTCTCTTTTCTTTCTCTCTTGTGTTTGATTTAAGTCTTGTAAACATATTTGAATTTTGCAGACATTATAACAATGTACCAAATCTTTAATGAAGTGTTTGTTTCATAAAATTAGATCAATGAAGGCTAAATAATTAAACAAAACAAAAATCTGAAAAAATTACCAATTATGTGAATATTGGAACCTAACCACACCACATAAATAGAAGGCAATGTCCTTTCGTCTGAATCGGTACGCATACTAAAATTACCTTTTGCCTTTAAGAACATTTTAAAAAACAATTTTAAATGTTATTTTGTCCGTACCTGCTGGGTCATTCTTGAATTATAGACTCATTGTTGAAGGGATTAAAAGCTTTTCTTCTCTCTTTAGGGCACATGCCGTGATGATTTTAATACACCAATCTCAGAATTTTAATTCTTGTTTTATCAAACACATAATTTTTAATTCTAAAATCAAAATTCCATACTATCAAAGGGAAACTAGAATTGGAAGCTGAAATGTTGTTTCTATAATTTTAATTTTAATATCAAAATTCAAGGTGGTCAAACGCCCCCTTAAGGTTAGTCCTCTAAGTCCTTCCAAGAAGTGTTCATGGGCCTCATGTCATCTACTTGGAGGTGGGTCCCACAGGCACCGACCTCAGTATGAATCCTGGGTAGGCAGGCAATGAGGGCGTTCTTTTACATCCAACGGCTTTTCTCTTTCCCCTCTTTCGCCGTTTCTCACAGATTCCATTCCACATAAAGCAAATTGCCCTTAAAACGATGGTGGTATTGCATTTTTGCCATTTCCATGGGAGATTAATTTTTTAGTCCGCCCAAAATTTTTCTCAATCTAATTTAGGGTGGACTGACCAAAATGCTTCTATAAATTAATGGAAGTCACACGAAAATAGTTAAGAAATTAACGTCACTTCAAAAAACTTGTGGAAGATAATTTTAATAATGCATAAATTATATATTTTAACCACTAGTTAACTTGTCCAAAAAAAATCTCTGGAAAAAAAAAAAACAAACAAAAAGCACGTATCACATATAGTCGACTCATAAATCCTACCGAATCAACCTAAACTTTGTTTAGTTTATTTTTCCTAACAGAGCATTGACATCCCCAGCTGCAATTTGTAAAGCAATTAATTTTAGATGCATTCGATCAGATTTCCAGTAGGGTCGACAATGTGATTTGCAGTATTAAGGGCATGACAATTGGATGTATCCGGACTTATAAAATGTCAATATCGCAATTCTGGATTTGAATTCAATTTAAGTATATGTTCAGTCAATTTGGATAACGGTTTATGTTCAATTTCAAATAAATATCCTTGTATATTTAATGTACAAACACTTTGAAAGATGGCCAGTCCTTCACATATCAAAATATGGTCCGGATTTGATTGTATAATTAAAAGTTGGATTCAGACTTGGATCATGTTAAGATAAATATTAGATATCGGATCGGATCTGGACTGTAAATTTAAAAATTGGATTCACATAAACTTTTCTTTCATTAATATTCAAATCTTACTTCAAATCTAAATATGTGAACTTCTGATAAATTGAGTAGGGTAATACCATACATTCAGTTCGAATCTGATCCGATGGGGACGGTGACCATACGCCACACAAGGTTGGGGACAGAATGGGACTGCTTTTAGAAAGATACATGGGCACCACATGTTCTCCTCAATTTGTCGCATTGACAATTTGTCTTTGTGAAGAGAGAGAGGGGGGACGAAACCCCTTGTTTTCATGGTTGTACCATAGAATTGTTGTTATTGATGTGCAACTTTGTGATTAAGTGGAAAATTTTAAGTTGTTTGCTCATTTAACTTAGTACTACAGGGCAATCATAACCCAATTTGTATCACAAGAAAACCAATTTTCCTTTCGACTTGAGGTAACAAGTTTTGCTTTGGTGTCATAAGCGAGTTAAACGAGTTGACATGAACAAGTTTTGAAAAATAAGTTAGGCCATAGGCAAGTTAAGAGAGTCGAGCTCGAGCTTGATGTTGTGTAATCGAATAGAGATCGAGCTGGGCAATCTGGGGCTCGACTTGTCTGCTGCCCTACTTGGGGACGCAACATCGGTGCTGCGAGTTTAGGCCTCCCAAACATTGTTTATTAACAATAGAACAAATAACAAAATACAAGAGACCGGAGCTGGAATAAAACCAAAAAGAAGAGAGACATAAAACCTCAAATACAAATGATAGAAGCTACAGCTAACCAAAAAGAGGAGAGACATAAAACCAACCTCAATGTACAAAAAGATTACTGCCCCATTGCAGTCGATTGTCAACAAGAAATGCATCAGCTACAAAAAGCCATTTTCTGCACACCATTTCAAGGACACCTCTTGATGTTTCCACTTTATACCAGTTATTAAATCATTGCAGACCCTCCATTCAAGACCACTCAGATTCAATTTGGCATGATACATAATAGAATTTCTTTGTTTTCGTATGTTGCAAAAGAGTATAGGTAAGCAAATTGTAACCCATTTATTTGAAGCACCATGAGATGAGACAACTTTTTGAATAGGGTTATGCACTTCTAATTTGGTGTTAAAAAGTTTTGCCACAAATCTGCATACCTACTTACCCTTAGCCCATGTAATCGAAAGATAATTTATACCTTCTTCCTCAGATAGGCACAAATAACACCTGCTTAAAAGGATGATTCCAAATCTTCGGAGTCTTTCACGAGTAAAAAGCTTACATTTTAAAGCAAAAAACAAACAGCAGTTCACTATTCCAAAGACTTTCACGAGTAAAAAGCTTACATTTTAAAGCAAAAAACAAACACCAGTTCACTATTGGAACAGATCGTTTCTGCCAAATAATCTTATAGTAAGGATCTAGGCTGGGGCAGAAAGAGGGAGACTGGCAGGAGCCGTGGCCCCGCACCCCTCATATTTTGGAAAAATAAAATGATACTTATATTTTAAAATTTTTTAACTTAGCCTATCTAAAGATTTTTGAAAAATATTGTAGGGCCCTTGTATAATTTATATCTTCTTCCTCAGATAAGCACAAGAATTGCCTCCACTGTAGCCTGAATGTGACTATGTAATTTCATAAAATCATCTTGGTTGAGTAGCTGTTCTAGAATCCCCAATCTTGATCTTCATACCAAATTTTCACCTTCTTACTGTTACCCAAACACCGCTAGATTTTCCATATTCATGAGAAATGAGCCTTACTTTACCGTGTTCAAAACTCCTATACAAGTATTGGTGTCTGACCCATAAGGAGTTGGACATTCTACGTGAAAAATTTAAAAGGCTTTAATGTAGTTGGTGATGGCAAGAAGGCCATGACCACCTTCTTGTATAGGAGCAATCAGACTTCCAACTAAGTGAAGTTTCCTAATATGATCAGAAACCACCCAAATAAAATGACAAAATTTCTTCTCTACAAAGTTCATAACATGCTTCACACATAAGTTAGGGATGCCAACGGATCTGATTTGGATCAAATATATTATTAATCATATCCACTTTTTCGGATATTTACATATTTGGATTCGAATTCAGATTCAAATTCAAATAATAAAAAGTCATATCCTAATTCGAATCTGAAATCCGATTTTATAATCCGAATCCGACTTGTACATTTATATCTGAATCCAAATCCAAATTTTGAACAGGATTTTGCCAATTTTCAAAAATTTAATATTATTAGATACACTAATTTGTCTAAAAATGACTCCGATCCGAATCCATATCTGAATCCAATTGGATATTGATGTATATCTGAATCTGAATCCAATCGGATGCAATTTATTAAGTCCAAATCAGATCCAATTCCTTAATCAGATATTAATTTTTTTTCCATATCCATTTTTTTGGATTAGTTCGGTCAGATATCCAATTCAAATCGGATATATTTGACATCTCTTCACATAAGTAAGTGGACGGTCCATGCTTCTACATACGCCAAGGTAAGAGTACCAACAAATAATGGAATACCCAAATACCATAAGGGAAGTTTAGACAACTGTCAATGAAATCGGTTTTCAATGACCATTGTGTTGCCAATTGAACATCAAAATCAACAAAAAAATAAATTCAATGAATTTATAATCAAACCTGCTTTGGAAATGAAATAATGTAAAACCTGGTTTAAGCAAGAGGAGGATTTACGCAATAGCCCAAAAAAAATAAAATGATGTCATTTGCAGAGAAGAAGAGGATTTACGGGTTAGGGGATTCCTAACCCGTAAAATTTGCCATTGGAGTTTTCTAGATAAAACTTCCACAACACCAATATTAAACAAAAGTAGAGAGAGAGGGTCCACTTGCCATCGGTTTCCATGGCTACAAAAAGTGTTTCCCTCCCATCTTAAAGGTGACAACTAAAGAAGCAGTAGAACCCCAAGGGGTGGTAGCGCATTGGGCGGTAAGGTGGTCATGCTCCTCTAACGGCTTGGTTCGAGTCCTTGGAGCGACCACTATCACGTCCCAGCGCGCGCTACTCCTGGTTCGTAAAAGGGCCCGACGCAGCTCTGTGAAAACCCCGGGGGGGCGGGCACAGAGGGGGGGCCGAAGGCCTCTCTTAGGGGCGGTGGCAATGAACCGCTCACCCCTAAATAATAATAAAAAAAAGGGAAGCAGTAGAAGCATAAGTCATAATTTTTCTCACTTCGTCAAAAGCTTTTGAGAAGAAAAAAACTGTTCTATATGCCCTTTCCAAGCTGTTGACCGCTTCAAGAGCAAGGTCCCACGGATGGTGAATAAATATATTGGGGACATAAGATGCCCTTGTTGGACCAATAATTGTGCTAAAACAATTTTCATTTTCTCAGCCGTCAACTTAGCAACTAGTTTATAGATCACATTGTATAATGATATAGGTCAAGACTTTTATATCCATAATGACATGGAATAAGAATCAGTACCAGATGAGTTCCATTTACCGACCTTACAAGCTTGTTTAAGATGAAGAAATTTCTCAGCCCTCAAGCCACATTGTTTGCATTCCAAAATTTCTTTCGGTTCACCAACGAGAATTCGTTTTGCAAAGTGGAAAAGGCATCCACCGGGCCCTCGGTATGAGACTTAGTTTTCTCGTGAATTGTTCATTCATGGTGCATTTCCACTTTCCACTTTGATTTAAGCATTATCCTCAACTTAAATGCAGTGTGGTGTATGGTAAAGATTTTAGTGTTTTAGAAATTAAAAATTTTATAAGGCAGAAAAAGATGTAGGAGTCGACCCTTAAAATAAGAAAATTGTTCATAAGGCATTGGAAAAGAGAGATCTATAATTTTTTTTCTTGATAAAATGATAGGAGATATGTTTTAGAAGAAATAATCTTATTTAATGAATCATTTTATTTGGAAAAATTTTATAAAAAATGTTTTAATGAAACGATCATTTGTAAAGTAAAGAAAGTTAATAGCTATGTGTTGAAACACAAGTTAATCTTAAAGTTTAAGCCTAAATCAGTTACCACATTATTAGGGCTCGATCTTGTTTTGCTTAGGTTTCTTAAAGGAGTGGTTGCCTATAAACACATAGTGAATATGCATGTTAAATGAAAAGAAAAAAGAATTCTTTATGCTTGAAAAGAAAATTAGACAAGTATTTCATACCACAACATACATATAAAAAAATGTTTAAAATGGGTTGTATGCTATCAGATGTAGTCCCAATGATAAGCATCAAGAGTATTGCACCAAATATTGGCCTTGGTCAAGTCGCAAGTTTTTTGTGCTAAACAAAATGGGAGTTTTTGTTTATATATATATATATGTATATATATATATATATATATATGTATGTATGTATGTATATAGAAGAGAGAGTGAAGTCTACAAGGAGGGGAGAGAGAGGAGAGAGTAGAAAAGGGTGGACAAGAACCGGTCCATTGACCTCAAAATGGCATCCCTGATATCTTAAAAAAGAGAAAACTAAAAGGAGAGAAAGAAAGAGAGAGATTAAAATAGAAGTAAAAGAAAGATATTTTAAAAAAAGGTGAGAGAGAACTGAAGATAGAGAAAAATGAAGAAAAGAGAATTTTTAGTAAGAGATAGAGAAAGAGAGAGAGAGAGAGAGAAATCTGAGAGAGAAATAGGGAGACTAAAAGAGAGCTTTTGAGTTCAAAATTCTCTTTCCTGGACGGAAACTAGGATTAACAAGTTTGGAAAACAATTTAAATATTATGACAACTTCATCACATTTGTTGTAGGCCAAAGAGAAACTTAAGTACATGAAAAAAGAGTCTAGGTTAAGTCTTCAAAGCCTTCAATTTGAAGAGCTAGAAATGCTTTTTAAACTATAAAAAACCTTTATATGTATGTTTAAATATTAAAGAAAACATCATATTTAATCTCAGCAATTATGAGAAGATGCCCCTCCTTTTAGTATAAGATGAAGCTTGGATAACGAAGGAGAATCGTCTAATCTATAAGAGGTAAAAGCTCCTCCTCTGCTCCTCTTGTACTCCATTCCCATTGAAGGAGCATTACTCAAGGAAAAACACTCTTTTGGGATTGCTAATATAATGACAAATAAATGATTGTCAAGAGAAGAATGATTCAAAGGTGGCTAAAGAACTGGCTTAAAACTAATAGTAAGGTAGGGATATCCGATGCTGGACAAGTCCCAACCTAAAAGATATAGGCAAAACAAGCAATCAGGAGAGGGAGCGAGAGAGTTAGAGAAAGAAACATATATTGTGCCTATTGGAATTGATAAAAAAGTAGTGCATAAAGCGTTTAACGACCTTCCCTGCATCATTTTCTTAACATGATAAAAAAAAGTGGGTGGGGGAGGCAGTCCCCGATCCTATCGCCATTGGCACTGTGGCGGCCCCAAAGGAAGCTGCCATTCCCTTCTCAAAAAAGGTAGGCGGGGGAGGCGGTCACCTACCCTATCACCGTCGGCACTGTCTGCAGATGGCGACCGGGAGGAAACTGCCTAATGCCTATGCCTTCTCCAAGAGGTGGGGTGGCGAGCTCCCTTGCCCGATGCTCAACCACTGTGGAGTCAGGGGCTTCTTTTTTATTTTTTTAAAAATAAAATGTGGCCATGAATATATATATGTATATATATATATATATAATTTCTATTCAATGACAAAATAGTTGTGTTAACCACACCTAACTTAATTGACAACTAAGGAAGTAGGAGGACAAATGCACATTCTGGATGCATTTGCGTGGAAAAGGAGATGCCTTTGCCAGCGTATATATAATGTATCAAGAATTGCAGATTTCTACTCCAATTTCTACCATCATGATCTCCTATATGGGAAAGAATAAGCACCATAAAATTTTACTCACAACCTTAATGTGCTGTTGTTTATCTTAGACAATATGCATGAAATTGCAATGGCAGAACTACTTCACAGAGTGCTGCTATTGTTCGTCATTGTCCAATTGGAAAAGCCAAATTCTGCCGGATTTTTGAAATTTGTCTTTCACATATGAACTTCAAAGGTGAAAATTTATAGGTACAAAAAAAAAAAAAAGGAAAACAAGAGATAGTGTACATGCGAATTTAAAGTAAGCAATTTAGTGTACAAAAATGTTTATCAACATAAAAAGATTTCCTCAACATTCACTTTTGCGCAACATAAAACGATTTCCTTTAACGGCATAAATAAACTTTTGTAAAATAATATCGGGTCCAACTAATTAACTCGGATCCGATCTGTTTGTTCATGGGCCTCATGTGGCTGTTTGCAAATGCGTCACCTGCTTGGAGGTGGGTCCCACCTCACCTCCAACCGCTTTGCTCTCCCCTTCTTTCGCCGTTACTCACGGATTCCACGTAAGGCAATTTGCCCTTAAAACTATTGACATATTGCATTTTTTGCCATTTTTTGGGAAATTAATTTTTTAGGCTGCCCAAAATTTTTTTTAATCTACCTTATGGTTTACTGAGCAAAATGCTTCTGTAAATTAATTAAGGATATACGGAAATAGTTAAGAAATTCATGTCATTTGAAAAAACTCAAGGAAGATAATTTTAATAATGCGTAAATTATGTATTTAAATAATACACAGCCATTAACTTGTTCAACAACATTTTCTTTAAAAGAACACATATCACGTATAGTTGACTTGTAAATGCTACCTAATCAACCTAAACTTTGTTTAATTAATTTATTTGTTTAAAAGAGAAAATAGTTTCGTTATATATTATTATGTTCTTTGTCCAAATGAGTATGCGTTCGAGAAGTTTCCGATATATTCTGTGCGTTGTTGAAGTTCCTTATATAGGAAAAAGGAAAATATATGTACTTACAAACAAATTTTAAAATTAAAGTAAAAGAAAAGAAGTTGGAAATTTTAGAAAGGCCAAAAGTATTTAAATACCTTCAACCAACTATCAAAGAAAATGGACGGCTGAGATGAAACCAAAAATCGGTTCGGCCTACTTTTACGGGTGCACAACGAGTCGAGTTACTCGAGCTCGATTAAACTCGATTCGTTTAAGCTTGACTAGTAAGCAAGTTCGAGTCGAGCTCGAGCTCGTGTTAGGGAACTCGACTCGAATTCGAGTTCGAGTTTAATTACATTTGTTTTTTCATGTTTCCCCCATTAATATGCAGACTCATGCCCTCAAGCCTTGCTTTTTATTGGAGATCCACTTATTTGGATGTTCAGCTTTCACTTTCGCTCAACTTAAAAAGATTTCTTGTTAGTAACCACTGTGGATGTCCACTTACATACAATGGTAAAGTGGTTCAACTGCTGACTAAACCTTTTGTGTTTTATAGCTTGAAGCCTTGAGTATTTACATGCGTTCGGCATTCAAAAATATTTTATTATTATTATATTCTATATATATATATATATATGTTCCGACTTGTATTAAAAGTTGGATTCAGACTTGGATTAAATTTTAAAATTGTATTCACATAATTTTTTATTTCATTGATATTCAAATCTAAATATGTGAACCTCTGAAAAATCGAATAGGGTAATGCCATACATTCAGTTCAAATGTGATTCGATGGGGTATCTTTCTTTCACCGGTCATACGCCACGCAAGGTTGGGGAGAGAATTTCGATGGGGTATCTTCTTTTTGCCGGCCATACGCCACGCAAGGTTGGGGAGAGAATTTCGATGGGGTATCTTCCTTCCGCCGGCCATACGCCACGCAAGGTTGGAGAGAGAATGGGACCGCCTTTTAGAAAGATACAAAAGGCACCACATCTTCCCTTCAGTTTGTCGCATTGACGATTTGTAAGAGAGATTTTGTCTGAGATCAAGGAAGAGTAAGAGAAGCTTCAGTCTGCCCATCCGGTAAGAGAAAGTATTTCTTCTTCTTGCTTCTTATACCTTGTTTCATTCATCGATTGCCATTCTCCGGGTCCCTTTATTACTCTAATTCCAAAGTCATAGTTTTTGGAGGCCAATTGATGGAAAAAATTAAATGAAAAACAAATCGATCCAAACCTTGTGTCTGTAAACGTCATTTGTTTCGTCCTTGCTGCATCAAAATTAATAAATTTAACAACCATATGATTAAACATATCTTATTACTTTATCTTACAAGAACATTTATTTACATAATGTATAGAAAGAAAACAGAGGGCGTCAAAAGTCAGCTATCTATAGCATATCAGTATCCATTGAGCTGAAAATAATTTTATGTTTCAAAAACATTAAAGCAATGATATTGAGATCATGCAGTGGCCAGGTCCGATATTGGCACTAATATTTCACTTGAAACTTTTAAGAGGCAACCAATTAGAGATGCCAATGGATCTAACACTTCACTTGGAACTGGAATTTGACATTCCAATTCTATGTTGAGAAGGAAATTTAATTCAGAAAATTCTAAGACATCAAACGTTCCTTAAATACGTTAGGACCATCGCCCAATTTTTTTGCTGAAAGCGAGCTCGGCAATTCCCCTTTCATTTATTCAAGAAAGAAAAATAATAAAGAATGTCTGCACATCAAAAGAAATTACAAATTATCTTTTCCTGCTAGCTATTAACAAAAATTCCGCATGTTATATCTGCCTGACCATCGAAGGACCCTCCTTCTTTGGCTACCATATGTCTAATCATGTAACCCACGATGAAAGAAATGAGGTTGCTTTTTCTTTTTCTTTTTCCTTTTTTTTTCTCTTTTTTTAAAGCAAAAAAAAAAGATTGTTTTTACTTAAGGAAGAGGCTTCCCATGTTATATTAATAACCTGGGAAGACATACTTCCACATTTTACTGTAGTTGTTGGCAGCCTCGTCTTTATCTTAGTTCTTCGTTGTTTTTCCACTCTTTGAAAATTTCTGTTCCTCTTGCTCTTGCATCTACTGAAAAATCAGGGAAGATGGCAATAGTAATCGAAGCACTTGCAGAAAAGGCTATTTCTAGTCTCTTGGAGGCTGTAACAAGTTTGTTGAGAGAAAAGGTGGACCTCATCTTGAATGCCGAAGATGAACTCAAGAAGCTCCAGAGGAAGCTGGAACGCTTGGAGGTGTCCCTTAAGGATGTAGATCGCAAGCCCTTTTTCAGCAGTGAGCGCGACAGGTATCTAGAGGGAGAGCTGAAGGACGTTTTTTACGATGCTCAAGACATCATCTAAAAGTACCAAAACCAAAATGAAGCTCAGCAAAAGGGAGAAAGATTCTTTAACTTCATGGAACAAGGTAAGAAAGCCTTGGATCACTCTACGCTCTTGCTTTAACGAACATGTGCATGCTTCCTACAAATTCTCTAATGAAACTAAGAAAATCAATGAAAGGCTTGATGCAATAAAAAAAGATTGGGAAATGGTGGATCTACTCAAAACAACACCAAATAGAAGGTTTGAGGACCCTGTTCATGGTGAACATGACAACTCCCGAGGGACAACCCATCACATGGGTGCACAACCACCCATAGGCAGGGAGGATGATAAAAGGGAGATAGTGAAAAGGCTCTTGTCTCATGAGTCTGCACATAGTAGTATGACTAAGAAGGGAAGTGTTTCCATTATCTCTATTGTAGGAAAGGGTGGGATTGGCAAAACAACTCTTGCAAAAATGGTTCTTAGTGAAATCGCGCAACAGTTCGGGGAGCGCAGGTGGTGGGTTTGTGTTTCAGAAAGGCCAAAACGTAAGGATTTGGTGCGGCAGATACTAAGGAAAGTGTGCAATGGATATGGAGAAAACACTGATTGTACCTTGGATGGCTTGTGCACGAAATTATGGAACGAGCTCTCAAAGGAAAAGTTTTTGTTGGTTCTAGATGATGTGTGGGAACTAAACTGGTGGGAGGAAGAGGTAGGAGGAACATTGATGGCGGGTGCAATGGGGAGCAAAATATTGATTACCAGTAGAAAGAAAGATGTATCGGAGGGGATGGGTGCTTCTTATATGCATGAATTACCAGAATTTAATTTTCAGCAAAGTTGGGACTTGTTCATAAAGGAGGCATTAAGAGAAGGTGAAGCGGAACGGGATTTGGAGAACCATAATGTAAGAGATGTTGGAGAGAGCATAGTCAAGAAGTGTGGTGGTTTGCCGCTTGTGATTAAGACGGTAGGGTCCATGATGCGTACCAAGCAAATGAGTAGGGAAGACTGGAAGTCGGTCAAGGATAGTAAGATATGGGAATGGAAGAGGCAAGCAGCCTCAACATCATCGTCCACTGAAATATGTGGTGATATTCTTCCTGGTCTAATGCTGAGCTACGATGACTTGCCATATTATTTGAAGAGTTGTTTTGTGTATTGCTGCATTTATCCAAAGGATTATGAGATTGAAAGGGAGAGATTGATCATGCAATGGGTGGCACACGAATTGATTGAGAAAAAGGAAAGCATAGATGTGGAAGTAACAGCAAACCAATACATTAAAGATCTAATGAACCGATGCTTGGTTGAAGAAATTGATTTGAAGAGAATCAAATTGCATGACATTTTGCATGACCTTACCTTATATATAGGTGGAAGGGAATATAGCCATGCGTCTACTTCTAAACACACACGCCATATGTCATTCCTTGTTGTAGACAATGTAGAAGAGACCATGCATAATGCCAGTGCCATAACACATAAGCTGCGTACATTGTTGAGTGAAAGTGAATCCTTGCCTTCGGTGCACTTTCCCAATTTCAAGTGGTTGAGGGTGTTGTCATTGGGGGGATATTGGATGGATGAGTTGCCAAAGTCCATTCAATGCCTTGCACTTCTAAAATATCTCGATCTAAGCTTTTCTAATGTGAAAAGATTGCCCAGTTCAATCGAAAGACTCTATAACTTGCAAACATTAGATTTAAGTTATAGTCAAATTACAGAGTTGCCCAAGGAAATGGGTGAACTGTGTAACTTGAGGCATCTTGGGCTGAAAGGAACAAAGCGTTTGAAATTTATAGTAGAAGGTTTGGGGAAGCTTACCAATTTACGGACCTTGCATAGGTTTATGATATGTAATGACAAAAGGAAGAGAAGAGGTTCCAATATTAGGGAACTAAAAGTCTTGAAGAAACTAAAGGGGGAATTGTCAATAGAAGGTTTGGGGAGAAGTAGAAAAGCAATTGATCATGTAGGAAATGCACAACTGCTTAAGGAGAAGCATGGCATAATTAGTGTGGAATTCCACTTTGGAATTATCGGAGGTGATGACGAACAAGTGGTGACGACAAACAGAGTGGTGTGCTGGAGGCATTGGAACCTCCACTTGGGCTCGAGTGCTTGAAGATAAGTGATTATAAAGGACAGATGCCGGCATGGCATTTGAAGACTGAGTATTATACCATGCTACATTCACTAAAGCTGGACAGTTGCTCTTTGTGGGAAAAACTAATAAGCATTACTTCGTTGGAATCACTAAATGTCATCAAATGCCCAGCATTATGTGAAATAGCTAGCATGCCTTCCTTGGAGTCGTTGATGTTGATAGATTGTGGCAAACTGGGGCAATTACCTCATCACATGCCTGCTCTCAAGCGGTTGGAGGTGGAGGGATGTGGCAGCCTAGAGCAATTGCCTCATCGCATGCCTGCTCTGAATGAGTTGAAGGTGATCGGATCTAATAGCCTGAAGGCTCTTGTCAACATGCCTGCCTTGGAATGGTTGAAGTTGAAGGGATGTGGCAGCCTACAGCAATTACCTCATCACATGCCTGCCTTGGAGTCGTTGGAGGTGGAAGGATGTAATATGTTGAAGACTGTTGCTAACATGCCAGCTTTAAAGCGGTTGCGCTTGTCGCGTCTGAACACCTTGAAGTGGCTCCCATCTCGCCTTCCTTCACTTGAGAAACTAGAAGTGAAGAATTTGGCCTGCTGGGAGGGGTGGCCAGCAGGTGGATCAGGGGAAACAACATTTACTTCTGTGCCGTGCTTAAGAGAGGCGGATTTTAAGAGCTGTCCAAAGATGCAGACAGAAGGCATGCTTGATGCTCTATTGGGGCTGGCAGGGCCTGACTGTCAAGCGACTCGGGTCCAAAAGCTGTCAGTGTTGAATTGCCCAAGTGCAAGATTGGGATGGAAATTGCTTGAGCATCTGCCTAACCTCATTCACTTGCGGTTGGATTCAAAATCAGCAAGACTGCTGCCGTCGCCATTGCCGTCACAGGTATCGACATTTCTACCTTCCCTCAAGACTCTGGAATTGAGAGACAACACGAATGTTGATGAGGAGGTCAAATGGGGAAGGGTGCCTGAGTGGGTGTGGGATCTCGCTCAACTGGAGAAATTGGACCTACGCTCTTTCTCTGAGGACATCAGCTTGGGAAGCCACTGGCAATGCCTCCCCAAACTGAGAGAGCTCACGCTTTCTGAGTTCCCCAATCTCAAGTCTCTGGTGGACGTGAATGATATTACTCCCCAACAAAATGGAACAACACGTCCCACGGATGCACAGCAACAGATCGCCTGCCTCTCCAACCTTCAATGGTTGACCATTGGCGGATGCCTTGCACTCCATTTGCCACAGCAGCTAAGAGACCATCTTGGACAAAGGTTGACAGGTTGACACTAATTTTTTTGGTTAAATATGAATCTTTTTTCATTTTGTCGGATCTTTTCTTTCTTTCCCTTGTTTGATTTAGGTCTTGTAAATTTTTTATGCCATGTTTTCCATTTTCACTTTCACCCACCACACATTTGGACTATTAGTTCGTAGATCCAACCAGCATTTAATTTTCATGCATCCACATAATATGTTTCTTCTTTTATTTTTCATGACCATCCATCATCATAGAACGGACAGCCTTAGTTTATATATATATATATATATATATATATATATCCAAATCTTTGGATCCATATTTAAGCCTGAAAGGTTATTAACACAGCTCTCAACCTAAGGATAATATTGGCAAATATTGTCTCTAAGAGGCCACGGAATGATATTATATCATGCTTGATTTGCCAGCCTCTCTCCCATGAATAATTTTTTATTTACATTCACGCCCTTTCTATACTGTGATATGTAAGCGGATCTCCTGTACGTACCGGTACTTACTCTTCTTTTGATTAAACCCAATATACATCCAAGATATATTTGAATTTTGGGAAAACAATAATATTGTACCAAATCTTATAATGTTAATGAAGTGTTTGTTTCACAAAATTAGATAAATGAAGGGTAAAGAAGTAAACCCAAAAAATCTGAAAAATTACCAATTATCTGAATAATTGGTACATAATGACACCATATGTAGAAGGCAATGTCCTTTGGCCTGAATCTGTACAGATACTAAAAACTACCTTCTTCCTTTAAGAACATTTTAAAAAATGATTTTAAATGTTATTTTGTTTTATATACATCAATGGACGCATGCAGGCCCCGATTAATTGGCTGATACGATCAAATTCCAAGTTGCCGTTGTTCACAATGGTATGTGGTTTGAGCTACCTTCAAAGTTAATTTGTTTTTTCAGAATTATGGTTTTATCATATGGATGTAATTATGATTCCAGAAATTTTTTTAGAAGTTTTTCTTCTCTCTTTAGGGCACATGCTATGATGATTTTAATACACCAATTCAAGAATTGTATCTTGTTTTATCAAACACATAATTTTCAATTCTAAAATCAAAATTCCAGACTATCAAACACAAATGGAAAACTAGAATTGGAATTTTCATTCCAATTCTAGTTGAAGGTGGAATTTTGTATTTATAAAATTTAGTTTTAATATTAAAATTCAAGGTCATCAAACGCCCCTTAAAGTTAATCCTCTAAGTTTTTCCAATAAGTATTTATGGCATCATTGAAGGTGGTTCCACCAAATAGGGGAGGTGGCCATTCAGTTCCGTCCAAGAAAGGCCAAATATTTAAAAAAAATGGCTTCTTTCATGGACACTTCACAAGGTTGCATTTTAACAGAAAGCATGCATTCCCTTTAAATGATTTTCAAATCAAACGCTGCCATGACATATCTCCCAACCGATCAAATTTTGGTCGGACATACCCTTAATCATATCTGTTTTTTTAGATATTCACATATTCAGATTCAAATACGAATACAAAAAAATCATAACCAAGTCTGATTCTGAAATCCGATTTACAATCTGAATCCGGATTTCATATTTATATTCAAAACCGAATCCGACTTTTGAACCAAATTTTGTCAATTTCCACCATTAGACATAGGATATTTGTCTAAAAATGAATCTGGTCCAAAGCCGAATCCGAATCTGGTCGAATATTTATTTTATAGTTCATATGGATAACTTGATAGCCTCGGGTAATTTCACCTGACATGAATTAGAGATCAATTTTTTAACTGAAATCTGTTGAACTATATATATTTCCCTAAATTTTTTTTTATCAATAAAGGTAGGAAACCTAACCCCCAAACTTCTATTTTTGGGAATTTTCAGTTGAAATATGAGAGTATCAAACAAAACCTAAAAACAAAAATGTTTATCAACATAAACAGATTTGCTCAACATTCACTCTTGTTAATGAGGGCGTTCTTTTACATCCAACCGCTTTTCTCTCCCCCTCTTTCGCTGTTACTCATGGATTCCACATAAAGCAAATTGCCCTTAAAACTGTTGACATATTTCATTTTCGCCATTATCTGGGAGATTAATTTTTTTTGTCTGACCTAAATGCTTCTCAAAATAATCTAAGTACATATATTTTCGCCATTATCTGGGAGATTAATTTTTTCACGGATTTTTTTTGTTGAAATTCCTTATATTGGAAAAAAAGAAAATATATGTACTTAGAAACAAATTTTAAAATTAAGGTAAAAGAAAAGAAGATGGAAATTTTAGAAAGGCCAAACGTTGATTTAACATGGCAGTATTTAAAATCTACAAGTGGTTAATTTCCTCACCTCATGACCAACTATCAAAGAAAATGGACGGCTGAGATGAAACCTAAAATCGGTTCATGTCAATGGGTTTGCCCTTTTTAATTGCACATAGAAAAAAAAAAAAAAACTTACATTTACCACTGGGGCTGCAAATAGGTGCATGTCAATGGGTCTGGTTTTGGGCTGGATACGTGTCTCCCCCGTTCTTAACTTAATTGGATCTAATTTACCTAATTTTGTTTGGGTTCAAACTTGATTTTGTTGAAGTTTACTCCCAGCTTAAAATCTAAATTTTACTTTTGATCAAGTTTTATAACAGAGCCCTTGAGGTCTTATTTAGCAATAATAACTATTTGTTACTATTTTATTAATCTATACTAAAAATTA
This sequence comes from Nymphaea colorata, assembly GCF_008831285.2. Taxonomy (NCBI): domain Eukaryota; kingdom Viridiplantae; phylum Streptophyta; class Magnoliopsida; order Nymphaeales; family Nymphaeaceae; genus Nymphaea; species Nymphaea colorata. The sequence goes on along the minus strand of NC_045138.2, from coordinate 754,989 downwards.
AGACAGATTTATAAAACATTGTAACACTGTGTTTTATGAATTTGCCCAAATTTTTTGGCTCAAAACTGACTGCTTTATTGCTTATGATGTTAATTATCAGGCTGCATTTCCACTTACACATAGCTCTTTCTTTTCATTAGCCTTGTAAGGGAGAGGTCCCATTGATGGAGTGTGGAACCTCATCTGTAGTTAAGAGGCTTCCCTAATCTCCATATTTAAGAGGGGGCCAGTTTCTTGTACTCTTTGATTATTCTGTGATAGTGAAGAGCTCTGTACCACCACGCAAAATGCTTGTGTCTTCGTATTTTGTGGCTTTGTCGTGAGAGAGAAAAAGTGGGCGTGGTTGCTAAAGATGTTGCTTAAATCAAATCAGTGACTGATGATTTATCGGCAAAGGTGACTGGTAAAGATAAGAAGCCAACCTCCCAGCACTTTGGTTGCTACCAATTCATGAGATGGCTGGAAGGGTGAATGGTCTGTCAAAATTTAAAACCCAACAGAAAGCAATCTTTTCCAAAACAACACAGAGTTGTTTGTGGAAATTAGCTTTTCATGTTTAAAAAAAAAAAAAAAAAACAGTGTCGGAGCCACATATAGGCTGGTGTGGGCAGTGAGGAGAGTTGAAGTTATAATGCTTTTTGTTTAATGCATGGATTGATGGTGATATTGTCCAAGTATGAGATATTTATTATTTTCTTGTTTAAATTTAAGGGTGAGTGTTCATTCCACTGCTTTTAAGAGAGACTACTATCTTCTCTTACACCCTTCATCAACACCTATTGTAATTCAAAGAACTCCAGGATGTGAACACAAGTCCGTTGAAGTGGACTAACTTGCCACCCAATGGGCTACAGGCCTTTGAAAGCTTTAAATTAATTGAAAAAAAAACAATGACATGGTTTGGAGGCTTATTGAAAGGAGCACCACTTTAACCTGTTTAAAGATTCTCTCTCTCTCTCTCTCTTACAAATTGAACTGATTGATTGAAGAGTAGAAAATAAAAAAGCAAAAAAGTGCACACAGAGTTGGCAATAATGAACCTGATATCTATCCTTTTGCAGTTTATCAGATTATTCGAGAAATCTTTAAAGGTTTGATAATTTCATAAGATAAGATGAACATGATGTTTAAAGAGGCATAGCGCATGACCAAGCAGCAAGGCTACTCAAATTCAAGTGTTTGAATCCCGAGATCATTGTGCTCTCCTGAACTGCAAATAGTTGCGAGCACAACACTGAGTTGAAGGATGTAACATAAGTTTGCTGAATTTTGGAAGCAAGCTAAAACCTTTGCATTATAAAGGTACAGCCTTGAGGGTTTTCGGTAAAAAAAAAAAATCACAAAGTAAATATTAAAATGGAAGATGAACAACATAAAGAAAAACTATCTCTCTCTCTTTTCACGATATATATAATCAATCCCATGCAAATTTCAATTCTTTTTGCTTAAGATTCAGCAATACTAGGATACCGAAGATGATTGTAAAAATAAAAGATAGAAAAGGAATGAAGGTGAGAAAAATAATAAGTGAGAGAGCAAAAAGGGTTTAAAAAATTTAGACGCCAAATTAAAACTGACTGATCAACTCATTACGTATATATGATTTACTAAAATTAATTCCTATTGATACTAGATTTTTAAGTTGCTTTTTTCCCTTACAATGGTTGTGCCACAAAATAAAAGGAAGAGCGAAAGAAAGAATATTGGGTGATAAAATAATGATAAAAAGCTTGAAAGACTATAAATACATATAGTTTTATTTGTGTTATATAGTACTATTTGTTCAATCGGCCAAATTTCAGATAAAGAAGAATCTTACAAAAGGAGCAATAAAATAAGTGAGAAAATGGGAGAAAAAGATAAGAGAGGAAAAAGAAACTGGTCAGTTTGATTGTCGGTTATATTGGTAATGTTTTAATCAGCTGTTTTTAAGAAATTTATAACTATATTAATGATTATTTATTATGTTACTTGTGGGCAGGTAATATAAAGAAAAAAAATTTGTATTCAAAATGGTGTATTCAACTATCGTGGGAGTCCTTAAAGGCTTATTCGGCAACAATAACTAGTTGTTACTATTTTATTAATTTATATTAAAAATTGAAACACATTTATAAAACATTATAACATTGTGTTTTATGAATGTGCTTAAATTTTTTGGAGCCGGTACATGCAACTTGCTACGGTTGAAAAACTAGCCCTAAAATTTGGGACAGAGATTTATGAAACATTATAAGAGTGTGTTTTATGAATCCACCCAAATTTTGGGGGCCGATACATGAAAACAGTAACAGCTTGCTACTGTTGCGATTTATGAAACATTATAAGAGTGTTTTATGAATCCACTCAAATTTTGGGGGCCGATACATGAAAACAGTAACAGCTTGCTACTGTTGCAAAACGGGTTCTAAAAGTATGACAATTCTTTTTAATTTAGTGCCCTTCAACTAAGGCTGGGCGTCGGGCCGAATTGGGCCCGGGCTTGGGCAGGGAAAAACTAAGCCCGGGTCAGCCCGACCTAACCCGTTTAGCCCGTTTAAATTAAAAAATATTTTTTAATTTTTTTAATAATACATATTTATTATTAATAAATATATTTTATATTTAAAAATTTTATTTTATAATTTAAATTTTATTTTATAATTTTAAATGGGTCGGGCCCGGGCCGGATTGAGCCGGCTCGACACCCTTACCTTCAACCTCAAGTATTTTGGCTCAAAAATGACTGTTTTATTGCTTAGGTTAATTCTCACATCACATTTCAACTTGCACATGGCTCTTCCTTTTTCATTAGCCTTGTAAGGGGAGAGGTCCCATTGATGGAGTGTGATGGTTAATAGGCTTCCCTTAAACTCATGTTTAAGAGAGGACGCAGTTTCTTCTTGTATTCTTTGGTTATTCCCTGATAGCGAAAAACTCTTTACCACGTACAATGCTTGTGTTTTCTTATTTTGTTGCTTTGTAGTGAAAGAGAAAAGAGGGCCTCATTCCCAAAAATGTCTCTCAAATCAAATCAGTGATTGACTGACTACCTATCAGCTTATGACCCAAGCTAGTTCCTATCCCCTTTGGCGCATGAATGGTTGATTTATCAACAAAGATGACTGGAAGGGTGAAAAAATTCAGAACCAACTGCCATGATCTTTTCCAAAACAATACAGAGCTGTTTGTGGAAATTAGCTTTTGATGTAAAAAATTTACAAATCACCACTTTTGATCTTAATTTTTTTATTATATATTAAGATCATTTAATATTTACTTTGTTATGCATGTAAGTGCGCGTTCAAGTATGAAAACCCTACTGCCTGGAAAACGGATAATGCAGAATCGACTAACAATTTTAAGTCTTGGAGGTCTTAAGCCAACAACTCATGAGCTTGCAATTAGTACTTAATTGAAGAAAGCTTCCAAAATATATATTAAAAGACCGAAGGTCGAGAAGAGACTGTGCCATAGGGCAAGGTTTAGTCACGAGAGGGTGCGTATCGTAGAAGCAAGATGGTCAGCAAGTGGGCGTGGTGTCAGGACAGATCATAGCTCGTTGCCTCTTGGACATGGCGTCTTCTTTCTACTCTGCACATTACGTACATGTCATTTTCATATAGGTGCCATGTTGCCTCTGCCGTCGGACATGTGTTGTCGGATCATCTTTCCCATTTTAATATATATATAAACGCTTTATATATAAATTTTAGTCATCCGAAAGCATTAATGTTATTTAACTGGACTAATTTGTAAGTTATCTGATCGAGTTAAGTGGTGGTTGATATCTCACATGCAGACATACAAGACTATGCTTCAAAATCAGTTCAAACAAGTTGATAAACGAGCTTAAACGAGTTGAATTCCAGCTTAACTAAGAACTGAAGTCTACAAACTAGTCGAGTTCATGTTAAAACCAAGAAAATACATCAAATCAAAATAGGGAGTTTGCAGACGAACTTAAGCGTGTCGAACTCGAATTCGGGACTCGACCTATTGAGTCGAGCTTAAGGAGACATTGAACAGTTTGGCTAAAGCTCGAGCCTAACAATATATGAGTCGAAGTGGCAGGGCTAAAAGTTTCTGCTGAGGGACACCCTAAGTTTAAATGTCAAATTTTAAGGGGCACTCATATATAAAGCATCAAATGCCAGAAAAATTCAGGTGGTCGGACTTTTTTCCGCAGACTTTTTTGAGAGTTGTTAGGGTTCTCTCGTTCCTCTCCTCTTTCTCCTCCGTCGAAGTGCTGATTCCCCTCTCCTCTCTCGTTCTCGAATTCCTCTTCTTTCTCACTGCCTCTCGTCTGGTCTGGTCTGCTACTCAGAGATCAGACATTCCGTCTCTGTTCTAAGATAAAGGCCTTTTTTCAATACTGTGCAAGAACAGCAAAGTGAAGAAGCATGATTCATGTCCAAGAAATACACTTAATCAATAAGAAGCATTATTGTTTAAGCGAATGCATTTGGCCAGATGATAAAGGATTTGCAGAGGAGATTGAGACCTTAGTGTCTATATTTCTTTAACAATGTGGCAAAATTATCCCTTATCTAAATATTCCTGTGCAAGGTCTATTGAAGGCTGTCAACAGTCAATATTATTTAACACATTGTCTTCAGAATTTACTTGGAAAGATGTTATTCCCGTGTTTATAGTTTATACTGTAATGCTATATGTTGGATAAACAATTGCAGATGGGGTTGGATCATGTTTCCGATAGATAAACAGTTACTTTCGTTACACTATGTTCCTGCAATTGTTAAATAGTGCTACGTATACATGATAATGTTGAAAGAAGCATGCCGCTGTCCTTTGCAACTGAGTACAGTACTTTAGAAATGAAGCAAGAGGGCCTAAGGATGGCCTAGATGGCTTCATTCCTGGAAAATTCTTGCGTAGATGAATTAGTTTGCTTTCTGATTTCAATCGGTCGCACCAACTATAACATGGCTCCACAACTGACCGGACTTGAGCTTGACTCGAACTGACCAAGCTTGAGCTTGACTTGGGTTCGCCACCCCACCCTTCTCATTTTTTTTAATTTACATATAAATTTTAAACAATTTCATTTATTACATATAAAATTTTGGAAAATTATATTTTTACTTCTGTCAAAATTTTGAAATTATAATTCGGCTATCCTCATAAAAAAAATTTCGTTTCACTCATAGACCTTACCTAGTGTTATATATATATATATATATATATATATATATAGGCCTTACCTGGTCTGGTATATGTATATTGAAATCATAGAGTAATCAATTTTTTCTTATCAAAAGTTGTGTGCATGACTCGCCTCTCTGCTGCTAGAACACTGATTAAACAAGGTAAGAAACAGAGGGTGGAAGGGCGCACACCATGCCCATGAGAAACGTCCCTACTCGGGCTGCCAACCAAATGAACGAGGCGCCCTTTTTGACTCCTCTGCCCCATCACTTTGGTAGTTACCGGCACCGAAAGCTTAAGGAACAAAAGACAAGTGAAACTTTGAGTGATTACGTGAGCTCCCTTTCCTCCTTTCTTGACCAATCTAGACGGTTCTCTGATTTGGTGCAGCCCGCGCCGGATGGTTCAATCGACCCAGTGGAACCCACTTTCCTCGAGATTTGGCGGTTTCATGTGGGTTCCCCATAAGCCGACTAGCCAGGTTATGCTGCTCGTGCAACCCATGTTTCAGACCTATGGACCTAAGGTGGCGCTACGCTACCCCTAAAGTAGGGTTGGGCATCAGACCAAGCTGAAAAAAACATGCCCGCAGTTCAGGCCCAGCACAATTTTATTAAAATATACGTAAAAATATAAAAATAATAATATAACTTCTAAATATAATATTATATTAAAAAAATATTTTATGTTGCCAGGGCACCCGACTTGTTGAACACTAGCTAAAACCAGACCTATAAAAAGAGTTTTATTCAAATTGGTCTATGAGTACAATTGGCAAGGCTGGAAATTCATCGATTCTATTTTAAAAAACATATGAAAAATATATAAAAATAAATATGTTACAAACATATTTAAAAAATAGTACTTGAAAGACAACTCTCTTGAGTCCGCTTGCCGCCAATTTGATTCAAATCGGCCTATTCAAGCAAATTTCATGATGCATTTACAGAAAGGAGCCTATCGGTGTCGGAGTTAGAAATTCTTAGCCAATGGCACTAGCGCAGATAGAAATTTTGGTTGGTTGGAGAGGGCACTAATTCAATATCTTTAATTCTTTTGAAACACTATAATTCTTTTAATTCAATCAATGACGAAAGGGGAACCAGTACATGAACAAGAGAAGTACTAAGAAGCACTACTATGTAATGTAGACAAGCAATTTGTGTGGGCAACTGCCCATGCCAGCCCGCATATATTGGAGCCTAAACCAAATGTTTGCAGAGCAGAGAAGGACATCAGCTCTCGTAGAGCTGACTCATATAACTGGACCCAACTCGACCCAAATCAATCACTGAAAATAAGATTTTATAATGGGCTCCGTGAGACATATGTCCCGCGAAGACCCCACGTATCTCGGCTCCTAGCTATACAAAGCTTATTTGGTTTGTGCAAACCAAGTGTGTGTAGAGACCAGTGACATCTCAAAAGAAAAGGAAAAATGATAGACAGGTACAAAGATTTCATTTGGGTATTGAGAAGGAGTCACTCAACAGCAGAAACCACAAATCTATTCCACCTGAGTTTGTCTGTGTATGAGACCACATTGACCACTAGAGCAAGGACTTTTATAACCAGACAAGGTGAAATGGGAAAAAATTCCTTCCACATCAATGACCTTTTTAATTTTTTTTTTTTCTTATTTTCCTGTTTTGTGAAAACACTAAGATAAGATGATTTTGTTTTCTTTCTTGAAGAATCTTACTTCAATGGTAAAGCCAGATTACTAATATAGCCTCACTCTGAAATTTGTGGGTGGTGCATATGGATATACACAACTCGAGTCGAGCTCCATCTAAGCCGACTTGAACTTGAATTGACTCATATCTTGCTCAGCTGGAGCTCGACTCAATAGACTGAGTCGCGATTCGAGGTTGCTTTGTTTGCTCATGAATCAACTCCCCATTTGACTTTATTGCTTTCCTTGGTTTCAAGTTTGGAAATTTAAAAAGAAAGCCCTAGATTAAATGAGCTTACTCGAGTTTAAGAAAATCAAACTTGACTCATTTGTAAGCAGGAGTTCTCAATTAAGCTCGAGTTCCACTCCTTTAACAAATGATATCCAAGTGGATCTCAAGCTGAGCTTAACCAAACAAGTTTGGGTCGAACTTAAGTTGGCTTGACTCGTTGTACTGCCCTAGAAGTGCATACAAGGACTTAGTGGAGCACATAACAAGAATATTGTATTCCATGTTCTTAAAGGACATGTCAAAAGAATAATATGTTCTTGTCCCGACAAATATAGTGTGATTATATATATTTATTGTTTTAAGAACAACATCTATAATGACACTAAGTTTTAAAACAAGAACATTGTTCTCTTGGGATGTATTCTATAAATATCTGTTTCAAAACACGATGTTCTTCTTATCAAACACCCTCTAGAGAGACCTACAAAAGAACTTGACACTAAACTTTGTTATTTTTTAGGAATGAATTTTGAAGTCTTCAGCCGCATATAACGCAAAACTGTCCGGAAAATGCTTTTCAACAATTAGGGCGGGGACAGAGCCTTAACTTTTTTATGAGGGGTTGAAATTTTTCAGAGAAACTTCAGAAATAATTCTCATGGGCCAAATTCAACTTTCAGGAATTCTTTGTGGGAGCTAAGTTAGAAATTTTGGAAATATTGACTAGTAATTCTTCGATTCCAATCACGGAATCATGTCGGCACTTGCTCAAGCTAACCCACGCAAATTGCTTAATTATGTATTAGTAATTTATTTACATAATTTCCCGTTAAAGAGGCATTAGACAAAAAAAACACTAAAATTGGGGTTAGGACATATTCATGAAACATTACCTTAGCGTTTCATGTGCAGGTTTCTCTCTCATATCTAACATTTTTTTACACAAATGATGAATAGTACTGTGACATGACAATGGTCACCCCAAGATTTGAACCCAAGTGCCTTCATGAGATGGACCGCTTTGTCGCCCAGTGCACCACAATCTTCGGCGTATTTCAATGAAGTTGAATTATCAAACATACTGATGGTCTTTTGAAATGATGGGGGCAAAGATTGACTATAATGATACCAAGTTTTGCACATAAACCAGTATAAAATGGAAAAAAATACTTCTGATTTTTTCCATTTTATCCTCATTCGAAGGGCTTTTTTGTCACTTACAAAAAATGAGTAGGGCCTGTCCTGAAAAAATAAAACACTAAACACATGTGATGTGTCAGGGGGGCCTGAACATATAAGCAGCTTGGATAGAAAACCGGGTTGATATCAGAAACCTATTCAAAGTGTCCATATATTTTGGCCGTAAGGTTTGCAATGGTTTTCATGGCCATGTGAACATATAACCAGTAGTCCGATGGGCATGTTCGATCTTTTCTTTGTTCGATTTTCATTTTTCTCAAAAATCTTTCTATCTCTACTGGGGTTGTCCAAAGGTATAAAGCTATTGATTTTTTAAAAATCACAGCAAAATTTATTTATATATATATATTGTAGGTACCAGACCTTTTAAGCCCATGTTATTAATTTTTTGGAGATGAATGTTTGAGAGAACATTAATGAGCCCAACTTGAACAGTTAATGGCCAATATAATTCCTTATGAATCTCATACCAATGGGTCTCGTGCCTGCCAATGCCAATTTTCTCTCTCTCTCTCTTTTTCTCACTCTCTCTATATATATGTATATATATAATGCTTCAATGAGAGGTCATATATTTTAAGGAGATCCAATGATGGACATTAAGTTGGAAATTTATAAAGTAACTATTTTTTCAAGAGTTTCAAACACCTTTTAAAGGACAAGACTGATAGGAAGAAGAAAGAAAAACAAATGAATTTCAATAAATGGTACTCCTTACTTTGAGGGATACTTCAGACTTATGAAAAGAACACAATCTAGATTATTCGCATCAGTATGACATATAAGGATATAGTAGCTATATATATATATATATATATATATATATATATATATATATATATATATATATATATATATATATATATATAATAAGAAAATCCGATGGATGCATAATAGCGGGTAAGCCATAGGAGACATGGATTGAAAGGACAACACCACAGAAGTGGCAGCAAGATCTACACTCCCTATGTGGACTACCCACTGATGCCTACCACCTGCCCTCAAAAGAACATACATGTAGAACTGACAGGTAGACACGCAACTTGTTGAAAATAATGCATGATTTGATCTGGTTGGAGCCTTACGGTGCTTTTACTGGCAGAGCGAGAAAATGTTCTTTTGAGGGCACTTATTCATATATTTCTATATTAAAAAATGCACATTATACTTCGATATTGAAAAAGGCACATTATATATAATACAACAAATGTTTCAAAATGTTAAAAATAAAGAGACAGTGAAGGGCTACTCTTCTTCGTTTTAAGAGTCTTGTAATAGGGGTGATAATAGGGGTGGAGTCAGAAAATTTTTTCATGAAAAGAATTGAATTAAAGTTTTTAAATTTTGATTATGACGAAAATATCATTTTTTAAAATTTTTATATAGAACAAGTGAAACTTTTTAAAATTTACATGTAAATTTAAAAAAAAAAAAATAAGGTGGGGGCACGGCCAAATCGGACCCTAGGTTGGCTCCACCCATGTTTTAAGGTATGTCCATTTGAGCAATTTCACATTCATGGACACCAGGATGTAAACGAATCAGATATATCCAGCTATTGATCTGATTCCAAGTCAATTTAACTGGATCCGATAAACAAATCTGATTTAGAATATGGCCGAGGGCTCTTAAAATGAAAAGGAAGTAAAGAAAATGATGCCTGGGAAACTTCAATCGGCATAGACTTGGTAGGGTTTTGCTTGTGACATAAACATACCATTGCAAAGAAGAAAAGATCTGTCATCAATTTCCTTGCATGATTAATTCTCTTGATGTAGAGCTAAAATCGAGATCACATCAATGTGACTCCACAACCACAAGTTCTTTCATTTACCTTCTCTATTTTGGAGTCATTCCACCATCATGTTGTCAAGATATCTTGGCACTTTGATTTGCGTCATGCTAATGCTTATACGCAATTCTTAGCTAAAAACCTCACAACAAGTTTGATACTTAAGCATCTAATGTAAAATATTTTGAATTGGTAGCATTCGTTTGGGTGTAGCATAGCTGGTTGGGTGGTAGCGTGTTAATGGTGCATTTCTAGTTCCGATTTGTAGAGCCGTTACTTTTCCTTCCTTGCATAGATAAAACCTTGCACTTTGATGAAAGGGTGTTTCGGACTCTTGAAAAAATAACTTGCATTTTACATTTGTAAGTTTATTTCCACCATATCCTAAATGATTCCCATTGATATTATGATATATGAGGGTTTGATAGTTACATGTTTATATATAAAATTGAATGGTCACCCAACTCAATTCGAAGGGCCCATTGATCCATCCTGATAGATGGTTTGATAGATGGTTAAGAGAAAAACAAAAAGAAAAAAAATAATAAATATTTTTATTATCTAATGTTAGTTTCCATAGTTTTCTCTTTATTTTTTTCTCAATTGTAATAAATAGGAAGGCCCTTATCAGTGAGTTGGTTATTTCTAATAGTCAAAGTCTCTCTCTCTCTACTAACTGAACCAAGTTTGACTGGAATTGAATCTAGGGTGCAGTCAATGGCTGATGCGATTCAACTGACTGAGCTGACCTCATGTTGGATAAGTCAAACAGGCCAAGCTAGGGGAAGTTGTTGTGGCTAGTGCTGCCCATACCCTAAAAAAGGAAAAAATATATATATATATATAATACCCACACATATTGTGGGACCCACCACAAAGGCCCCCATTTAAGATGGGCGGTCCATATTGGTAGAATCAATAAATTGTGTTCATGTATCCCTTGATTGGAGGGGCAACCGGTGTAATTTATTGCACAAGGAAAATTTCCCATTTTTCCCAGTATGGTGCTTCATCTTTTCATAAAAATAGGCCGGCCATTAAGCTTGTTTATGATATTAAATAAAAAAGTGAGGCCCCAAAAGGGAAGGAAAGGCAAAGACATAAAAAAACAAGAAAGGAAAAGGTGAATAGTTGTGTTTGCTGGATCTATAGTTTTGTACTGACAAGAATTCCAGAAAAATTTTGAACTTTTCTACGTCTCAATGTCTATCCTTTACGCGGAATTGAGACGTTGGAATTCGAAACTTTTATAAAAAAGAGAAAGAGAAAACTGTAAAACAGTATTCTCTCTCTTTCTCTTTCTCTCTCTAAAATAACTGATTGTATAGCAGCCACAGATTCAGACAAGCTCATCTCTATCCACCGTTAGCATCCTGAATTAAAATCAGATCCTAAAATATGAGCATTTCTCAAGAACATACACTTATTTGTTGAAATGAAGAACAAATAAGATTAAATATCTTATATTTAGCAGCTTTAATTCACACACATGTTGCTGGCATACACACATATATAAAAAAAAAAATTGTCCGCTAAATGGAAAAACTGTAAAATTAGGACATGTTGTTTAAATTAATTTGTTATGAGTTATTTAGTTATACTTACAAAATGTGCAAGAGAATGAAGTTGAAGAAAGTCATGGCGAACTTAGAAAAAGTTTTTGAAGGGGGCACTCTTTACATATTTTCATGTTCTAAAGGGCACTGATATACATAACATACCAAATATTTAAAAATATTAATTTAAAAATAAAAAATAAAAACCTTGAATAGCTGGTGTGGCTCCGCCTCCGCCACAAGTTATTTGCAGAATACTACCGTTTGTTCTCACATCAACATAAATTAGAGATTTAGTGTGGAACAAAGACATGTCACATGGTATTAAAACTCAGTTCTTGTATGTGTTTTAGATGCATGTTCAAATGAATATAAGATGTTTCTCTAACCGATCGAGTAAATGACGTAAGAATCGCGACTTAAGAGACTACGATAAAATCCTCAAGTTAGTCTCTATCGTCACTGATTGGAAAGGCTATCTAAGGATTCGGGGGCCGAGGCAGGCAGGGGACTATCCGAGCCATGGCTTCCTGTCGAATTAAAGAAAAAAGATCAAAAATTTACTTATAAGTTGTAAAAAATTTAGTTTAGCTTACATTAAAATTTGGAAAAATTATGTTTCAGCTTTTGTTAAAAATTTAAAACTAAAATTTGGTTCCCTCGCAAAAAAAAAAAAAAATTCTTCAACTCCACCCTTGTAAAAGACCGTGATAGCTGCAGATTATAAGGCTGTTGAGGGCACTCTAAGTTTAAATTTCAAACGCTAAGGGGCATTCATATATAAAAAAAATTTAAACTGATGAAGTTTTCATATATATATATATATATATATATATATATAGATATATATAGATATATATAGGGCTGGTGTGGGCAATTGCCCACACCAGCTACAATGTTGCTCCATCACCTAAGCTTCCGCAATAAACAAAAGTAGCCTTAGCAAGTGCCCCTATTAGCTAGAGGTGAGACATTTACATATCGTCAGTCCTAGCAAGAGCACTGACATCGATCAAATGAAGGGACATCTCTTCAACTTATAAGGCGCAACTATATTTGGTTGTCAGAGTACTCGTATTTTTTATCAAGGAAAATTTGTAGATATTGGTATCAAGGAAAATTTGTATATTATTTTATGAATATATAGTCGATATAAGGAGCTGGGGTTGGAGGAGTCATTTCAACCTCTTCTCATTTCTTTCTGTTAATGTTAATGCTGATATTATGTATAATGGGGACATGTCGATATGGATCCATAGGTCTCATGCTAATATTGGCAGCAATGGGCACATCTCCCTGGTGTCAGCACGAGTAAGAATGAGAACAGTTCTGGACTGAAGTCAAATTCTTTAGTTGCTGAATTCGAATCTGATGACCTACTGGAACTATATGTAATTGGATTCAGGCTCACGAAGATACATAGGGTCATTGTATGGTGTATGAACCCAATCTAAACCTTAAGTAATTTTCATTGGACTGGGTTCAGTCATATGGGGTAGTCATATAAAACCTGAATAATTACCTTAAAGTCAATTCAGATTTTGTTAACTATGTATTTAGTATTTAATGAAAAAAAAAACTCTGACTGTCCGGACCTACTGAAAATCGTGCATCATGAAGAATTAAACAATTCAAGTGTGTGTATGTATATTAGTTTATATATATATATATATAGAACACTCGATCGTCTTGTCCGTGTTGTCCCTCTCCTTAAGAGAGAGAAGGAGAGGGACAACACGGACAAGACGATCGAGTGCCATGGTTGCACGGCATGTGAAAATAATGCATCGTTAAGCAAATGTAGCACGTTTATTAAGAAGATGGAAAAGAACAATTCATGAGGTAAAAGGTAAGGGTAGAAAAATTTACGTATAGAAAACTGGTAAATAGCTGAAAGATTTACGGAGAGAGAGAGAGAGGACGTCGATCTTTTGTCTGTAGGCGACCTTTTACTCGAACACTGCAAGTAACAGATAAGGACGAAGCAAATTTCCCCGTCAGGATTCCCTCCACTCTGTTGTCTATATATAACCTTACGCACATCACTTCCTTTCACCTCTAGCTCTCATTTTCTCCCTCCCTCTCTCTCTCTCTCTCTCTCTAAAACACCCAATACCCTTTTCTTCTTCTTCTTCAATACCTTCTTCTTCTTCTTCTTCTTCTTCTACTGAACATATTGAGATAGAGGCCAAGGCATGGAGATCTTGCATTTCGTGTTTGGGATTTTCGGTGAGCCGTTTCTTTATTCTTTGCTCTTTTTAGATTCATTAACATGCTTCCGTTGCCTCTGCAGTTCTTTTAGTTGGTCACTGATTGTTTCGTCGCTTTGTTGCTCTTGGTTACAGGGAATGCCGCTGCTCTCTTTCTTTTCTTGGCACCAGCGTGAGCATCTTCCTTCCCTTCTCTGATTCATCGGCTTTCTCTGTCTAAACTCTTTACCATGGCTTCCATGGATCGTCTGGTCATTCATTCATTTTCTTCGTTTAGGAGGTTTAATATCTTCTTAAGAAATAGTTTAGATGATGAAAAACTGTCATTTGTTTCAAAGACTCTGCTCAAGAAGAAGATGGTAGCTTTCTTGTTGTTCTTTTATGGATCTTTCTTGTACTTTTAGCTAAAACGAACGAAGTTTCATGTCAGATTATAAGGATTTATTAAGGTTTCTTTATATTAATTAATAACCGAATGTTTCGATCGAACTGCGTAGAATCCTTACTTTGATTCTCTGTCAGCCCATTGGTTTATGTCCTGCCAATAATGCCACGTACATTACCGGCAAAACCAGTTCTACCCTCGTTTGGAATCCCAATAATATTTGTCTTCTTTGCATATCATTCATAGTAGCTTGTCCCCTATTCACCTCACATGCATTTTAACCTCTCCCTCCCTCTCTCTCTCTCTCTCTCTCTCTCTCTCTCTCTCTCTCTCTCTCTCATATATATATATATAATATATCCTTTTTAGTTTCTACTCTGATACTCCTTCCCACATGTACCGCGAAACTGTTGTGCTGTTTTGAGAAGCTAAAACCGTATATAATATAAATTTACCCCCAAATGGTAAATGAAATTAAACCTGGATAATAAATTCAAGGCAGGATCTGCATATTGGGGAAGAGACTTGGTGGGCAGAGAGTTTGATCACAGATTACTTTCCCCATGATTGTGTTTAGGAAGCGTTTGATATCATGGAACAGTTTCTGAAAATTCAGTGAAAGCTCATAATTTCGAATAATTTTTCCAAAAAAAAGTAATACTTATTAACCAGAAATATTTTTTAGAAACCAATTTCTTTTGGGGTGTTTCATGGCATTAAAGAAGAAAAAAAACGCTTTAAAAAGATTAACTCGTTCATCAGAAGTAGATTTTCTTGGTCTGATTCATTATTTGAGAGAAAGAAGGGAGATCGGAAAACAGAAGAAAATTGGAAAAAAAAAAAAAAAAAGCAACACCAAGATTGAGATTTTCGAGTTATCTTGCCTTCTTTGAAACGCTGATACTGAGATTCATAGACTGCATTAGTATGTTTTGAGTAATGAAAATTAAAGGGAGTGTCTCGGCGGGGGAATGGGTGCAGGCTAACGTTCAAGAGGATAGTGAAGAGCAGGTCGACGGAGGACTTTTCCGGCGTGCCTTACGTGGCGACGCTATTGAACTGCCTGCTGTCGGCGTGGTACGGGCTGCCGTTCGTGTCGCCGCACAACCTGTTGGTGAGCACGATCAACGGCGCGGGGACGGCGATCGAAGCGGTGTACGTGGTGCTGTTCCTGGTCTTCGCGATCAACGGCAGGACGAGGGCGAAGGTCGCGGGCCTGCTGGCGCTGATACTCACCGTCTTCGCCGGGGTGGTGCTCGTCTCCCTGCTGGCGCTGCACGGCCAGCACCGGAAAATCTTCTGCGGCTTCGCCGCCACCATCTTCTCCATCTGCATGTACGCCTCCCCGCTCTCCATCATGGTAATTGACGAACACCATTCCCTTCTCTCTTTTACATTGACCTGTGAATTTTTTTATCTACCAAAATTTTAGACAATCCGTATATATGATTTTGTGAAATAGTAAATATTTCAAAAAAAAAAGTAAAAATAACAATTGACATCTTTGAGGCGTGTGTCAATAGCTTTTAATCTGATGTTGAAAAATTGGAGATATTTATTTGTTAATTTTCATTAAATATAATGAGAAGAACCAAAATAACCAGGAAAAGAAAGAACTCCTGGAATGAAAATTGAAAAAGGATGACATATTTATGAAAGACCTGACCAAAGAAACAAAACGGAGGGAAATTTTTTGGATAAAAAGTTATAAAAAGGGTGACATTATTAGCTACTGTGATATCATTTTAGATGGATGTCCCTTGTTTTCAGGGAACTGTTGGTTGGTAAAATGGGTCCTACCTCACACTTGGTGGGTTGTATGGTGCAAACTATTTTGTATTATTACCTCTTTTTGGGGCAACCCAAAAGACCAAAATACCCTTCCCTCTGCCATTGGCAAACCAAATGACCAAACTGCCCTTTTCCCTCTGCTATAGGGCAACCCAAATGACCACAATGCCCTTTCCCCTCTGCATGGGCGACCCAAATGACCAAAATGCCCTTTTCCTTTGAATCATTGCTAACCTTGTAGGTGAAGTAAATCTCTAATATGATAAATGAGTATGGTCACCACTCGTTGTAATTTTTGAGTTAGTTGATAATAGGGAGAACAAGAGAAAGGGGGCTGTGCTTCTGTTCTTCACTTTAATTAGCCATTGTGTTGATTTGTGTTGGACTTGATTATTAATTGAGTGAGCTGATTTTGCTTGGTTTTTTGTTGGATGTTTAGAGGTTGGTGATCAAGACCAAGAGTGTGGAGTACATGCCTTTCTTCCTCTCTCTCTTTGTTTTCCTCTGCGGCACCTCCTGGTTCATCTATGGCCTCCTTGGTCGCGATCCCTTCATTGCTGTGAGTACTTTCTCTCTCTATCTCTCTATTTATCTTAAACGCGGACACTGATGCTTCATTTTTAGGCATTTTTATTGGACATAATGTGTGCATGCACGCACACGCACACACATGCACCCACAAACAAATAATAGAAGTCAAAAGGAAATGGGTAGTTCTTTGTCTGTTTTGGGTCTGCAATGACATGCCTTCAACTCTATCCAGCTCTTTTTCTTAGTAAGAAAGCTTTTTTGACATTTGGAAACTTTTAATATAAAAAGTTATCTGTTTCATAACATTGGATTCTTGTATTTTATATCTCATGCATGAATCAGCATTGTTTTTCCAGCTTCCTTTTCACCTGAAGGCCCACAAACAATAAATTGCTTGGAATAATGATAAAAATGAACAGAAAATGCGGCAACAATAATTGATTCCAACGTACACCAAAGGTTTTTTTCTTAAAAAGCATTTAATAATGTTTGAGAATGTTTGGCTTGTTTTTAGCCCACTGTGCTTGAGTGGCACACCTGATCTTTAGCTTCACAATCAAGTTCAAAACCTTGGTAGGTGGTGGCAGAGCCAAGATTTTTCTTAAAAAAGGCTGAACACGAAAATGACATGAATAAATAAATTGTATGAAATTTACGGTCAGGGGCAAATACGTTTTTCAAAAATTTTAGAGGTACCAAAGAAAAAAATTCAAAAAATTTAAGAGGTGAAGTTTAAAAGTTCAAAATCTTAGATTCAAAACCCTTGCCTCTGCCCCTGACTATGCAGACTGAGCTTAGGGTTTCTGGTGGTAGAGGTCCATCTGGGTCCCTTGATCTAGGCCATTGTTGGTTTCGTTTAGAACTAGTTGTCGTCGCGGGTGGAAATCATTGTATCAATCCTGGCCGCACATCTCACTTGGGGATTGTTCATCTGGTTCGCGATCTGTATCCACGTGTCTTTATCCAGCGGCCAACAAATGGTGCGAACAAATCCGTGACTTTTAGTGTGACATGTATGATTGGCTGTCTAGGTGGTGTAAGATGACTCTAAATTACCCTGAAATCCATGCAAATTGAAGAAAGTTGGTGCAATGTAGGTGGGATAAGGTTGGATGATGATAATGATGATGATGATGATGATGATGACGACGATGAGGATCGGTGATGACAATGATATTTTAAAAAAAACCGACATTTGTCCGAAGAATAGAATCATCTAGAACAATCTTTAAAATGGGTGCCCACAAAATTCCTTTTCTTAAGACAATCAATCTGTTATTATCCAACCTCTATGGCCCAGTATCGGTTTGTGTCAGAATAAATCGGCCTCCTTGGTCAAACTGAGACAGACTCCACACAAAACAGTTTGATATATCTTGCATTTTGTAGCTTAATTTTGAAGTAGTTCTATATTAGATTTCACTCTAATTTGTTCTAAATGCAATTAAGATATGAGATGTCTAAGATGATTGGAAAAGGCTGATGCGGCCTGATACTAGACCTGTATCATTGTGTAAAATGATTCAGATCCGATACGGGTGTTTGCAGAATTGAATAGGTCTAATGTGTTGGTCGGATTTCTGATTTCTGGTTGCAGGTCCCTAATGGGTTTGGGTGTGGGCTGGGAACTCTGCAACTCATCTTGTATGCCATCTATAGAGATTGGGGTGGTAAAGACAAGAAAGACCAGAAGGTAGTGAGCAGCAGCAAGGCCAAAGGCATGGACTCTTCTGCTGCTGATGCAGATGCCATGGAGATGGGAAGCATCAAGCATGAGGAAAACAGCACCAACAAGAAGGAGCCTTCTTCTCTCCTCAGCAATGGTGGCAAGGCAACACGCACGTGACTTCCCCTTCTTGCAGCAGGCGCCGCAGCCGGAAGGTCACGTGACCTTGCTGGATTCATGGACTGCTAAGTAGGCTTCCATGGGTGGCCTGTCTTTAGGAATTTCTAATTTTTTGGACGCTTTCTTGAAATTTGATTTTCTTTGGACGATGAATTTGTTGTGTCTATGAGCCTTTAAGCTAATTGGCTCTGGTTGAAATTTGTCTTGGAATCAAGGTCTTATTTTGCTTTAGATCTTGCATTTTTGCTTTGTTTAAGGAGGCCAAATGGAGCTATATATATGACAAATATTATCATAATATATATCTTACTCTGTTGTGTGTGCCATGTATATATATATATATGGTCAGCTAGGTGCCACTGTCTTACCAATTGCACCACTGGACACAATCAAATACTGATTATTGGATACTTTTTAACAGCAAACCATAATCCATCAGCACCTTATTTGTAGAGTCAGAAATAAAGTTGATGATTATTTGTCAAAGAAGTTGAAGATTCTAGTCAAATAAATCGAGGATTTGACGAGTTATATATCCAGCAAAGTAGCCTTCACAAGAAACTCAAGGCTGATGAGCCATCAAAACAGAGAGGGAAAGGAAGATCTTCTCACAACACTAATGTTGTTAAACTGAATGGAATCGTTCAGCAGACAAGTGGATGACCAATCAGATTCGGAATTGATCAAGGCTGATATGCCATCAAGACGGAGAGAGAAAGGAAAATTTTCTCACAACACTAATGTTGTTAAATTGAATGGAATCGTTCAGCAGAGAAGTGGATGAATCCAATCAGATTCGGAATTGATCAAGGCTGACATGCCATCAAGACAGAGAGGGAAAGGAAAATATTCTCACAACACTAATGTTGTTAAAGTCCATGGAATCGTTCCACAGAGAAGTGGATGAATCCAATCAGATTCGGAATTGATTCACATCAAACAAAAATTTCATACCTTTAGGCTTTAAATAATAAGCAAAGAGCAAAAGAACAAAAAAATGAAAACAGAACATGCTAAAAGAGATTATGCCACACGTACCTCTCGAATCGGACTCTATATGAAACAAAAAAGTCTGGTTCGAGTCAGCCCAATTCTGACAACAGTGCAGTTCAAACTAAAGTACCTCAACTGTAAGTTTCATTAGAAAAATAAAAACATTTCAGTTTGACTTGGCGTCTTGAATATTCCAGCTTAAGTATTCAAACCAACTAAACATAAGAGAAATCAATGTCATGGAGTGCAGTACAATAAAAAAACCAGAACCTCAAACGCCATGTCTCTATCTCTTCCCTTGCTCAATTATTTACAGCTAGGATCTAAGCGGGGGAGCGGCCTCAGTATATGCACAATCATAGAACGGATCACATGCTGGTGTTCACATACAGAGTCCAGATCAAAATAACCTCACAAAAGATAGCAGAATGAAGTGGATAGGCTCTGCCTCCACAGCGGACATGGGCAGCAAAATGGTGGCCTGATCCCAACTTCTCTCCCGATATTATCTCAAAATCTTTAGACAAGGGAAGACAAGTGCGGACTTGGAGAATAACTGGAGCACAAGGTAGCAAGATCACGCCAATGGAGATCAATTTCCAATTAATACTTCAAATGAAAAGCATATATAAAAGCAATCTTTCGGCAAAACAAAAGATACAACAGCAAGCATGGCTTGGCCGTGATTTTGGGGCTCTCATCACTCTTTAATGAACACACCTTCAAAGAGAAACAAGTGAGACTTCAAGTCCCAACTCTCCACATTCAAGCATGAATTTGTTGTGTCTATGAGCCTTTAAGCTAATTGGCTCTGGTTGAAATTTGTCTTGGAATCAAGGTCTTATTTTGCTTCAGATCTTGCATTTTTGCTTTGTTTAAGGAGGTCAAATGGAGCTATATATATGACAAATATTATCATAATATATATCTTACTCTGTTGTGTGTGCCATGTATATATATATATATGGTCAGCTAGGTGCCACTGTCTTACCAATTGCACCACTGGACACAATCAAACACTGATTATTGGATACTTTTTAACAGCAAACCATAATCCATCAGCACCTTATTTGTAGAGTCAGAAATAAAGTTGATGATTATTTGTCAAAGAAGTTGAAGATTCTAGTCAAATAAATCGAGGATTTGACGAGTTATATATCCAGCAAAGTAGCCTTCACAAGAAACTCAAGGCTGATGAGCCATCAAAACAGAGAGGGAAAGGAAGATCTTCTCACAACACTAATGTTGTTAAACTGAATGGAATCGTTCAGCAGACAAGTGGATGACCAATCAGATTCGGAATTGATCAAGGCTGATATGCCATCAAGACGGAGAGAGAAAGGAAAATTTTCTCACAACACTAATGTTGTTAAATTGAATGGAATCGTTCAGCAGAGAAGTGGATGAATCCAATCAGATTCGGAATTGATCAAGGCTGACATGCCATCAAGACAGAGAGGGAAAGGAAAATATTCTCACAACACTAATGTTGTTAAAGTCCATGGAATCGTTCCACAGAGAAGTGGATGAATCCAATCAGATTCGGAATTGATTCACATCAAACAAAAATTTCATACCTTTAGGCTTTAAATAATAAGCAAAGAGCAAAAGAACAAAAAAATGAAAACAGAACATGCTAAAAGAGATTATGCCACACGTACCTCTCGAATCGGACTCTATATGAAACAAAAAAGTCTGGTTCGAGTCAGCCCAATTCTGACAACAGTGCAGTTCAAACTAAAGTACCTCAACTGTAAGTTTCATTAGAAAAATAAAAACATTTCAGTTTGACTTGGCGTCTTGAATATTCCAGCTTAAGTATTCAAACCAACTAAACATAAGAGAAATCAATGTCATGGAGTGCAGTACAATAAAAAAACCAGAACCTCAAATGCCATGTCTCTATCTCTTCCCTTGCTCAATTATTTACAGCTAGGATCTAAGCGGGGGAGCGGCCTCAGTATATGCACAATCATAGAACGGATCACATGCTGGTGTTCACATACAGAGTCCAGATCAAAATAACCTCACAAAAGATAGCAGAATGAAGTGGATAGGCTCTGCCTCCACAGCGGACATGGGCAGCAAAATGGTGGCCTGATCCCAACTTCTCTCCCGATATTATCTCAAAATCTTTAGACAAGGGAAGACAAGTGCGGACTTGGAGAATAACTGGAGCACAAGGTAGCAAGATCACGCCAATGGAGATCAATTTCCAATTAATACTTCAAATGAAAAGCATATATAAAAGCAATCTTTCGGCAAAACAAAAGATACAACAGCAAGCATGGCTTGGCCGTGATTTTGGGGCTCTCATCACTCTTTAATGAACACACCTTCAAAGAGAAACAAGTGAGACTTCAAGTCTCAACTCTCCACATTCAAGCATGAAAAATCATTGCAGAATTCCAGTGCAATGATAAGGGTGACTAGTCAGAGATGAATCATAAACTTGTCCTCAAGCAACCATCAAAACCTTTTACTTCTCTATTGCTTTCCGTGGCTGTAGATGGATACATGATATGTCTAATGGAAACTAATAACCATCCTTCATCTTGGAAATAATACAGACTAATGGTGATATTCATGAAATGAAAACCGTTCATGCCTAAGAAGAAAAGGAGCTTCACCAACATAATTTGTCCAAAGTGATAAATTTGACACTCAGTAGAAGTAGAAAGCAAATATGACCTCTGAATCAAATCACAGAGACGCAGACTGAATTAAGTGAAAGCTACCAAAAAAACAGCCACCAGAAACAACCGCAGATTTTCTTGTCGGAACAGCATAGCTTATAAGTGCACCACCAGTTACGAGATTTTCTCAAACTACGTGGCAAATAAGATGGATCACGTGTCTATGAACAAAAGCAAGTTCAAACTAAATAAGGCAGAATAGAAACATATTTCTATAGGCGATTTTGAACGGTGTAGGGACTATTGTGAAGCACCCACTAGAAATTCAGGATAATATGTGGCATAACATGCATCACAAAGTAATAGCGATTCTAAATGACAAGACCTCAAATATATTTTAAAGACTGTTCTCCTGTCCCCTAGGCACAGACTTTCTTCAGTCGACCAAACACAGGCCAACTGTTATATATCAGAACAGCTAAAATCCTTTCCATTATTGAAGTTTAGCATCATTTAACACCAGAAGCTTGTATGCCATTGTTTGTTAAGGTGGAAGCAGGGAGGCACGGTCAAAATACGAGAATACCGTCAACCTTTGGAACACAGGCCTTGACAAAAAGTGGGTGACAAGATGAGCATTTGAACATAAAGAGTAGAAGAGGAGAACTAACCGGAAAGAATTATATACAGGTAGGAGAACTAAATAAGCACAATATGGAAGGAAACAAGGAACCTACTAATTGTTCGACAAAATGCGTGAACGAAATAAGAGGAGAGGAGGAAAGAAAGGCAAGCTTGCACTAGGCGCAGAAGTGTAACAATAAGAGCGCACCTTAGTGCCGGGGCAGTTTGGTGGAGCTCGGCGTTCGGGATGAGGACCGGCCATGGCTCGCCAGCCGCACGGAAAGTTTGTTCCGTCTCGATAATCTGACCCCTTTCGAGGATTCCTTAGCGAATGGCCTAGGCGGTGGTGGAAGTGGCGTCGATTATCTCCTCAACGCCGTCGACGTAGGTTTCGGTGGTCTGAGGCTGGTGGTCGTCGGTCCGGCGTTTGACGATCGGTTGGCAGGCGGGATTGGACTCCTTGGCCTTGCAAACATTTTACCATGCCAGTAACTCCATGCACGCTGCTGTTCACGGATCGAAACAATTTGGCATTATCTTAGCTTTTCCTAAAACAATTTGGCAATGAAGTGGCCACAGATTTGTAGTAGCCAGGAATGTCAATATAACCGATTTAGATAGGAAATCTGTATGACAAAAAAATAATATTCAATTAAAAAATCTGATCGGATTCATATTTATCCGATCGGTCTCAAATTCATATTCAAAAATATGTAAATATCTGATCGAGTTCGAATTTGTTCAGTCTCAGTTTTAAATAAATGACTATATCTAATGCTCTTATATTTTGAAAATTGGTTAGATTGGGTTGAAATTTGGATTTCAATATAAATGTAAAAATTGGTTAGATGCCGTTCAAAATTCAAATTCTGATATAATGTAAAATTTGGATTCAGATGGTGAAATCGAATTTGGATTCGAATTCAGACATTATCTTTCTTCATATTTAAATCCAAATATGTGTAATATTTGAAAAACAGATACGGTTCAGGGTATATCTGATTCGAATCCGACATTCCTAATTAGTAGTACTTGCGTAAACCATTAGACCGTACTGCTGCACCATTAAGCTCATGTACATGAGAGCATTTATTCAATTTGATATTTAGACAAGGACTGCTATTGATTAAATGAGTTTACTCGAGTTTAATCGAGTTGAGTTCATGTAACTCGAGCCTGAGAACAAGTCAAGCTGAACCGAGCGAGTTTGAATTGAGCTCGAGTTAGCTAAACTTGTTGTACAACCCTAGAGTAAATACTGGTAGGAACACCCCTTCTCCAAATCCAAGCAAGTTTTTGGAAAAAAAAAAAACTATAAGTACCTTTAGGTCAAGACTGCTGAGGCTAAGCAAGTTCTGATTTGCGAGTATTTCTTGCGTCCCTTTCATATGTGTGTATGTGTATGTGTGCATTTATCAAATCATTAAGAGGGTGTTTGATGCGAGGAATAGAACACTGTGTTCACAAGAAACAGTCTTCTGTTCACCGTTCCACATTAGAGGAATAATGCCAGTGTCCAAGCCTGGTGTGGGCGTCACTCCTCAGCAAATCCTGCACTGATCATTGATCATTGGAAGAATGAAGCTAAATGTTTTAAAATGTTTAAGGATGCTAATGGATCAGATTCGAATTAAATGTGTTCACATATTTGGATTCAAACACACATGAAAAATATCATATCGGAATCTAAATCTGAAATTCAGTTCACAATCTCAGTCCAGTATTTGAATTCACATCCAGACCAAATTTGACTTCAAAATGTCAGGGCACTGGATACAAGATATTTATTTAAAATTAAATCCAATGTGAATATGAATCCGAATCTGATTGGATATTTATGTATATCTAAATTCAATTGGATGTTATCTTCTAAATCGGAGTTCAATCAGATTTCTTAATTGAATAATTATTTTCATGTATAATTTTGAACAATTCGGTCACATATCTGATCTAAATTGGATATACTGACATTCTTACTATTTTCCATCGTTTTGCTACAAGAACCCAAATTCATAGTTGCTGCTGAGATGGTTGTGAAAAAACCAGTCAGCTTGCCTCAATGAGCATATTGTAGCTGGTAAGGCAAAGGGAGCGTGATGAGACGCATCCTTAATTGGTAAAAAGTTTTCCACCAAAATGAAAGACAAATCAAAGAAAAAAACATTAAATTAAAAAAATAATGAACTATGATAAGCGGCACCCTTGAACTGAGGGTGCATGCGACTGATATCGTGCCAAAATTAGAGCGAAGCCAGGATTTTTTTTTTTTTTTTTTTGAACGGTATACACCTTCGGAATACCCCAAAAGGGGATACATTTCGCTCTACTCCCCCCAATCTTCACTTTAGGCCACGTCGACTCTCCGTCGTGGAATTTCAAAAGAATCTTGACCTTTTTAGATCCTGACTGTTCCATAATGAATCCTGACCTTTCCAGAAGTTTGGTATGGTTAATGACATTTTGTTGTACAGGTGATTGAAAGGTCAAGACTCATTATGGAACAATCAGGATCCAAAAATGTCAGGACTCTTTTTGAAATATATATATATATATATATATATATTAGTGACGATTTTGAGTAGAGGCTTTCAAATTGTTCTTTGGTTTCAAGGTAACCATGTTCACATATTAATGATCAAAACCTAACACATGCATCGATACAAACACAAAACTTTGATGGATATAATTCACATTACACTTGAAGACAAGAGCCGGGCCAAGCAAAAAAAAAAAAATTGTTATATTTTATGGGAAAATGAGTGGACCAGCAACACCCTCCCTATTTGCTCCTTCCTATTATTAGGAAACATATTGGGCCCAATTACATGTTGGATCCACTCAGAAATTTCTGAACCCTGATAGTGACAAAGGGCGTGTAAGAAGAACCGAGTCCCATCCGTGTCTCGGTGGATCTGAGTCCAAATCCAAAATACTAACATTAGATATGATCGTCATTTGGATGTTTCAATAAATGTAGTTGATTATGGGCATCTTTTGTTAGATAATATTATGCATGCACATAAAAGGTTCAACAACTGTGGATTTAATTTTAACTTTTAGGAACACCCATATGCAAATAAGAAAAAATATAAATAAGTACCAATTTATAAATATTGCAAGTTTTGTGAGCTTGTGTAGGCAATTGCATACACCAACTCAGCCCGGACCTGGGCCCTCTCACCCACCCCTTGTTCTACCCACTGTTTTAGGGGTATTTCATCATTTTTGAAAAAAAAAATTTGTTTTTTGTCAGTCTATTTTTATATTGGGCTTTTTTTTTATTTCAAGCCTCAAAACCCAATTCCATATATAAAATATGAGTGATTGGTAGATACCAGAACTCTTGGGTATAAAAAAATGTTTTAAGCTAAAGTGAACCTCCTAATGCGTTTACAAACATTGATTTAACATAAATCATGCTTTAATTCAAGTCATTTCTGTAAAAATAATTGATTTTTGTGTTATCAAAATTGTGATGGTATAAGAGCCGTTCATTTTTTTAACTATTGAAAAAACATTGTTTAAGTAAGAAAACAATTAATTTAATATATGTTTTCCATCGAATCACTCTCACCAGGAACAGAAATTTTTCATGAGGAAGGCCAAATTAAAGTTTTTGAATTTTGACATGAGTTGAAATACCATTTTTCAAAATTTTTATATAAGACAAGTAAATTTTTCTAAAATTCACATGTAACTTTTTTTTTTTAAATGAGGTGGAGCTTCGATTTTTGTTTCTTATCCAAGTAGTCTAGTTCTTACCAACTTTATATATATATATATATATATATGTGTGTGTGGATACGATTATTAGACCCATTGGTTTTGCTTAGAAGACAATTAATTTATGATAAGATGATCGATGTCACTTTTTATGATTTTTAAACAATCTTGCAGCAAAAGGTGTTTTCGTAGAAAATTATAAAAGGTTGTCTAACTTTCCAGCAAGCAACGAATCACTGATCAACTTTCCAGAGTGAACAAATAGGTGTTCAACTTTTGAAAGAAAACTTCAAGAGGCTACCTCAATGTGAAAGAGAATGGAAAATGTTAAAAGTAGGGATGCAAAACCCAGTCGTACCTTCAAAACCAGGTCTTTCAAGTGTTATCCAAAGAGAGTTCTAACCTCTCTTCCCCTCCTTGTTTGTCTGTCCTCTATGAGAGAGTTCGTGGCAAGTTCTACCCTCCTCCATGTCGCGGGAAGTTTCTCCTCCCTCTACAATCTTTCTTACAGATCTCGCACTTGAATCAATTCGTTGCCACCAACATCTTCCGGGAAAGGGAGATTGCCTTTGACCCTAGATCAGCATCAGCATCACATCAAACTGTTGAGCTGCAATTCATAATTTTTTATTATAAAAATATAAAATTTATCATATATATATATTATAAGTGATTGGTAGAAATCGGAGGGGCAAAAACCAGAGTTTGTAAATATGATATTTAAAGTTTTTTTTTTTTTGAAATATAACCTTACTAATATGGTCTTAAGATTTACTAATATGATCTTAAGATATGTGATGCATAATATGTATTACGTTAATCATTTTTTTTTTGAGTTTTCATAGTGTTTTTATAATAAGGAAAAATGAAGGCCCTCACAGCACCAAGATTTTGATAATAGAAAAATCAATATTTTTCATAAAACACTACTTTTGATGATCACGATAGTTTTTATAAATACATTAGGATGTTTATATTTTATCTAAATTAATTTATTTTTAGGAAAAAAGATTAAAGGGTTAGGTTTTATTCTTGATCTGGTTTTTACTTTTATATATATATATATATATATATAAAGGTTCTCCAATTCATTTTCCACTTTCTAGAAAAAGTTGTTGCAACGTAAGATCATGTGAAGATCGTTTTGATTTTCAAGGTGGAGAATGGCTATCTATCCTTATCAGTGTATCCGACATGTTTGTCTAAAAATTCATGTTTTGAATGCGCATATTTGCCAAGATTGATCATGGTGGATGCATTCCTCACATTCAAAACCCTGCAATCAACCTAATGAGCATGTTTTTTGGGCTTTATATTGTAAGATGTTATGAGAGTTTTTAATGGGGGGGGGGGGGGGGGGGGGCTCCCTTCCTTTGAAGAGGAAATTGAGAGAGAGAGAGAGAGAGAGGAGAGGGATCATGGAGAGAAAAGGGAGGGGCAGGAGGGAGAATGGGCTTGAAAATTTAGGCCGACTTTAAATGGATGGAGTAGATTTGATGCCCCTAAACGTATAAGTAAAAGTAAAAGTAGAGTCAAGACTTCCCAGAAATCATCTAGGCTTTTGCTTTTGAGAAGATAGTATGGTGGATAAAAAAAAATGAAAAGCTAATTGTATTTTCAAAAAACTATGGTAATTTAGATTATGAAAACTATGGTTGGGCATCGGGTCAGACCGCCGACGGGTACCTGGTATCTGGCCCGACTCGGGCCTGGCCTGATTCCTTATCGGGTCAGCTTAGTCGGGCTTGATAATGCTTTTTTGTTTATATTTATTTTATTAATTATATATATAATATTTTATTACAATTAATTACATTTATATATTGGTTTATATTAAAAATATTTTTTTAATTTAATTGGACTGGGCTGGAGTTCGAACTCGTGTTTGAATGGTCGGGCCGGGCCGTGCCCAGGCTTAATGAAAACTCATTTGTTTCATCCTTTTTATGGGTATTCAAATCTTTTATAAAATATAACTGGATTTCAATTTTTTTCAGCTTAATTTTTCATTGTCTAATCTCCTTAAAATTAATGGCATATACAAATCCCATAAGATGCGGAGCGGAAGTGCATCCAATTAGATGACCGATTGTCATCATCTAATCCTCTAGGATTCTACACCTGAAATTCAGGTTTTGTCTTTTGATGTTAGGGACTCAGTTTTATATTCTCATAGAAATATCAAGAAATGAAACTGCTAAGAAATCATGAACATTAATTAATGTAATGTACTTTGTAATGAATAAGCTGGGGTGCTTCAGTCTAGGAAAGGAAGATAAATGCAATTGAATATTTGCAGAAACTCCCAGTGGCTCCTTGAATATGGAGAGTTCCAGTGTACCCAAAATTTACCTTCATTCTTCTTATATTTTTTCATGTTTTCTAACCAAAATAATCATTTAAATTATTTGTTTTTCATTATCTTTATCCGATATAATAATTTAAACTATGTCCTCTTCATTGAGTTGGCAAAAATTTAATTTCCAATTATGTTTGTCAAACTATGCTTAAAACAACTTAATGTTGGAATTTCCTTTTCTTCTTTTAATTGGTGACAAACAGGATTATCCCACCACTTGAAGGAAAGCCAAAGTCTCATCCTCTCCTTTTGTTCTCGGGATCGGATCGATAGTTGCTTTGGTATCAAGCAGTGAGATCTTTTAAGTTTGGTATGGATTTTTTAATTCATGCTCGGGTCCATATTTCAGATGCGATACCATCATACACGTCTACCCGAAATGAATTTGCAATGTCGAGTTTCAAATACCAGGTGATCTGGATTTATGTTAAGCATTTAGTGGATAGCGAGACCGGAAAGCACATCCTTTTTCTACAATACACCTTTTAACTTGAATGTCACATATGTCGCTGTACGACACTCAAGCCGACCAGCTATGTTGGTTGTACTCCTTGAGATTGTTTATTGTTTGATTTTACCTAAGGGTGGGCATCGGGCCGGGCCGGGCCAGCCCGATAAAGAACCGTCGGGAACGACCCGACGGGCCGCTGGGTCGGGCCCGGATATATGAAACCTGGGCCCGGGCCCGGCCCGGTTATAATAAAATAATATTATTTTTAATTTATAAAATATTTTTTAAAAAAATAGTATTTATTAGTGATAAATATATAATATTAAAATTAAAAAATTAAAAAAATTATATTTTAATTTTTAACGGGCCCAGGCCTGACCCAGCTAACTTTTTCCAAGCCCGGGCCCGAAGCGGGCCGGGTACCCGGCGGTGGCCCGGCCCGGTGCCCACCCTTAATTTTACCCATCCGAAATTGGGTTTCGTAACCCATCTGTGGTTCTAAACCGGTTCACATTGTTTCAAACCAATCTATGATCAATTTCACCCGCTTTTGTATCGGTTCGTTTGGGTCCTACAACTAATACTTTTCTAATTTTGAATCGGTTCATGCAATTAGGGACCGATTCATGATTTTTTTTTTTCAAATTGGTTCATCAAAATTAGCTTGTTCAAAGCATTTAACACAGAGTTATGTTGAGACACTAATGTTCTGTTATTGTCGCCAAACAGCCTATTAGGGACCGGGTCAACAGGCTTGGAACCGGTTTATTAGCTTGAATAACCTCATGCCCCAAGTTTTTCACAAAGAAATTAGATTTATTTTGTCATGGTTTTTGAAAAAAAATGAAAAAAGAAAATGAATAACCTCATCCCACCAAGTTATTCACAAAGAAATTAGGTTTAATTTTGTCCATCACACACACAAACCAATTTAAAAAAAAAAAAGATTAAAAAAACATTTTTCACAAAACTAATCTTTAAAATTAGTTTTTATTAAGGTGTCATCCAAACACGCCCAATATATTTTCTAACTAGTGATGTGGATTTGAGTAGTAGATTTGGATCTTTAGTGGTTTAGAACTTACTACTATTGTCCTTAGATCAATTTTACGTTGTTCTGCCATGTCTTTGATTAAACTATTGTAATTATGCATTCTTCACGTAATAATTATGCAATCCTACATATGTAGTGGTTATGTTTATTTTTCATTAATGCACATTGTATACTTTTGATTATGTTAGTTGTAAAACTAATGCATAAATGAGCATTTGAAATACCAAAGTGGTCAATTTTGTTAACCATGACTTCTTTCAACCGATTGCTAGTTGGATTGATTAATATTGAAGCTATGTACATGTTTTACATGCACTATTGCATGTGATTTTAAAGTATGAGTTCGTTACCACAAGGGATATTTTTATATTTCAATTGTTTATTATATTTGGTGCCATGTATACTCAATGACAATGTTGTCATTAAAAATAACAAATGACATAAACTAATGTGCATTTTCAAGCACTAAAATGGTGAAATATAATAATTAACCACAATTTACAAGTGTTTCAATACGGAATTATTCGTATATTTATTCAAGTATTGCATTATTTAAGAGACCGTTTGGCAATAACAACACATTATTATTATTTCATGAATCTGCCCTATTTTTTGGTTGAATGTTTACGTAGGGTAAAATAAGCATGTGACAAATAAAGGCATCTTGCTTCATAAAGAAATATGATTTGTACCATAATCTTTCATCTGCAAAAATAATTAAAAGTAGCGTACATTTGAATGGAATAGTTTTGGTCAACAAAATAACACTATAATTCATCTGTGGCTGGTGGGAGCCCAGATCTTCCAAAATCCCATTGTAGTGAAGTTGGACTCAGATCCAGTTACATGTGGCTCCCACATGAGATCGGAGTCAGTGAATCAAAATGCTCTTATGTTAGTGATTCATTCATTCATGCTGAACCCGAGATGGGCCTCAAACTGTGTGCCCATATCTTAATTTATAGGGGCGGAGTCAGGATTTTTTTGTCGCATGAGTCAAACTATAGTTTCAAAATTTTAATACGAGCCAAAATAAAAATTTTCAAATTTTTTATATATATGAAACTAAATTTTTTATATTTACGTACAAAAAAATTAAAGTTTTTAAAATCAATCTAAGCATGCAGCAGATCCAAATTCGATGGTTCAGATTTGGATACGGTAGTCATGTTGTATCCCGAATCCAAGTTCTTAACAATCTGAATCCAATTACATGTAAATATCAAGTTGTCAGTCAATTGAATCCCTCCGATCCCAACCAGCTAAGGATCCAAACCTTTCTATTGCATCCACCTCAATCCCGATCCGTTTTACGCGAAGTTACCCAGTTCTATCAAAGTGCTACAATGTGGTGGTGCCATGTAAAATGGATCGGGTCCCTTCAGTCCTTCTATCAAAATTTGGTTTTCTTTTTTTTTTAATATGGATCTACAAAGCGAGATACATGTATATTCCACATCGGGTCAGAAATGTAGTCAATGTTTTCCATGGAATGGGTGGTTTTGATATTAATATTCATAGGCTGGATTTAGTTTACAGATCCATATCCAAACTTTGCATTTTTTTGCATGTAAAAAAGGAAAAAAAGAAAAACCTGCTCCTGCCCTCCCTCTATTGAACTCCCACAAAAAAAAAAAAAGATAATTTCATCATTTAACTTTTGATCCAGATTCAGCATCACACACAGACGCGGACATGGGTTTGGATCTATAGAAAGTGACTCCGATTTGGATAAGAAGTGGTTGTGGATCTCTTGGTGCACCCACCTGCCCTGGACCCATAAAGCCACCCAGGGCTGTTCGGTTTGACTAGGACCCACTCACTGAACCTGAACTCAGGACCACTAGACCAGAATTTATGGCCAGGGAAGAACGAGTCATGGCCTAGGTCAAGCCATGCGAATCGTGGGTCCACGACAACTGAGTCAAACTGATGGAAGTCACGGTTGGCGGAAGTTGACGGTACGCACGAGTCTTTGACTGGACCCACAACTGAGTACTTTATATAAACTCAAACTCCAGCCAAATTACCGACCAAGCTAATTGACCTAACCTGCTTCTTCCAACCCCATGTTTCGCAGCCCACCCAAATGGGCCGTGATCGGGTCCAATTTGCATGCTGCTTGTTCTAAGGTCTCTGGCTCAGTCGAGTTTAATAATGTTAATATATCTTATTTGAATGTGATATTTGACTAAATTGTTTCAAAGAAATCGGATACGAAAAAAAAAAAAAATGACCGATAAAGAAATCAGATTCACGATGGGTTTAAGAAATGACATTCCATCAAATTTGGATTTGGATTCAGACCAAATTTAGTTTTGAAAAAAATATTCCATGTCCAAATGCCTTTATGTTTTGAAAGTCACCAATGCAATCCAAAATTTGGATTTGGATTCAAATATGAATGTAAAAATCGGATTCATATTGTGAAATTGGATTTTGGATTCAGATGAGATTTTTTTTACATTTGAATTCGAATCCGAGTATATGAGTATCCGGAAAAGCGAGTCTACTTAAAAGTTATTTGATTTGGATCGGATCCATTGACATCTCTATTCAGGTTGTGATTGTTGGCTTAACTCAAATGTGAGCTTAGACTTAGCCATTCAGGGGACATTTGAATCCGCTCAAAAAATTGGGAAGATACATGAGATACTAAATAATATAAGTGTTTCATAAATCTACCTCAATTTTATTCATCAAAAATGACAAAGTGTTTCACTTATGAA
The DNA here is from genome assembly GCF_008831285.2 of Nymphaea colorata. Classification (NCBI taxonomy): domain Eukaryota; kingdom Viridiplantae; phylum Streptophyta; class Magnoliopsida; order Nymphaeales; family Nymphaeaceae; genus Nymphaea; species Nymphaea colorata. The sequence goes on along the minus strand of NC_045138.2, from coordinate 722,054 downwards.
GCTCGTCAGGGAATGACCCACGTAGTCCTTGACTAACCCACTAGAGCACAAACCCTTTTGAAGCGTGCATATCTAGAAGGTTTGACCAAGCAACTACCAACAAAACCTTCACTCTAAAGAAGATGAGGATTTAGACCACACATCCAAACCCGATTTAATTGCTCCATACCAGATGACGTATACCCGCCACAAAATGGCGTAGATACAAGGTCTAGTTCTAATTCATACCAACAACAAATAATTGAGACAAACCCAGTTTCCATGTCAAGAACCAGTGGTAATGGAATTTGTTGGAATTTGTTCGGATTGCATGGATCCACTACCAATGTAAAAAAGATATAAAAGGACTAAGGTTGCATGTTGGCCTGGTTGGTCAGACCGGTCAAACTTGGCAACATTGGAGAGAAGTTGACTAAGATTGAACCGGCCTTATGAAGACTAAGCCAACCATGGCTCGACGATGCACGACCACTTTGCTCCGACCCAGCTAACTTGATCCAGCCTTATATTGAATAAAAAGACAAGAATATTCTTACTCGATATCGTGGGCAGGGGTAGAGTCAAGGTAGGGCTTGCATGGGCCTTGGCCCCACCTTAATTTTTTTTTTTCAAATCAGATATAAATTTTAGAAACTTTCACTTGTTTTATATAAAAATTTTGAAAAATGATATTTCTGTCGTAGTCAAAATTTAGAAACTTTGATTCAGTCCTCCTTATGAAAAATTTCTAGCTTCGCCCTTTATTGTTGGTAAGGATAAGGATGTTAATGGATTAGATATCTGAATGAACTGCTTCAAAAATGTCCAAATAATTAAAAAATAACATGGATTCAATTTTAAATAAATATCTAACTTGATTCAGATTCAGATTCAAATTCGGATTAATAAGTATCCCATACCTAATATTCATACATCCTGAAAGCATATACCCAATATATCAAAACATGCTTTAGAGTCAGTAGTGTACTTAAAGTCAAACTTAGATTCAGATGCGAAAAAAATAAAAGTATAATTCAAAGCAGATTCAGGTCGTAAATTTAAAAAGTCATATCCATACATGATATGAACTTTTATTTATTTGTATTTAAAGCCGAAGCTGAATATAACAAACATTTGATAAATAACATACAGCAAAGAATCATTTGATAGCATGAATGCTTTATGAATATCCCATGAACTCAATGAACAATAGTTGTGGTTGATCATGAAGTCTTTTTGCCGGAGAGCGTAACCAACAACAAACTTCGGTTTTAGGTCGTGTTCAAGCATATTCCGGGAAATGGTTTAGCGGGGCAGAACCGTAAGTCAGTGGCAAGCAAAAGCGAACTCACGTGATTAAAGGATCTAAAAGAGGCCCAGTTGGATTCGAATCTGAATCCAAGATCCATACTTCAGTAAATCTAAGATCTAATACGAGCATATTCCGTTACTGTGATCCAAATAAGACACCAAAGCGGATCCGTTCCCATAGCGCGGCGCCAAGATTGGACCTGACAACTCGCACGTGCCGAGCGGAAAACGGCCCCAAATTCGATCCTCTCGGCGCCCGCTCGATCCGGAACCGGGTCGGATCGGCATATCCGATACGACTCCAAAGTAGGCTAACAGCAGGAGAAAGGATACGATATCCGATACGGTGATCGTATCGGATATGAGGATGTCGTATCGGTAGCGGCGTGGTCTAGATCCGCGCCGCAGTTCGGGGTGGGTCCTGTCGATTTCCGGTCGCACGTGCGAGCTCTCTGGGGAGTTATGATTGACTCGAATTCTTTCTTCTTCACATTTATTTATTTATTTATTTATTTATTTTTCCACCTCTCTCGTCTGTGGGGGCGAAAGATATGAAGCGGATCGAATGGAAATTTCACGTCCGCAAGGACGCTCTCGGTAGAGAGAGAAAGAAGAGAGAGACTGGGGAGAGGGAGGAAGCTTAGAGAGAGGGTGGACTGAGAGAGAATGATCGCAGGGGATGTTAGAGAGGGACAGGGCAGGTTAGAGAGAGAGAAGTGAGAGAATGAGGAGAGAGATAAAGATGATAAGAAGGGCAGTTTATAGAGAGAGGAGAGAGAGTGAATGACAGAGTTCTGGAGAGAGAAAGAAAGGAAGAGAGGTGACAGCCTTTTAGAGGGAGAGTGAGAGAGGGGGCGATAAAAGAGAGAAGGACTGTTTAGAGAGAGGAGAGAGAAGGAAGAGCTGAGAGAGAGGGGGGGGAAGGGGGTGTGGTGGGGGAGATTGGAGGGGAGGCATAGAGAGGAACAAAAGCGCTGGAGTGGGAGGAAGATGGCTTTAGAGAGAGAAAGAAAGAGTGGAGAGAGAAAAACATAGTAACAAGAAAGAGAAGGTCGCAGTGTCTGCTGCTTCAGCCAAAGGGAGGGAGAGGGGAAGTGGGGATTTTTAGGGTTTCGTCTCCTTTTTTAGAAGCTTCCGGACCTCGCGTCGTCCGGTTCTGCTTTAGCTCGGGAATCGTGGTCGTCGTCTTCGTCTCTCAATCTGGTAAGGTTTCCTATTTCCTGCTGAATTAACGAGGGTCAGGTTCTGTCCCTCTTCTCTTCTTGTGCTCGGCGAAAGCGTAGAATTTGCTGACCGGTCGAAGCGCGGGAACTCTGCTTGATCGGTAGATCATTCTCAGTTTTCTCCTTCTCGCTTGGCGTTGAATTTGGTCGTCATTCACGGCGTTGTTGCGACCCCGCCTTCCCGACTTTTCTGCGTATTGTGGGTGCGGAAGTGGAGGAGTTGGGATTGTAGGTCTTCTCAAGGTTCTGGCTAGGAGACGTTCTTGGTCGACTCGGACATTTGTCACTCTTTGGTGTTGCTGGTGGCTGTTGGGGTTGAAATTCGAGAGTTTCTGGCGTCTGGTGCCCGCTGAGTTGTGGTCTTGGGATACAATGGCTGGGATTTTGAAATTTTGGTGTGGTTTTGGTTGATGGGGATGAGAACTGGGTAATGGTGATGCATGCCCATTTGGTGGCTCGAATCCTCCTTGTGATAGCAGCTCTGTTTTTAAGTTAAATGGGCTTCGTGATGGATCTGCTCAACGAATCCTTATGTCTATGCATTTTGAGTTTTCTCTATGTTCAGAGGCAGGTGATTATGTAACAATTTGGTTTATGTTGAGCATTCTGGTAGATTGTTTCCGTTTGAGGATTCTAATTGTTAATGCCAATTTGAAATTGAGTGATGCATTGTGGATTGCAAAAAATTTGCTGTAGTACTGGCATTCTCATTGGCTTGGTTCAGTTTTATGGTCTGAGTTTTGCTCCTTTTGCTTTTCTACCTTTATCCACTATCCGCATCGACATTCAGGAGAATAGATAGGGTTTGAGATGACTGAATTTCTGAATTGCCTGTTGGGTATTTACCTGTGCAACCAGCTATATTGCTGAAGCTGGGCAATTTCATCAGTTCCTTTTGTGATCAGAACATCGGTATCATCAATGGTACCTTCAGGGCCTCCGACTCCAGTCGGTGGCGCCCAGACAGTTGCCCCTTCGGCTCTCTTAAGAACAAATTCTAGTCTTTTAGGAGGCCAGGGTGGATCAATTCCTGCACAACCTGCCTTCTCTCCTCTTGTTTCTCCACGCACTCAGTATGGAAACATGGGGGTGTTGGGAAACTTGTCCAATGTTTCTTCACTTCTTGGTGGTGGGGGGAATGCGGGCATTGGTGTCAACCCATCTTTTGTTGGGGCCAATGGGCCAGTATCTTCTGGTCCAAATCCGGGTCTTTCTGGATCTGGAAACATGCAGAGGGGAGGTATTGGTATGAATGCTGAATCTGATGCGCTCACAGGCATTGGCAGTGGGTTGGCCTTTAATGCTTCACCGTTGCCATTCACATCAACAAATGCTTCTGCTGCTATCTCATCTGGTATAAGTGGATCTATGACGGCTTCTGGGGGTCCCCATTTCCCAAATCAGTTGTCTCAAGATCTTCCACACCCTCAACAACTTGAGGTGCAGAACTTCCAGCATGGGCAGCAAGGGCAGGACTCATCTAATAGTCTCCAAATTCAGTCCCAGCATATGCTTGGGGCACGAAGCTTGCAGCAGTTCTCTGCTCAGAACAACATGGGCTTGGCAGCAAGCCAACAACAGCAGTTGCAGTCTCTTAGGGCACTTAGTGGTGATCCAAATGGACCCCAGTCATTGGCACCCTTGCGTGGTCTGATGCCTGTGAAAATGGAGCCTCAAGTGGCCAATGAACAATCAGCACAACAACAGATGCAGGCTTTACGGGGTCTTGTTCCTGTGAAGTTGGAGCAACAGCAGCAGCAGCAACAGCATCAGCATCAGCAGCAACAACAGCAGCAGATAACTTCTTTGAGAAACATTCCAGGCATTAAAAGTGAGCCTCAGCATTCAGATCAATCATTACTTTTGCAACAGCAGCAACAACAGCAGCAGCTTTTGCAAATGTCTCGACAAAGTCCCCAGCAAATGCAATTGCAGGCAGCACAAATGAATCTCCTGCAGCAGCAGCAGCGGCTCTTGCAACAACAACAGCAACAACAGATGTTCAAGACATTACCTGTGCAACGTTCAGCACTGCAACAACAACCTATACAGCAGTTTCAACAACATAACATGCCACTAAGATCTGCAATAAAACCTATGTATGAGCCTGGGACGTGTGCTAGGAGGTTGACACAGTATATGTATCACCAGCAACATAGGCCTGCTGTAAGCTTCTGTATTTACTTGCTTTAGCTGCTTTTGGTACATTTTTCCCAGTTTTTATGGTGATGTGTCTTATATTGCATAATCTCTTTTCAAAATTACTCTTCTACAGGATAATAGCATTGATTTTTGGCGAAAATTTGTCTCCGAGTATTTTGCTCCACATGCCAAGAAGCGGTGGTGCGTTTCTTTGTATGGCAATGGGAGGCAAACAACTGGTGTTTTCCCACAGGTATGTTAAAGGGGAAGTCAAGCTTTGCTATAAATTCTCATAGCATGTAGTCCTCACAAGCGACTGAATGTGTGTTTTATGTGTTGATGTTCTCTAATTTTTCAGGATGTCTGGCATTGTGAAATATGCAATATAAAGCCTGGTCGTGGTTTTGGTATGTACTTTTTTTCCCCCCTTTTCTCTGTGTATACGTCTATGATCATATTGCTATGATGTCAATACTTTGTAACTATTGTTTATCCTTTTTGTTACCTGCATTTTTTTGTTTGAATCCGTTTTCCAAGTATAGTGTTGCTTCATTGGCTTTTGCATGGTTATGATTGTTTTGGCAATTTATTTTTTCAGAAACAACTGTAGAGGTTTTGCCGAGGCTCTGCAAAATCAAATATGACAGTGGAACTTTGGAAGAACTTCTATACGTGGATATGCCTCGGGAATATCATACAGCTTCTGGTCATATTGTCTTGGATTATGGAAAGGCAATCCAAGAAAGTGTATTTGAGCAGCTACGTGTAGTTCGTGATGGACAACTTAGGGTTGTTTTCTCTATGGATCTAAAGGTTTGGTCCCATCAACAAAGGACTTAGCCTTCAATATCTTCTTATGCATTGTTTTAGCTTCTTTGGTTCTTCCTATATAGGTTTATCCAAGCAAAATTGATTTCTGTCTGTTATTTAGATATGCTCTTGGGAGTTTTGCGCCAGACGCCATGAGGAGCTTATCCCTCGAAGACTGATACTATCTCAGGTCCTTTATAACTGCATCATCTTATTGAGATACTAGCAGTTATTTTCTTTATTTCTTATTTCTAAGGAAATAGCTGAAAGCAGCAGCAGTACAGATTGCCCAACTGAGCTGATGGTGATTAAGTGAAAATACCATAATATCCTTGTGGTACTTAAATATGCTTAAAAATGACACTTATCAAGATTTTTGTTTTCCTCACTCCACTATGTGTAATTTTATGGTACTTGGCTGTGGACGTGTGGTTTAGAGAACTCTTTGTCAGACAGTCAAGCATTGTATACACTGCATTTGCTCTGTGCTTCAGTGCTGGGATGGGCCTTATTGTTCTTTGTTCTTTCTGTGATTTTATTTTACCTATAAAAACATGGCTGCTTTTGTTAAAAAATTTGAGAATCATGAACACTTAATGAAAAGCTGGTAAATTTCTGGCATTGGATTTTATTGGTTTTTATGATTGAAGTAATACTTGAGTGATACAGATACGCTTTATCTTGGCAAGAAAAAAAAAAAAAAAACTATGCAGACACACACATAATATGGACAGTAATGTGCTTTCACAGATACAAATAAATATGAACAACACTGAGCTTCATGGTGGTTCATTAGATGTTAAAGTTACTCTACAATTGGGACACTTCCTTTAGTAACTACTGCTTCAATGAAGTTGCTAAACTGGATTGTTACTGGTCTAGAAGACTCATTTGGGATTGAGCACAACAATTTTGTTCCATGGTGAAATGGTATTTTAATTTTTATGCCGAAAAGAAATCATCATTTTGGACCTATCTGTGAGGATTATTCATTGAAAGCAATGAAAAATAGTTATTGTAATTACTGGTTCCTTTTGTTGAAAGGTGACATAAATGTTTATGCATGCAACGAAGTCTAGCTAGGAAGGCACTTATTGGTGAAAAGCTTAAAGAGATAGACTTACTCACTGAGCAAGGAAGTTTGAGTCCACCCCTGTTGGTACTCTTTTCTTCACTTTTCTTTGCTGACATGAAGAGTAAGGATTTGTGCTACGTTTAGTGGATAAGAAAGTTGCGAATGTTATAGAATAATGTCAACAGTAGAGGCTTTCGTAGAGTTTATGGGATCTGTTGTAACCTGAGAAAATTCTATTTGGCTACAATGGCTTGTTGGTTGTCACTGACTTTATGGACATTTCCAGTTTGGAAAGCAGTATGTGAATCAGAATTGGTACTCAGGCATTTCAAAATTTTTTGCAAGACTTGGTAGATCAAGTAGGAAAACACATGAATTCTTTCTGAAGTGATGCATTGGACTATACAAAGTACAAATAAGCCGATAGCCTGATACATGCATAGAAATAAGATAGAAATTTAAAAGAAATAAAGATCACAACATAAGAATAAAATCTGTGTCCAATTTAGATTAAAGCAACATAATAGTCAGGCTCATAGTTGGGTATTGTGAATTGTGATGTGTGCTTGTGGTTCCAAAGAATCTGGTTTCTTGCTTGCTTTAAGTGACTCTGGCAACTGCAACTATGGTTCTCAGCCCACATGTATGTGGATGCAAGGTGGACCTTAGGCAGTTTGCATAACTACCTATTTATTTATACTGGCGTATGGGAAACATATTATGGCGGCTATGTTTACCACTGAATGACTTAATAGTCACTGACATCTTGGTCAACGTTGATGTGGTTGACAGTGTCTCTGGAAGAGCTCATTGCTTTCCATATTTTCCAATTCTTGCTGTATCATTTACCCTAATTAATGTTTGGGATGAGCTGAAAACTTGGGTTGTTCCCTTCTGCCAGAGTAAATATGTTTTTCTGGATAAGCACCAGCAGCAACAGATCATTTCCTTTGATAACCTTGTAAAGAAAAGCTACACTACAGTGGTTAAATGCATTACTATTAGTTACTGATGAATGCAAGTTTATGTACCCTGTTATGCCATGGACTCTTGGTGGCTACTAAATCATGAAGAACATAGAGATTTTTTTCATAGAACTCCGCCATTAGATTTTATTGAATTTATAGTTTAAAAGTTTTAAGCACATGTATATCCATATATATGCCTTTTCATCTAGATGAAAATTTCACTGTTTAACTGTTAGATCTTTTCATTTTCATCACCCAAAGAAAGTGTAAAGGCTCAAGGTAAAAGGCTTTTTAACCTTATACAGGTGGCTCTTGCAGCCCCATGAAGGCTGTCTTATTGTTAAGGTTTCAAGAAAACCTCATAAATGGTTTATATTGGAGTTCACTATTAAATATTGATTAGCGTGATGCGAAAGATGTACATTATATACTTTTCATCATGTCTACTTTTTGTCTTCATCCTCCTTTTTAGATCTCTATCTCATACATGTGAACATTGGTTTTTGTTTCATGTTCCTGCATCTTTTTGTGAAATAGGTGTTTAACGTGTTATTGATGTTTGTGCTCAGGTTAGCCAGCTAGGTACAGTAGCTCAGAAATACCAAGCTGCCAGTCAAAATGGGTCATCCACTTTTACAGCACAGGAGTTGCAGAACACTTGTAATATGTAAGGCAGAAGTTTCCTTTTTCAAGTTGATGTGGTATCGTGTGAACTCATTATTTTTCAATCTTTCCTGGAGATACTGTTTGAGCTACAGTGCCAAGTCTTTCTCTCTCTATCCCTCTATCAAGTATCAACCTTCTTTATGGTCTACACAGTCTACACTAAACCTACTATCAATAAGTTCACAAAATTCCCAATGTCTGCCCTTACTTTCTAATGCTCCTCGTTAGTTGTAAACTTGTAATACTAGAGTATCATGCTAATAGGTATATGTGTCTCTGTTGATGGGCCTTAACTTGCAGCTTGAAGGCATCTCCTTGGGCCATTGGTTGGTAAATCTGCTTTATCCTGTGGGCAGCTACTTCGATTAGAACTTGTAATAAGTTCTGCTGCCCTCAGGAAAAGAATGATGTTACTGTTAGAGGCGGATATGGGTTTCAATATGGGTCCGGGTGTGGAGCACTTTCAAAAAATTTAGGTACACACACACACACACACACATGGATATGTATATAAACAAAAGTAAAATTTTAAGCGAACAAAACAATATAGAAAGTTTTATTAAAGAAAATTAAGTCTCTGGAAAAGTTGCTGGACAATTGCTGGTTACTGGAAAATCCTGCTGAATAGGTGGAGCTAGACCACATAAAAGATGAAAACCCTTTAGTGTCTCTCAAGGGCTCTTCATTTCCATTGTATACGCATGATGATTTTAAAGAAAACCTAATTAGTGGACAAAAATGGACTTGGTCAACTTTGACCGAGTGCAAAAGAGGATGGATATCGCCATGGAGGCATTGACCGCACCTAACACAGGTTTGATCATGTCCAGGCTTTGTCCAAGGCATATCCACAACCCAGTCCCCTACCCGTGTTGACATGGGTACGACACGGGTACCTCACCCAAACAAAGTACCCATGTAATAGAGCTTGGTTGCCTTGATATGTAAAAGATTCCTTTGCTTTTCCATATTTTACTCAAGAAAATGATATAGGCTGTAATTGTAGCCACTTGGATGCCGTTTCTTGATTTTATTATAACTGAATTTTCTGTCTCCAGGATGTGTTGTTCTTTACAATCTTTCAGCTGACACCACTGTCTTTATCCTTGTTCTTTAGATTCGTTAAAATTGCCCGTGATTTAGCCAAAGCTATGGAGGTTCCATTGGTAAATGATTTGGGATACACAAAGCGATATGTTCGCTGCCTTCAGGTTGGCGTTATTCACACATTTGAAATTATAAATGAAGTTTTGTATGTGAACTGTGTGCATGTTGAAGCCATGGGTTTCTCTGTCCACGAATGTATTAATTAAAAGTAAAACTTGTTTGGGTTTAATATCCTAATATCTGAGAACTTTTGAGTTTTGAGATAAAATGTGCTGAAAAATGATTTGACATCTAGAACCTTCATTTTGTTGGTGGCTCTGATTTAAATCATTCCATTGTTATGGTTGCATGTGAATATTGAATGTTGCAGAAACAGTTATTTTAGCTCTCAATTGATGTCCAAGTTATTCTTACAGTTATCAAAGTGGTTAGCATACTTTTTGTTATCAAACTGGTGAACTAAGCCAACAGCTGACAGAGTCTTTCAAATGCAGATATCTGAGGTGGTTAACAGTATGAAGGATTTGATTGATTATAGTCGGGAGACTAAAACAGGTCCCATGGGTAAGCATGATACTTTTTCTTCTTGGACAGAGAGAGAGAGAGAGACAGTATATATAATATAACTATATATGTCTAGCTCTATGTCCTTTTCATAGTCTATTATTTTATTTGATTAAGTATTTCCCTGATACAATATTTTTTATCGATATTCCCTTTGCTTTTAAAGTATCTGACTGCTGTTGCATTAGTGGATATTTCATATTTCCTGTTTGTTAAGTAGAATCCTCAAAGAAGGAACAAGATGTTTGGCTGTGTGATTTACAAGGTTTTTATGTCTACATAAAGATGTTTAGGAAGAAGTATACTAGTTTGGGCTTTGAGAATGTTGACATGTGGAACAAGAGCAAGGTGTAAGGAATTCTAGTACTGAATGGAAATACCCCAAGCCAGCTTTGAATAGTGCACTTAAACTATAATTCTTAATACCAAGGATGTTATTTATGATTTCTGCATTACTGTGATCTGTCTTATTTGCTGTTCATTCGATTCTCAGTTCTTTTCATCATTTTTGGGTGAATGAGTACCAAAATCTTAAAATACCAGCTGAATTGCCATTTGCCTGTTTCGGCAATGGAAAAACGATAAAATGAAACAAGGAGGAGGAGGAGAAGAAGCGCAAAAATACTGTGCTACTATTGCTGCCTGTGGTTACCTCTGGTATCCTTGCACAGAGAAAGGAGAGTATTATATACGCACCCAGAATGCCAGGCTTTTTTGGTTACTCTTTATACCTTATTGCTTGTAACTTGGGAAGAATATTATTCTTTTACAATTTTTAAAATCTAAAGATATCATATATGTGGTCTTTCCTGCATTCATAGGCCGTCCACGGCCCCATGTGACATGGTTGGTTTCATTTTTAGTTACATGGTGCTTCTCTTGTGTAAAAATGTCCTCCCGCGGTGCAAGCTATTAACGTTCAGGTCATAATAACAATGACCAAACCTTTTCCTCTTTGCGGCACACAGTGTATTCTTCGTTAAGTCCTGATGAACCTGCATTACGTTGATTTTGACGTACTGCATCATCATGCATGTTTGTTTCAGCCCTGACCCTTGTAACTGTAGATTGATTATGGTCTGATTTCATAGTCCTAAGCTAGAGATATTTTGGTAAGAGTGTGGCTCTATTGCCAACAAAATTTTAAAATGGTCACATAGCTTTCAAGATATCAGATAAAAACGGTGAGAATCAATAGCATGATATTTTCCCTTTCTAAATCTTTTTGGTAATTATTTTTGACACTAGCACTGACAGTTCAATTAATTTATATAATGGTCTCCTTATATTTAATTACTTGGTGGAGCGGTCTATTTACACCTCTAATCAACTTTTGTTACTCTATTTTGCTTTACAGCTAGTTTGATTAATTTTCCAAGAAGGACAATAGCATTGGGTGGAACAAATCAATGTCAGCAGCAGCAGCAACAACAACAGCAACAGCAGCAGCAGCAGCAGCAGCAACAACAACAACAGCAACAGCAGCAGCAAGAAGAACAGACAAGGTCACAGAATGAAGGTTCAGTGCAAGCCTCTTCTGTCCAGCAGCTTACACAAGGTAATGGTGTAGTTGGTCTAACCAACCTGCTGAATGCCTCTCCTACCTCCTCCTCTGCGTCCACAAGCACCATAGCAGGTCTTATCCATCAGAATGCCATTAACACAAGACAAGACAATCCATTGAACAATGGCACGAGCCCTTTTGGAAACTCGGTTCAAATTTCATCGGCTGGTTCTTCAAATTCACTACAACAGTCACATCCCAATCCATCTTCTCCCTTCCCCAATACTGTTCCCTCAGCACCTAACCCACTTCCTCAGTCTTCTATTCCACCAACTGCACATTCAACTGCACATTCGAGTTCTGCAAATTCACCTGCAAATATTCCTCCACCTCAGCCTTCACATTCAGGTGAAGTTGATCCCGATGATTCTCAAAGCTCTGTGCAGCAAATAATACAAGAAATAATGATGTCCTCTCAGCTGAACGCTGGGGGTAACATGGTTGGGATTGGCCCTATGGGAAATGAGATGAAGAGTTTGAATACAATGAATATGCAGACAGGAAATACATCCCTAAAAGGAGCAAACTGTCTGGTCGGTAATGGAATCTCCAGCGGTATAGGCATCAACAGTGTTGGTTTTGGCAGCATGGGAGGAATCAACCCAATGGCAGCAGTAACAATGGCTGGTATAAGGACACCTGTGCCTGGAAACTCTGTGCCAACTTTAAATGGAAGAATTAGCATGCAGTCAATGCCCCACCAGGATCCAAGTATGAACCATCAGCAGGATATGAGCAACAGATTTTTAAGCGGGCTTGGATCAGTGAACAACTTCAATAATCTTCAATTTGACTGGAAACCGTCTCCGTAAGGGTATATCTATATGTCCAAGTCCAAATATATATATTTGTGCACGATATATATATATATATATATAGATATATGTCTGATTTAGGCTGGGGAATCACTCTTGGCTGCAGGAAGATCGATCATCTGTCTGGAACAGGATACCTAGTCTCCTCTCTGTCCTTGGTTTTCTGTGTCTTGTAATTTTATAGTGATTTTAGAAAGAGAATTTGTTGTATCAAGTTTCATTTTGAACCGCTTGCTGTTTCTTCCTGTCCTTTTTTTCATTGGGACAATAGTGTAATACGGGCCATGGCCGCTTGAAAAGTATGATGCGGCAGCATAGCTCTTCCCCCACTCACATACACCCTCAACCTCAAGCAAGCAGCAGATACAGAGCTGAGAGGCATAATCTGGCAGCTACCTGGCTCGGTTTTCCTTTTTTTATGTAATGTTCATTGACAGTGTAGAGCTGGTTGCTTTTGAAAAGGAATGTTGAGTCTCTCTCTCTCTCTCTCTTCTTCTTCCCTCTCTCTATCTCTCTCTTTCTCTCTTTCTCTTCTTCCCATGCTACTAGTTACACTAGATTGAACAAGAACCAGATACAGTATAACAATTTTCCCTCGAAAACACGTTTGATGGGCGTTATATGTTGCCATTCAGTTTGTTTCGATTCACAGTCGCATAAATTTGATTTATGTAACAAGATTGGAACCTGGGACCATAAATCAGCGTTGCCGGTAGAGCTTCTGTTCTGTACCGAGTTTAGAAATGGAACGGTCTCTTCCTCTGTGCTTCTGGCTCTCTGCTTGTATCTAAATTTTCAGATTGTCAATAATGGATATAAGTCTGAGTTGAAAGGAAAATGGCTCTCTGGATGGTTGATGGTATTGGTGGCTCCTCTACAAACGTGGAATACATTCAAGTTGAAACCATCGTATTCCAATCTCAAACTGGTTGAATTTTTATTGCTAACAACTTGTTGATTTTAGTGGTTTCCTTAATCATCTATTGAAGGGAGTAAACTCACCATTCAATTATATATATATATATATGTATATATATATATATATATATATATATATATATATATATATATATAGAGAGAGAGAGAGAGAGAGAGAAATTAGTATGTACTAGATGCTAAATGGATAAGGGCTACCACTCTTGATCTTTTTCAAATCGGCAGTTGAAAAAAAAAGGAAAAAAGATGTAAATTGTACTAAATGATGAAAATGCATTGCTCTCCACCACCGATCTAAAAAAGATTGAAGACATTATTCCTTGTCTGTTTAGTGTTTAAGTGTCTAACACTTACATTTTTCTTTTTATCTCTCTCTTGGTGTGTGTGTATATATATATAGTGAGTAAATGGTGACCCTAGTTGTTTAGAGTCACCCAGCTATCCATCTAAGGTAGTCCATTTGATGTAGATGAATGATTGAAAGAAAAACAAGAAAGGTGAGAACTAATGCTAGATGACAATTTGTCGTCTTTTTGTTTCTTCTTAATCTGTCTATCATGATGGATTAGTTAGATGGCTGAGTGATTTGTTATCTTAGTCACTCAACAATTTAATCCGGATTGGTTGAAAGAAAAATAATGAAAAAAAATATAAACTAATTCTAGATGACAAAAATGTCTATCACCTTTTTTTTTCCTAGTTTTTTCCTTATAATTGCACATCATGATGGATAAACAAAACCTTAGTTAGACGTCACCCTTCAATTATATATATGAGTTCCTGAATGCTGACTATAGCATATCTATACATTTATTAGGAATATCAGGAATATCAAAACTAGACCGTCCAATTTTAAATCGAACTGTCCAGATCACCTCCATCTCCCTCCCTTTCCTTCCCCCCTCTCCCACCGTGCTTCTCTTCCTTCCCTCCCTCTCCCTCTCCCCTCTTCTTCCAACAAGAGCCCTGCCGGGCGGTGTTGGGGCTGCACCGCTTGGTGGCCCCTTACAGGGAGGGGGGCAGTCGTTCCCCCCACCCATTGCCAGCCCGGCCCAACGAGAGCCGCCATAGGGCAGGGGGTAGGGCGAATGGTTCCCCTTTTTTCCTCCCTCACGATGGAGGAATAAGGGGAAGGTGAAAAAGGAGGAACCCCTTTCCCCTCTTCCTCCATCGTGCAAAAAGATGGATGGTCAGATTTTTATGTTCCCAAATGTCATGGGAAAGCTGGAGTCACAGTTCAGTTTTCGGATATATATATATATATATATATATATATATATATATATATATATATATATTCCTTTCGAGACTTCATTGTTGGTTCACGTTTCCTTTGCCGCCGGTCCGAGCATTTATCAGCTTTGACAAGGAGCAAGCACCTTGAACCAGTAACTAACTGCCTAACAACTGCTGTCTCGATCAGTTGGGCCACACTAAAGTTATTTTCAGATACAATATTAAAGTCAAACACATGTTTGTTGAACATCAATTCGGAGACTAAGCATGCAACGATCGCTACTTGTTCGTATCAGGACGGCTGGAAGTCATCTAGGTTGTTGCTTGGCCGGAAGATTTATTTTATTTTCTCTTGTGATGGCATTAAATTTGCGGTTAAGCGCCCAAATCTGATTACCAATGTTGCATGCATTTAATTATTATGGTCTACTACTGCTCTCTCTCTCTCTCTCTCTCGTGCGCATGCACATGCACACATGATTGCATGCATTTGGAGCAAAATAATGTGGCAACTGCATCAGAATTCTCAATAAACATGTATGCAAGATAGACCAAAATATATGTAGACGTGAACTATCTGCCCCATTGCCCATACGTGCTTTAGCAAATCTTGGCAACTTAGTTAAAGAAGTAGCAGTCAACAGCTGGGTTCGATGGGGTTCTTTTCCAAGGTCAAAACTAAGATTTTCAACTTAAAGCTCTATACGGTCAAGCTATTACTAAATTGGCAATGTTTTTTTAAACCACAGACAAGAAACTGGTGAAATCAACAGTGTCAGACACAAGAAAAGTGCAATCTACCGCCATTTACATTTATATTAGCATGGAAAAAGCCAAATACAATGTTCCTTTTTCAAGAAGAGAAACCAAAATACAATGTTGAAGAATTGCAAGTGGGACAAACCCATCGAATTGCTATCGGAAGTTGAGACCTATGATGTTTGAATGAGGGGTATGACCCACCAGAATTATGCTGGATATTATACATGGAGCCATTTTTTTCATGGCCAATTACTCGGAAAGCCGCCAATTAGGAAGGGGTTGAGAACTTGGCTCCTTTCCTCATGCCCCCCCTCCCCTGATTTATCAATTGGAGCCCAACAACTGGTTCCACTGTAAAAGTTTTGAGCACAGTCACATTGAGTTTGATTTTGAATAACGACCAGATTCAGCAGGGAGCCAATTCTAGCTGCTGGACCTCGTGAGAGTTCCACATGTTGCAATTAAGTCCTTTCCATCATCTTTGCTTTCGCAAAAAATACTCCAGCAAGAAGGCCTGTATAGCAGAATTCAAACATGCTTCATAAAACCTCCCCACAAACAATAGGCACCTCATAAAGCCATTCAGTTAGCTAGATAATGTTGTTCCACCATAAGCACTCACCAAAAAGAATACTTGAGAAGTTTTCAGGGGTTGTTGGAACATTGAAAAGAAGAATCCCAGCTATGGAAAGGGGAATCTTGTTAAGAGAACCCACCAGACTGAAATGGAAAACGTTACAGGAATTCCTTATACACATATAGTCCATAAACTTTAATGAATAAGGTAGAATATAACAATAGTGAATCACGATGCTCAAGGAATTTTTTGATGGAAAGCCTGGTCCAAAGTAATTGCTCCCAGGATTCAATGCAACCCTCACTTGCAGATTGGTGATTTCATGCACCTCGTGTGTAAGCAAGTCTTTTAAGTTTATGCAGTAAGTTTAATCTCATGGAAATTGAAGAGAAACATGTCTTACCTGTATGTTGTAGCACCAGTTTGATGCAGAAACCACATTGAAGTAAAACTAATGGCAAGGCCTAACAATCCGCTTGCTGTCAAAACCAACCAGAATACAGGCATCCGTAGAAGTGGCCTGCCAATAGATGCAGTAGGTAAATAACCCACTTTTCTCAAAAGAAAGTCCAAGACTGCAAGAATCTAAATTATATGAATAGAAAAGTGAGCTTCCCCTGTTTAGTCCACTCATTGACAATCAATTCTGATCTTATAGTTTTGCCTTTGGCTGAAAAAGGTTCAGATAGTCAACTTGGCAACCGAAGACCATGTATCACATCTGCCTTACAGTAAGAGATCAGGCATGAATCTACATGAAACATAATCCTAGGTTGAAGTATGCATGTTGCCATCCAATATTAGACCAAAATCTACATCCAGATGGACTAGAGATGCCTGCATATATATGTTACGTTTATACGTGCCTGCACGTGTTTGCATTCACAAATATTGGCAATATTTCGAAAATAGAAAATAATGTCATCATCAAAATATTATGCTATTTGCAAATATGAAAACATAACTATCTTCAATAACATCAGATATTTGTCTTTTCTTAATTTCCTTTGATTATTTGTACTCTCAGTCCGTGTTTTCCATTTTCATTTCTTTTAAAATTTTAAAAACTATTTGCAGGCATGTTCATATTTTTAGTAGCAAACCCAGAATTTTATACTTTTCTATTTTCATATACATTCTAGATTTTTTCAGTTCCTGACCGAGAAATTCCTGAGAATGATACTTGTGCTCTTACACACACACACACACACACACAGGCACACCCAGCACTTACTTTTCCTTACTACACCCATAACCCTTTAAGTGGTGAATGTGATGGGTACCACTTTGACAAACTCTTTATTTCAATGTTCATCCCTCCCTCTCTACAGGTTATATATATATATATATATATATATATATATATATATATATATATATATATATATATATATATATATATATATATATATATATATATATATATATATATATGGATCAGATATGCTGACCCACTTGCATCTGTTTCTACATTTATCTAACCTTTAAATTTATCTAGCTTTTTAGCCTTGTCAATTTCATGGATATGATGCACAAAAAAGCTAGTCTGGCAGTACATGCATCCATCAAGCCATGAACATGTTTGCATGCATGTGCATACAGGTGCAGAACTAATAACTGTGTGTGAGAAACTAAGAGATAATACACTTCCAGCTCCAGGTTGACAATTCACATGAATCATAAACATAATTCCATAACTCATCAATGTATGTGTAACTTTTAAGTAACGACAAAGGTATACTCAGTCTAACAACCAAAGAAAACAGTAAAAGTAAGAAAAATTGTTGATAGTTTGCAAATGTTGAAAACCTGCAAAAGACATCACTCGTTCCATGATAACCAAAAGAAATAGAGAAGTTCAAGTAATGCTGATTATGTTACCAGTTGCAAGCAGTGGTGGAGCCAGAGAGGGGCACTTGTTTAGAAATAGTCATATCGTTAGGGGTGGAGAGGAGGGCACCTATATATATATATATATATATATATATATATATATATATATATATATATATATATATAGGTAAATATTTAAAGATTCCTTTTACAAATAAAGAAATTTTAAGGGGCTGGCATGGGCAACTGCCCACATGTGGCTACACCACTGGTGCCAAGCATGTAGAGAGAACACTAAGTGTGAGTGCATATCTCAAAACAAAATCTGATGCTTATTGTGCAGTACAATCCACAGTTATGATGGTACAAAATGGATACGAGAAGCAGAAGTAGGGAGCCAGGTTCTGCAAAAAACACTCTCAACAAGAAAGAAAGGAGAACTTTGTCAAAAAGCTCTGTATGTGGTACACTCTTTTAGGATAGCTTGACAGCCATAAACTCCTAAAACTCTTATGTCCCAACCAGGGTATAAGTAAAATAAAAGAACTCACGTCTTAGAAAGGTAGTCCACCTCATTGAATGCAACAAGAAGCATCAGTCCTAGAGGCAGTGAGAGGACATTGTTCAGTAGCACCATTGAGAACTCATTTAAATTACCAGATTTACTGACTTGCTTTGCTGTATCCATGATTCTCCTCAATGTTAACTGGAGAGGAGGAAAACATTATCATGAAGAGGATACCAAGAATGCAATTGAAATAAAAATTGCAGTTATAAAAAAAAATTCAGACTTCTAGTTTTCAAGTCCATAAATCATGAAGAGACTCAATTTGTCAAATCAGGATGTACAAGTTGAGTATTAGAATATATTCTACATAACATTAACATGTAAATGTGCTCCAATATTTCTTTTGATACATGCAGATGGGCCTCCCTGGGTTTTCTGGCTATAGCTGTCTTACTATTGACACCAGAAATCAACTATTGTGAGCAAAAATCACAAAATTTTTCCGGCCTTATGCAGCCAATCCTATCTTTATCAACCCATATTTTTCATAAATGTATCTTGTCAAAGCTCTTTCCTCCTAACAACAGTGTAAGATCAAGTCATACTGAAGTCACTTGGTCATGAGAATAGGAAGGAAATAACATCCAAGTTATAAGAGAGCAGATACTTCTGACAGAACAATAATGTGCATTAGATTATAAGCCCATCAATTATGTATATTGAAGTAATTACCGAATATGAAGCTGTAAGAAGACAGTTTAGAAACTGCCATGAATATCCTACAGCATGAAAAGTAAGATCTGTGATCCCTCCAGATATTGCTGAAATAATCTGCAAGAGTAAAAAAGACATTAAATGGTCCTTTCCAGGAAAGGCCAGATCAATACTGTAAAAGCACAGAGAACCTTATTTGGCAATGACAATCAATTGGCCTAGCAAACCCACAAGAATCAGCAATATATTTGCATATAGTGTGTATGTGTTTGTGCACTTTGAGGAAAGAGAGGAAGGGGGAGGAGATGGAGGTCGGAAAGTAGTGAAGATAATAGAGACCACAAAAAGATAAAGCAATAGCTCAAAGGTAGAACAAAAGATTTTGTCGCCCTGTTGAGTGTCATCAACCACAATAGGAAAAACGAATGCTCTCAACCAAGAAGCAGAGCAAAGAGCATAAATCTGAAAAAGATAACATCCCAAGCATATAGCCAGTAAATAAAGTGTTAGGAGTCATTAAAATAAGAAAGCAAAAGTTTGGGTCTTGGTGTAATTAAATTACATAAATATCCTTCACAGAGACGCAAAGGCAATAGGTTATAAGTATATGCTCGAACAGATGTTGCACAAGCTTAAATTTTCATTTTCCATCGACAGCACATGGCAAGAGAAAAAAGAAAAAACATAGAAGTCAAGCAAATAGTTCACCGTACCATGAAGAACAAAGCTACCCAGACTTTATTGTCATGATGCTTGTTGAAAAGATACATTTCACCAACAGCAGTTATCACATTAGTGACATTCTTCAGGATTGTAACCATCGCAACATTAATGTACTTAAGACTGCATGAATCGAAGAGTAATTAGCCAACTGGAAAGAAACGAGCAGCATGACCACAGAAAGAAAGAATGAAATGTAAACAGTTACATAAGGGCATTATTATTCATCAAAATTCCATGGAGGACAACAAGGGTTCTTTAAAAGATGCCCACTCTAAAAGAATTTTCACTTTTCCAAATTTCAGAAAGGGTCAGGCCAACATGAGACTCTTAAGGTTTGTTATCTGGACATGGCTGCCAAAATTTGAATTTTGAAAGAACAGCCTTGAAGGCTGATTGTCCCTGCAGCATGTGATGTAGTCCAGCATTTTAAGGCCTTAAGCTATATGTACATTATACACCCTTCTGTTACACATATTTATGCCTTAATAGCAATTGAGGATATATATTTGGGGAAATTAACTCAGATAGCATTGCATCATATGGGGCTTTGGGCACTATTATTCTTCATAAATTTGTGACATTTACTGTTAAAACTTAAAAAGTGAATGACACCTAAAGCCACCTAGACATTTCATGTTAAGGTCTTCCATTCATTATGTCTGCATTAGCTGAAAACAGAAAACAGCATCCTAAACAACTTACAGAGAACACAGAGCAATGTTGAAAAGATCTGCAAATAACCATGAACAATGTAATTCTTTTCGTGGCCTTTTAAAATGATGAAATGAGGAAATCAGTTACCAAGGGTTGCACCTGCATTGGCAACCATGACCAAGTGAAGGAAAATGGAACCTCATCATCTTAACATTTATAATCTGGAGTAGAACCCAACCATCTGGAGATATATTTCCGATGCATGAAAATGCATAGATAGTATTTTATGAGATGGTATAATTGCACCATAATGAATACAATCATTTTTTTCATCGCTACTGATTTTCATCCAGTAATCTCATTGAAACCTTGAATCAGAACAGGGGATATGAACCAAGTAACCAACCATATACATAAGCCAAGCTGATTAGTTGTAAACCAAGCAGATTGATAAGTTTCATAACCAGCAGATGAATGAACTGTAGAACACGAGTACGAAAAGATTTTAATAAATTAAAACAAAAAAGAACAATATGTGAGATAACGCAGCACAGCGATTAATAACATATACCTGAAAATGCTTGTAATAAGCATCCCAACAAATATAACGTTCACAGGCAACCAGACCTTAATCAATCTCCAAGTTAGGGGCTCTGTCAAGATTATGCCAGAAAAGCTCAAGAAAGAAACAATAATCACAGATACGAGGTTCTGCATTCAAAGACAGGTAAAAGTTTTACTATCATACACCATTTAGAAGATGAGTGGGAAAATGATGTAGCACATCTGCGTGTGCATGCGTGCATAGCTGACCATATAGTTTGAAATGTACATTAATTCCACAATTAAAATGAAGCATGACGAGAAATTCACCTGATAAACCATTAAAAATATTCCACCACTGAAATCATAGCTTGACAGCACAAACTTATTGACTAGTATCATGCTGCATGAAGAAATGCAATATGCTATCCCAGACAATAAAGCCTGGTTATGAACTTTGCCAAGGACATGTAAATGTGCAGTTCTCTCTCTGTCTTTCACCAGTTTACCATCTTCTAAATCAACATCATCACTGCAGAATGATTTCATCCCCGAAAGTGACCTAACAAAAAGGAAAAAGAAGTAATCAAGACAAAAACGATTCACAATCACATTAACAAGTAATAAATGTTCTCTAACAAAGAATATACAACTTGGATTGACATATCAACATGGAATCACTCATCTCATGGAAGTGCAAAAAGCAACAGAAAATCTCTTTTTCTTCGACCAAAGCTGAATATCGAGCCATGACTTCCACAACCATGGAAATTGTTTGGCTTCATCAAATGTTACTTGATATGGGAACAAGAATAGAAGAACCCACCGATTTGTGTTGCGACAACAAAAGCTCTATCTACATTGCCAAAAACCAAACCTTTCATGAATGAACCAAACATATAGAGATGGATTGCCACTAAGTTCGTGATGAATTTTTGAAGAAAACTATCAAGCTTTCATATGTTTCCTCAAAATTTCAGCTGGCTGATTTCTTCACTAAGCCTCTACGTTCTTCCAGATTTAACTTTCTTTTGGACAAACTTTCTGATAGCACCATAAGTTTGAGGGGGTTGTTAAGAAATAGGGTACATGTATACATATATTACCTATGTTTATGTATGTACATTACATATATAAATATAGGCTAATATATGTTAATAATGTATTATTGATAGGTCATCTTTTTTAGGTTTTATTTTATTATTTTTTGTTTCTTTGTTCTAGTCGTTGGCTAATCCCAACTGCCCTTTTATGAGCCGTTGGAACTAATCCAACAGCTAGTCCTCTCTAGCCTTTCCACTCTTCTCTTGTATAAATACCTCACTATTCCTTGTACAAAGCATGCTGTCATGAACAGCAGTTTCCTAGTTATTGAATAAAAGATTCTTATTCTCCCACTTGGCCTTAGTGCCTATTCTGCTGCATATTTATTTGGTATCTGTTGCAGTCACATTTTCAGGGGCATCCAACAGCTACTTTTTCTAGCTGTTGGAAATCCCCATGGCTCCCTGGTTCTCTCTTATTTATATTTTATAGTAATTGCTTGCCTTCAGTCATATTTTCTGCTAGAGTTCAGCGAGAATTTTTGTGGTCAGAATTCGTGAGCTTTGGGTCCAAAAATCCTTTCAGCATAGACCCCTTGTTTGTTGATAAAGAACAAAAGTACAAAATAATTGAAAAGAACGAGAGAACAAGCTAAATGCGCTACACACTTCCTGCTTCCACCAGAAGGGAAATTACATCAACAGATAAAATTTGATTACAGGAGGTAAGTCGTGAAAAGCTATGAATAAAACAGGGTTCCCAATAGCATCACTTCATTTAAATGGACCTGATTTATCTTCTCATTGCCTGTAGCCATCTCTCATTGTTTCCCTTAAAAAGGATGGGTCTGGAATCAGATGCAATCTCAGATTAGAAACATTTCCATCATCAGCAGCTCAGACTGACACCATTCTCTTCAACATAGAGGAAGCCATCCTTGATTTTAATACCCTCCAGCCACAAAATCCCAGCACAACCATTGCCACTTCCATCAAGCCTGATACAATCTCAAATTCTCAATTGTTCAATCTGGTCTAGTCGAAACCTGCCAGAAAGGACTAAAAACTCTGGTTTTAATCCATAACCGAATGGCCTTTGCAACTTAGTCTGGCCTATCCTGTTTCCAAATCACTTCCATGCAGGAGTTACCCTTTTGGCACTATCCAACTGAATACCTTGATCATCATGAACAATCAAGTTCCTGAATCCAGATGACAACATTAAAACATGACTGCCGACAAAGCTGGATAGCTCTATGAGTGAACCTTCATCCACCAGATGAATGCAGTGACAAACTCCTTGGATGAAATTCTACCAATTCCAAATCTGCTAACTATACTCCAAACAGATTTTTTCAGCAAAAGGTCATGCAAACAGAACATTGGTGCTGGGTTTCAACATTTTTCATACACATCCTACTTCAGTATTAGTGCAATCACTTTTATTTTACAAAATAGTGGTTATCATCAAGATTATTAATGCAGGGAGGGGAAGAATAATTCACTTCATAACATTTGCTAAAAGGTTTAATTTTACAGCTTGTCTATTAATTACAAGTGACCTTAAAATAGGCGCCCCAGTTTCAAAACCAAGGGTCATCCTGCAGCTTTTCTACCACATGCAGTGATATGCACAAAGTGCACGTGCTATCTGTTCTATCACACATGTATCAATGAACATAAGCATATAATAGAATATCTGATCTGAATCATCTGATTGGTCGTACACATGCAATTTGTGCTCGACTTCACCAATCATTTTTAGAAATATACTAGATGGGAGATTAATCGAGAAGGGCATTAAAATTATATCTTTGCTGTAAATGAATACATGCCTGTTTGTAGCTTTTCTTGTACCACTTGCTGGACTTAGAATTTGGCCCAAGGCTCCAGTTTGCTCATGATCAATCAGGCTAACCTTTTCATCATGTGCTGAAACTTCATAGTTCTTGTTTACATTATCCCTCTCACCAATTGAATCCGGCAAGTCAAGGGTACGTCCCAAAGGCATAGTTCTGGAAGACAGTTATGATGTTAGAGCCCCAATTCCACATAAGCAACCTTTTATAATTACTTGTTATCAGAATGAAATGCTGGTAGCTTCTTCTTGTTTTAGAAAGATAAGTAGTTGCTATAATTCCATTTTTCATGCTGTCGACCACATTTTTATATGTGACAGAATGTCACTATGGCAGAACAGAAACACATTGGGACAAGACGTCAGGATCCCTTATCTAATAACACATGCTGATAAAGCATGTGGTCGTGGAAACAAGGTATCATGCAGCTGGTGCCCAGGAGAAAACTAAGTTCATCATCAAGAACTTGATCCTTTGTCAAACTGCATAAAAACACATAGCTCTCCTGTATGGAAGGGCCATACCACCAAAACAGAATATGGTAAGAGGAACCCATGAACAAAAAGCGTGATGTTAACTGATGTGTAGTCAAAGCCAATGAATCGACAGAAGTGATTATAATGTATACAATGCTAATTTCTTAGAGGATGTGCATGTCACACAAAAAATTACTTAAAATATATCCTCCTTGGAATGGAGCTCCTTTTTTCACTCAACAAAGATGAGTTTTGCTGATCAGCGGGGAGGAAGACCAAGCAAGATTCTGACAAAGCCATGCCCGGCTAACAAGGTGTGTCTGAATATCCTAAACATGCGTCTGAGACAGCCCGTTCCAGACATGTTAACAATAAGAGGATGTGTCGGACTCTCTCTCTCAAGTCACACCCATGCCAGCGACTGGACTCGGTGTTATTTTGGGGATTAAAAGAAAAGCACCGAGTCTCAGATACTCAGTTTTCTGTCTGATTGAGTAATTGTACCACCAAAGCTAACACTAAATTGCAAGCTCATAAACCATGTCACATGGATTTCTTCTGCAGATTGTCTGATGGACATCTACTAGAACCCCAAAGTTGTGATGAAGGACACAGCAGCGAGAAAGAACATCCTACTCAATTGTGTGCTTACAACAGGACCAATATTTTCAAAGACCCACCACTATAGCCTTCTTAAGCGAAAAACGAAAACAATAGCTCTTGCCCATGTATTCATTTCTAAGTAAAACAAAAGGCAGTTCCAAGAAACGAAAACCGTCCAAATGCTCTATCTGTTTATTAACACAACCAACAACGGAAATCAAGTGCCCAGCACACCGATAACTTCATAGTTCTTTATATGGTAGCATAAAAAGATGTTTATGGGGAAAGAACACCCTTTTGTACTCGTATACAGGCAAAAGCAGCAAATTACTATAGAACATCTTATGCAGCAGATGAGATAATAAAAATTGCATCTCTAGGACCAACTTTCAAAAGACTGAGCTTAAAACGCAACGTCAAGATCTCATTCCCAATTCAGTAAGCACCATCAGAACTACAAACTGAACGCTGAGTCTGTGACTTTTCAGAAAAGTAAAACCCAAAGATAGGTAAAAAGGCCGTGAAAGAAGGAAAAACACCGAAATCATTGACATACCTCGATCCCATCAGAACAACGATATCAAGAACTATGCCTTAAGATCACGCTTGCAACTCGGAATCACAATTTTCCAGATGCCATCTTCATTAGCGAATCCAGAGAACCTGAAAGTTCAATGCAAACTGAAACAAGTGGTCAAAAACCACTTGCAGCTCGTGAAATAAGCTCAAATACAAACCAAAAGATTGCTCAAAACTCCCAACAGTTTTGAATACTCCTGGGATTTTACCTTTTTACTGCTGGATAGAGTTGGCAGCAACACTAGTAACCAGGCATTTGAAACGTCAAATAGAGACAAACAAGAATTGAATAAACTACCGTGGCAGAGCTTGTTCAGAAATCACACCTATATTATACGTACAGACAGAGGGAGGGAGAGAATTCAATTACTTTAATCACTAGCTTAGTTTAATCTAATAGATAGAGAGGGAGGAGGGGAGCGACAGATGGATTGGAGAGAGAGAGAGAGAGAGAGAGAGAGAGAGAAAGAGAGAGAGGGCGGAGAGCTGAAAGGGAGCCCGTTGGTAGAAAATTCGATGTTAGGAAGGTGTCAGGACAAAAATCGCCGCTATGGTCCGCTCAATAGCGTGAAGCTTTTCTGTTTATCTCTTTCTAATTTTACTTGCGGGCTCATCTTTTACCTATAAAGTCTAAAAGAGCCTCAACCTCATAAATTTTACTGTTAACTGACAAAATAAAGTGCTTGATTTTAATGCCTGACGACTTCGGGACTCGTGTTTTTTGGTTTTTTTATAGATTATTCTATAAATCCAATTGGGTGGTCTATAATTTCCTGAATGTCACGCAGTTACATATAAATATGTAAAAAATGAGCACTTTTTT
The DNA here is from genome assembly GCF_008831285.2 of Nymphaea colorata. NCBI lineage: Eukaryota > Viridiplantae > Streptophyta > Magnoliopsida > Nymphaeales > Nymphaeaceae > Nymphaea > Nymphaea colorata. Next base: position 695,961 of record NC_045138.2, on the reverse strand, counting down.
AATGAATTCATCTTTGGAAAAAATAATTGTCATTTCATTCAGCCGCTTTTTAAACAAGCTTAAGCGCATTAATGAAATATGTTTTATGGATATAAACATAAGTTTAGTCAGGAATATACGTTGTATTTTCTAAGATGGATTTATTTGGTAGTTTACAATTCAAACATTTTCGGAATAAATTGTCTGAATCATTTACGTGCGCTCCCGCTGGCAGCCCCACCAGTACCTTCTTCGTCTAGTTTTGACCAAAGAAAATCCATGTCCGACCGAAAAGATTTGGATTTTCATATTTTTATTTTGAGCTTTGAGATTCTACATGACTTCTTGTTTGAATTTGATCATGTTATTTTGACTGTTGTGTATCTTAGTTTTAGCTTTAGACTTTAGTTATAAACCATAATTGTTTTTTACATATAGGAAGTTAAAATCTGTCAATGGTTAAAAATTAAAAAAGTGTATGTAAAAATAGTTGCAACACATGTATTTGCAACGGTTTATGGTGCAGTAATGGTCAGTAAATCTTTTTTTTTTTTTAATTTTAGTCATTTGACGCATCTGACATCTAAATTCATTGAGATGTCCTTGTGAGCCACTCTCTTTAACTTTTCCTTGAGGCAATTGTCCTTATTTTTAAGAAGCATCTTTCTCACTCTAGGGAATTCACATCTCATTAACTTGTGGTCATTATTCCCGCTCACTTGCCTTGACTTTTTCTTCTAATGGCAGTCTTTCTTGCATGTAAGCAGAGGTAAAGTTAGAAATTTTTGGCCGAAAGACATTATTTCATGAATTTTCATTCTTTAAGAGGTACTAAAATATATAAATAAACAAATATTTAAAAGCACCTTTTTGTAAATAAAAAAAATTGAGAGCTGTTGGGGCTCTGCCAATATATTTAAGAAGTCATTGACTTACCCTCCGGCAGCGCAAAGGGCTGGCAAAGGTCATGGTCCCTCAGATTTCGAGAAAGAAAAAAATTAGGATTTAAAAAAAAAATACCGTATCCCTTGTAAAACTTTTGAAAAATATAATCCGATCCTCTTTAAAAATAAATCTTGGCTCCAGCCATGTATCAAGGAGGTCAATTTTTTTTTTTTAGTAGATTGATAAAATATTTTTTAGTGTATTTCATGAATCTGCCTCATATTTATAGAATAATTAGATATTGTTTACCAAAAGGACATGAAAGGAAGAGGTCAGCCTATGGCTTAGGGGCATGATTCGATACAAAATCCATGCATAAAATGAGATATTAATGTGGAGAATCCAATGAAACTTGCTGGTAAAGGTGAAGCAGGATCCGCTTGATTCGGCCATATGAACCACTGCTGGATCAGATCCAGAATTTTGACCAAACTACCCAAATCTCATAAGTTGTGCAAAAAAAAGACTCTTGACCTTGTTTGCGGCTTGAAACATGTCTTATCCGATCAAATTTATAGTCTTTTGACCAACATACTTCCTTGGCATATTTTGTATAGCGGAAACATGATATGCCCACACATTAAAGAACCCAATTTATTTTTTCATTAAAAAAATATATCTTTCTAAATCATGTCTATTATGTTTTTAAATACTTTTAAAACTTACAACCTGTTTTGATATATATATACACACTACATGTCATATGTTGTCACATGACTGAAAGGTAAAAATATATCATAATTAAGAAACAGCTCTCATTATGATGCACAATGATTCATTGTATTTTTAATAGTGATTCTTTTTGGTTTTAGTAATAGATTTTTCATTTTTAACCATTCAACATATGTCAACATATAATTATTATATGCACATATATATTGGAATCAGCTGGCGGCATATGTGGCTTTTTTTTTTGTCCTTTAAAGCCTTATACAAAACGGACATCTAGTCTCTAATGTACCTTTTGCAGCTGTTTTTACTTTTTATTGGTACCACAAAAAAAAAATCTAGTCATATGCAACAGCTGATTATATATATATATATATATATATATACTTGCCTACATTAAATTCTTACCTGCTACAAAGAGAGCACACATCTCAAGAAATAAACTATTCCTTCACCCATTTTTCAAGACGGCAGGACAGAAGCATCTAAGGTGGGGTCATTAAATTGGTCTGAAATTAGGGTTTGATGCCCTAAAGGATTCCCACGTTAATGCTGCAGGTGTTTGCACATACGAAATTGCAAGTCACAGAACCATCTAAGTTAGTAATTTTGTTTTTATTTGAAGCCTCCTGTTATTACATTAATTTGCTACTTAGTTAGTGGGTTTCCAATGCTTGCTCAGAGGACAATTGTTTTTTGTGCCCTTTTTTCTCACAAAAAATTGATCTCTGCTATAGATGCCTTATTTGTCTTTCTAATTAAAATCCCACTCTCGAATAATGTTTTGCTTCTTAGTATCTCTTACCTTTCAAGCGGAATTACATTCTTTCGTAGATTTCTAAGCAATTATTCTTTTGCAATCAAAGTAAAGGGCTTCCTCGCGAACACGACTGCGACAGGCATTTTGGAGCCACGTGCCTGTGCGATAGCATATTCGAACTCGAAAATATATGCTTAGATACTAAGCCAAAAGATGCCTGCATATCAGATTCATGGCCTCATTCAAATTGAAGGTACTTTATCTGAACACTTTTGAGGGAGTTCATATTATATATGGTGTTTTACTTTTCTGTATGAAAACAAAAGTTTGTCAGCTTTGACGTTTTCTGCAATCTAACGAAAGGGCCTCCACCGCCGTCATTTTATTATTTTATGGGCTTCATTTACAGCAGAGCAGTACAATTAGCACTTCTAACATTCAGCAAAACTGTTATTTTCTCTAAATAATAACTTAAAAAGAATCTAAAACAAAAAGGTGGTAGCTGATGAGAACACAATCAAGACAAAAGATGGACGACACGAAAGAGTTGACTGTCCTTCTTTTTTTAAAAAAAAGGTGAAAACATCGGCGAATCAAGGAAAACAGAAAGAGGGAAAAGTTCAAAGGTATCTTTTTTAAAATTCCAAAATGAAAAATGCCTCTTTGTCACGTTTTCCCATTGTTTAAGAAAAAGTATGTTTTTTAATTTACTTTATTCTTCTAGGACTCTCAGAAAATTGCTTTTTTAAATATATTTTAAATTTCTTTAACTTATTATTGAGTATTTTGAATTTGAACAATATTTTTTGTAATAAATAAGTAGAAAACTCAATTTTCCATTTCTTCTATTATTTCTGTATTTTAATTTTCTGAACTCATCAGGTTCTTCTTCTGAAGAAAAAAAAATCAATTAATACCTAAGAAAAACATTTGAGGGAACAAGTGAAGAACAAATTGAACAATGTGTCAATGTTTTACTACGAATCCAAGCCCCAGACATCTAGGTGAAACTATATATATATATACTTTAGCCTCTAGCTAAGCTGGACTACTGACAAAAGGACTGAGTTCAAGTAGTTAGTTACCTAGGCTGCTTGGAGTTTCATACAACTTAGGGAATGCATATAAATTTATCTGTGATGGTTTAGTCAAGATACTCAAGGTCATTACTAACCAAGGAAATGAATGGCTCTATGTTGTTTTACATTGCTAAGATTAAACACCAACAACCTGATTTGCATTCACCCGAACAGAGTCTGACATAGCATTGACTGTGTGCATGGTGAGTCCAAAGCCACACCGTGTCCGGCCGTGCCAAGTCTGTGCTACATAGCTTCGGTAGCACATGAATTGTGAAGCAACTATCTAAGCAGATAAACCATGGATAAAGTAATAAAAGAACGGATTTATCTCACAAGTGCAACTTTCATGATGGATGGGTTGAATACTGTTGGGCAGGATCGTCCATTGCCTATCAGTCATTGAACGAATTTGGGAAAAAAAAAAAAAAGAGATCCACTATTCACTATGATCACTACAGTCAGATACATGATAGGTGATAGGCTGAAAAGAAGCTATACAGGCTGCACTTGGTAACAGTGATGAGGATTTTGGCATTTGCACAATTTTGTTACATATCGAACAACACATATACAACATATTATTAGGACTGCAGAGAATGAAACAATTGAAGGATCATTTAGAGAAGGTTGTTCAATTATCTCGGAAATTAATGTTGGTTGTAGTCTCCTCTTTGATGTTGCTTTCATATTCGCTCATAATCAAGCTTATCAGTCTGCAAAAACATAAAAGATAAATATTATAGGCCATACATACGGGAGATCACTATAATTTCAGTCAAGGCATTCTTAATCGTCATACCTTGACGAGCATGTCAGTTGGAAGCCATGCAGGAGCAGTTGGTATCCCTACCCAGGCAACCTATTGGAGGAATGAAGGCCAGTCAGATAGCAACAGAATTGACTGTAAACTTGTCTTCAAAGTTAGATCATGAAAATATAGAGGGCAGAAGCAATTCCATATGAACCAACAAGGTTCCACTTGCTACATGAACTGGCTAAAAGCCTCCAAACTGAAGTCGATCAGCAAACAATTGGGAGACTTCTGGTGGCCAGAGGCATACTTGCGTTTTATACTAACAAACAACCAAGATGGGATGTGGCAACCATTCGTTGCCTGATTAGCATGCTTAACAAGTTCAAAACGCTTGGTGGTCTCCTCTATCATAGAAAAAGAGAAAAAGAAAAGGTGACTAGAAAAGAACTGCCTCCATTTGGAGAAGTCATTACTTTACTCTTCACAATTCCAGATTTGCCAACCTAAACGAATCTGGGTGAGACAGGCATAGTGACTGTACTATTGTCGGGCCATAGAGTTCCAATAAACTGTTTATGTAGTAAAACCATAACGAACCAACTATTCAATGTGAAAGAAACATCTCTAGACATTGGTCCAGATTAAGAACGAGCATACAAATGAAATGAACAAACACCCTCTAACATACCAGTGCATGCTCTCCAGTCTCAAAAATGCGAATATCCAGGACCTACCCACATCATTCACACAGATAGTCAGTAGAAAAATCCAATTAAATACAGAGAACAACCAAGATACTGTAAACCCATGAGAAAGGCTGCATCAAGAATATGCACTTTCCATAATCTGGAATTTACAGTTTACAGAATGAGCTAAAAAGCAGAGACTAGTGATGCAACAACTTGCTAACTGTCCACCGTTTCTATGATTATTCTATCAAAAATCAACTTAAAATCTCATGAGATGCTTAAGAAACATATTGATAAACAAAAAAGTGGTTCATTTGCTCACCTCACCACGGTCTTCATAGATGTAGTCCAAGCCTTTATAGTAAGGTGGATGCCCAACCGATAGATACTTCCATCAGAAAAGACAGGAATTAGCAAATATGCCAAGGCCGTGCAAAGTAACCAAATGCTGCCTGTTGGAACTTTTTTATTGGCGTACAGTAAATTATTTAACCAATTTCAGAAGAACTTTATGCATTAAATATTTGATTCATTTTCCCACTTAAATTTATTGAGGGAAGAGAGAACAGGGCAGGAATAAACATATAATCCAATATTGATCACCAACAAACCAAAAGAATGAGGCACATGAGAGTGTGTGTGTGAGAGAGAGAGACAGAGAGATAATTTTCTGTCTGTACTGTTTAGCTTTCTCTACCATATGTTACGGGGACCCTCCATCTGTTATTCTCTATTCTCAGGATACTTACTTCATTTATTATTGTTTCACCTTTATAAACAAGTTTCTGCAGCACTATAAGCAAGGTTTCAGTAAAAATAGTTCTGAATCTTCACCGTACACACCATGATGCAAAGGATGCATCTTAGATTGTCCAATTTGTGCTTTAATTCATTATTTTGTCTTCCATCACTATATACAATTTTATGGAAGTCACAGAGTGTGAACTTTCAAGATGTATCAAATATGTGTGTGTATATATATATATATATATTAAGATTACATATATGCACTTTCTACATAATTGATTTGTGTATATTTATACTTTATAGTTGTATAAGGTTTAGCTTCTTAGGTTTAGTTTCTTACTCCTTTCTTTTGTATTTATTCTTGCAGTACTTATCTTTCCTGCTAAGAAGTTGCTGAACTAGCAGTTGGCTGGCCTCAACAGCTACTTATCTATCCGTAGGCTAGCCCCTTCTTCATCTTCTTTATGCTTTTCCATATATAAAGGGATAATTCCCCCTCGTATTTGATAAGGCTTGTAAAGCCAAGTTAATGTGGACTTTGGCATTCTTCTCCCCTTCGATTCTACTTTGTGAAGAGCCATTCAGTGCTCTTATGTTTGTTCTTGAGACTGAGAGTGTCCCACTCTCTTGTGTTTTCCGATAAGAAGATTTTGTTGTGCTTGTGCTATTTGAAGCCAAGTTTCTTAAGTAGTCCCATCATTACAATCAGCATCTCATGTGGAAACACAAGAAATGTCAATTCCGAAAGTTATTGGTCCTTGCAATGCATAGAAAAATGATTCTGATTGTACTGGTACCTCTAGTTCAAGCTAGAGGCATTCTTATCATACATTAGTTCGGGAAGCTGACTTTGAAAATACATGTCCTGTACCGTTCTCAGCAACAGGTCATTGTGATGTGATTTAATATGGAGATTCTTTATGAAGTGAGGGATTTTTCTCAGGGACATTCGTTTGGATCCTTGGCTTTTTGAATGACTACCAGAACTACCTTCACCAATTGTTTATTTTTATCTACTAGAGTAAGATCCATCAAAGAAGAAAAAATGGTAGATCTACAAGGCAAACTACCATTGTCACTTGGCAAAGGCAATGGTTGCCTCCATTTCATGCCACTTGAGCTAAATCAATATCTCTATGCCACCTAGGCACACCTCTACCTGATAGGAATGGTTATGTTTCAGAAGCTGGTTGCTACATCGAGCAAGGAAAATTATATATATGACTGAAAATTGACTACCCATGTGATAGGTGGCTTGCCTATCATCTTATTATATTGTTTATTGCAAGGACTAATGAAAGTTCATCCTCTTTATTCTATTCAAATAAACTTATGAAGTCTCTTACACATGGGCCTCCACAAGGAGACAACTGAGACATCTAATTTCTAATAGCCTGTAGGAAAAATGTATGTGCAAACAGTCATGCATGATCATTCCCTTTGATCAACTCACTTTTCCTTCCCTGTTATAGTTTATCGAATATCTGTCAACATGAGAAAGTGGCCAACTGTAATAAATGCCAAACTCGAACCAAGCAACTAAAAATCTTAATTTACTGGATTTGATTTGCATCTGATACAAATCCAAAATCTGATGTGACTCAGACCGGGTTATGTTAACTTTTTTTTTTAAGAAAAAACAATATATAACTTGTCTTTTAATCGTAAAAAGTTTGTAAAATGACTTAATTTCACTTATATGATTCAAAAAGAAGTCAAACTAACATAAAGTGAAGTCACAACTAAGTTCATCCTCCATGAATTGCTGCAATTGAGGAAAGGCATTTATGTAAAACACAAAGTTAACATATTGAATGAAGAGACATTAGGAAAACTCCATCAATTTTGTTAATATTGCTCGACTTTAACAAACAAAACCTGTATCTTCAATAAAGTAACAAACAGAACCTATATCTTAGCCTGTACCAACTATCAACAGAATAAAATATTGAAGTATGAACTAAAACAAGTCCACCTACTGGGTTCACCCGAGAGGGGGCAAGCCGAGCCGAGTCACCGGGTTGACTTGGCGAGTTTTAAGACATTGGTTCCAACTGATTCTTGCATAATATCTAGCTTTGTTCTTTTCTTGATTTCAGCATCCAACATTGATATAGAATCTATCTTTTTCTTGCCTTAGCTTTTTTCATGCTTTATTAGGTTTGCTAACCTTAATGAGTTGCATTAGCTGATGTGGATGATGAGTTAAACAGTGACATTTTGCAAAATTTGGTATTTTATTTTCTATACAGCAATGTGTATTTACGTGTGGCTTTTCTTTTGTTTTCTTTTTTATTTCGCCTAAAGCAACAATTGTCTTGTACGATTGTGCAGTTTCCTCTTCAGGTAGATCTAGTCATTGTCTTGTTTCTTCACGTCTAACTCTTTATCCAGCCTTTTCTGTTAGTATGAGGAAATAAGGATACTTTGTTAGAGCTGACCCTTTTTCTTTTTTCTTTTTTGGGATCACAAGCTGGGACTAAGCAAATTTGTCACTGCCACTTAGGTCCAAGTACCAGTGTTGGTAGGGAAGATACAGGACACTGGTACTTGGACACAATATGCCAAGTCCAGAAATGAGTGATCACACTCACATCCACATATGAGGCAAGTCAAAAAAACCATCGCAAAACAGCGTGAGGTCATTGAAAATTTTGCCACCCAAATATAAATTTGTCAACAACTGTTTGGACAGATGCTATTCAGAAATTGAGTAACAAATGCAGCTTCACCGTTATCATAACTTGATGGAAATGCTATTAAGTGTTGCAATAATTTCTGAAAATCTGACAAATGAATTTGATTAACCTAATAAGAGAGCCAACAGAGAATTGCTTGAGAATGTCTATTAACTAAAGAAACTTGCCGACCTCACGAATAAAAAAAAATATTTGATTACACACCCGATGAAAGTCTCACAAAAATGCAGACTTTGCTGTAATCCACAAAATCCCCACAAAGAACAACAAGCAAAACTACCATTCAGAATCGAGCTTTCTCATCAACTAAGAAAGTAAAACAAATAGATAAACAAGCACATATGCTTACATTGATACTGTCGAGATACTTTTCTTTATCCACCCTCACAATTTGGCCTTTCTTCACTGTACCAAGTTAAAAAACAAAAGGGAAAAAAAAAAAAACTAAACTTGCAGGAGAAAAAACTAGAAAAATGCATCCATAAATGGAGAAACGAATCCATACTCGAGTAAACTGGCCTTTTTGGTGGCTTTGGAGCGGCGGGGACTTCAGCACCCTTGTTCTCAGCCAGCTTCTCGTCTCCCGGCTTAGCAGAGGTGGAGCTCGTCGCCATGACTGGAGGCATTTTTGAAACTTTTACGAGGGGAGAAGGACAATATCTTAAATGGGGAACCCTGGAAGACAGCATGGGAGGCAGCACAACGGAGGAGGAAGGGGTGAAGGTAGCCATTGGCAGAGAGAGAGAGAGCTCCAGGCTTCTGACACGTCAGACTCACTCCCCTTCGCTTTATCAGTGCTGGAAACGGATCGGATATGGTTTAGATCATGCTTGGGGAGAATCGGTTTCCCAATGTATCCGAATCAGAGAACAGATCCAAATCTGAGAGTATGAAGCAAGTCTAGATCCAAACACAACGGTGTGAACCGTGAACAAATTGCGTTCGATCCAACAATGTAAGCCTGACAGCGTCTTGGTTTGATAACAAAGAAGAATTCCAAGTAAAATTTACATTGTTTATGTCTTCGGAGAAAGGTGCAAAGTGGAAACATTTGGGTCTTTTATTTGAGAAGTTACCCTCCGGGCCCTTTCTTCAGTTCACTTTTTGTTTCAATTCAGAGGTAGATTTTGCAAAACCTTGTTTTTGTTTGGGAAAAGATTTTGCAAAACCTGGTTTCAACGAGGTTTTGAGCCAAACTGTGTTTGGCTGTCGTCAAACACCCCCGAAACAGGGTTTCGGAGACAAAAACAAGGTTTTTTACTCTGAAACCCCGTTTCAAGGTGTCATCCAAATGCAGCGTTACTTTTATCTCGCCCCAATTTTCTTTTTCCTTTTTTCTTTTTTTTGACAACCATTTTCTTCTCACTGAAATTGATAAAGCTTAGAAAAGGATTGCAATATTCATATGTAAGTAACTGCCAAGACAATTGTGAACCATATTTGTTTCTATTACTGAATATTCATAATAAGGAGAAAAACACTCATGGTCAGAGTTTAGTATTTATGAAAGTCAGGATTCAGACTTTGAACCATTAAATTTTTGTCTAGGCTTCCCTTCTTTGAGATTTAATTAGTTTGTGTAACGTACAAAAGAGAGAATTATCTCAATAGAAATCCTCCAATGCCAACTGGGCATTTTCTCGGGGTATAAAGTGATTCAGTGGCCAGCATGTAACGGAAACTAATAAGACACTATTTATAACTGACCTAAGTAACGACGATATGCACAAGAGAATGGCCTCTAACCACGAAAGCTACCAATTAATTGAGTATTGCGCGTCAACCATGCACTCCACAGCCACAGTAGTTACGATTACTTCGACGCCTCTATGCCCTCCTTTTCCTTTAACAGCTCCTGGCGTGAACCTAAGAGGCTATCCCCAACTGAGACTCAAATGATATAACTCTAGCAGCCATCATGCTTCAGAGCACATGTTCTTTTATGTTAGGCTTGTGAGTATCAATGAGGTATGAACTTCAGTCAATATCCTTGTGAAAAAAATATTGCAATTTGGGATTGATAGCAGCAAAAAAAAATTCTAGCCAGTCAAGTTAAGCGCAGCAGGGCATGTACCATCACGAAATTTCGAGCCTTTCTGTCAGTCCATTGTTAAAGAACAGAGAAAAATCAATCCGCAATAAAAATAAATGACAGATAGAGAGATTGAGAGAGAGAGAGAGAGATTCCATTAGTCTTAATGCGGCATGTACACCTTACCGTCTTTAGCCTTACATCAATACGCACCACTCTGCATGTCTCTCATCCCAAAGTAAATTCAAATGGAGAGAGAGAGAGAGAGAGATTCCATTAGTCTTAATGCGGCATGTACACCTTACGTCTTTAGCCTTACATCAATACGCACCACTCTGCATGTCTCTCATCCCAAAGTAAATTCAAATGGAGAGAGAGAGAGAGAGAGATTGATTTCATTAGCCTTAATGGAGTTTGTACCCCTAACTATTTTTCAATGCAGATAAAAGTTACATTAGCCTTAGATCAAATATGTACCACTCAGCATGTAAATCCTACCGTGGTTGACAGACATGAAAATCTGAGCCGTGGTCCATGTGACAGACATGAACAGGTAAATAAGAAGTTGCACAAGTGCATCCACGAATTTTAGCCTGAAACTGTCTTCGAACAAGGATATCGAAGATAAAGACAAAATTTACAGCAATATAAATTGGAGTCCTGACTTGTAAAATATTGAAACAAACTTGCCGATTTCTCATTTGGACATCTGGATGATCACACTAACATGCAACGAGAGCCAAAGAGAGTATGAATCTCATCTAGCCTACAATGACGCAATGCCTATACTTCAATCAAATTCTTGGCGAAGTAGCTAACAAAAACAAACCAACCAATGAGAAGAAGAGAGAAAGATGCCAAACCAATCACAGTTGGCCAGCCAGCCACTATAATCCCCGCACAGAGCACCACAATAAAGGGCAGAAAGGACCGGACAACTGCACCATGGTTGACCCACTTGCCCTTGAACAAGATGAGGACTGCCAAATTGACAATGTTCCATCGCATGGTTCCCCCATATGAGAAGCGGTTGAGACAGTTGGCCACAAAAGAATGGCAGTTACACGTGAAGAGGTTGTAGGATTTGTGCTGGAAATTTTGTGTACTTGAGCGCAACGCATCATCCCATGTAAGGGCTGTCCCATACTCCGCATGCTCATAGTTGTTTTTGCATGTATGCGCAGCCAAGTGAGGTGGGAAGCAACACTGGACGTTTTCCAAGATCAAGAGAACAGAGATATGAATCACTCAGATGGCCAAAAAGGTAACCCAAATTTTGGTAGCAAGATAAGAAACAAACTTTCAATAAGTTTTTCCAAAATTTTAAAACAAAAAAGGCATGCACTTGATCTGAGCTATCAAGTGTTCTGCTAATTCATTGCAGAAAAAGGGAACGCTAAAACACATGTTTGGGATTACCAACATTTTCTACAGCATGGAGAAAGTTCAGGATACGTCATTTCCACCCTTTTATGTTTACATGAACACCTAATTTCTGCCACGAGAGGTGTCAGAATACTAAATAACAGGCCACATAAATGTTCTGAAAGTGACATGAGCACAAGGACTTCGAAGTGTTCAAAGAGCAGACTAAAATTTAAACAGATCCCCTCAAAGGTACATGTTCAGAGCATTTCGTGAACGTTAGTAACATATGAGTGGCATTTTGGTGTATCTGGAAAATGAGCGGTGCTTAACCTCTATCAGAAGGCAGGAAGCTCAATTACAAAAATATCAGGAAAACCAACTCAATATCACACTCAGGTTTAGAAAGAAAAAGGTATAAATTAAATAGAAGTTCAATGATGACAATCAATTCCAGGATGTATCATACCTTTTCTCTATCAAGTTGGATGTACCTTGCCACTGCACCAAATGCAAAATTGTCCACATTAACAAAATTGGAACCTGCAAAGTCCAATATGGTCCCATCCTCTTTCGCTATACCGACATGTCCAATAAAAGGAGCCAACCAAGAGACTATAGGAAGAGGAGTCCAGACTATGCAGCACGGAAATCTGGCTCTTTTAGGATCCATGGGGGGGAGTGGCCACTTCTCGTCAAGCATTCTTTGATGTGGATTCTCAGAAACAGTATTATCAGTTAGTTCCATTACTAACTTTTCTGATTAAAGACCTCAGGTCATACAGGCTTCAACTTTCAAATCAGTGATAAAGTAATTTATATTTCCATTCGAATCTGGATCACGATATTTTACTTACTGATGCACTTTTACCAACAGGAAAACCTGAAAATTGTGATGTCAAAAGAAATGTGAGTTTAACTAATACAAGATGATATATACCACCATAAGCATTAAAACACTGTAGCAGATATAAGTGAAGGTTCCTAAATATGACAACACATTTAATAAGCATTCTAGGTTAACCTATAGGAAAGTAAATTCAGTTCATGAAAGAATATCTAGCATTGTCTTTGAACAAAAACTTTGTTGACTCGAGGGTCAAAGACAGTTTCCAGCAGTGATAATCATAATGAAGTAAGAACAGAAAGAATTGATGGCAACAAACAAAGTACAAATTCAGTGAATAGGTTAAACTAGTATCAAGCTTGAATAATAAAGGACAAGAACATATCAACAAAATAGGGATATAGTTCAGACAAGAACGTATGACAAAGGAGTCCAAATTTGCAAATAGGAATCTTGATCAAAATTGGATCAAGCATCTAAGAAAATCTTCATGCAATGCCTTAAACAACCATTTCCTTCTGTCTCTGATCCCAAGAAGGGGATCCCAAGAGGGGGCTTGAACAAGTCCATACATGCTATATTGTGATGGTGCCAGAGACGTAAACTTTGGGTATAATGCCCCAAAGTTCTGAATTATTCTATTTCACGTTGTACCAAATGCCTCAGAACCGTAAGTCAGAAACTTAACGGTGACACTGATCAATAAGAGCACATATGATGAGGCCAGAATCATGAACAATGGTCGAAAAAACCTAAAAAATCAGTACCAAAACAAACACCAAGTCATAAAGCAAGTACATGTGAATAAAGCTGAACACACCCATGATTCTCAAAACCGTAATCATATTCAGGAAGCTGTATTGGAATCAGAACTTCAAAGCACTTAAATTTCAAACTTGTAAAGGGATATTCTAGAAGCAGGAAGTAAGTATGAACATACTGAAACTAGTCTCATTTTCGGATGAATCTCAGGCAGCAAAAATCCAACATTACATTTAAATATTTGGTTTTTCTGAAAAGTTCTTCAACAGATGCCATCCTACATGTTGCACATAAAAATGTAAATATAGCAAGAACCATTGATAACACAAAACAACTGAATTCATCCAATATCATGATAGAAGCATGATGGTTTTGGAATAACTAATTTGGCAAATCATGCACCTTTTCTGCATCTATTGGCTTTTCAAATTCTTCGTCCAAACTATCAAGTTTGCAACCCAGTACGTGGTATGTGGGTGGAATCACTTAGGAAGAAATATTTGAATATAAGAACACAAAATGAGAACTTTCAGACGCAGTAGAACTGTTGAAGGAGTAGTCCTGATCTCTAGTATAGGATGTCAACCGTCCAGATCACTGAGTGACATCAATCCACACCATGGGAACCCCAATTTTCACACCACAAAATTAATGTTAAAATCAGGACTCTCACTATTATCAATCCACAGAACCTGGACTTCCTCACAAACTCATATTTCCATATTGGGATTTTCAATCATGTGAGGAAGAACTCCCGTGTTGTAAGAATTACTGCTCCTGTAAATATTGGTGCCCGCATGATTCTTAATTGTGTGAATCTAAATTAATCCCCTGCAATAGGATATTAGATTCCTGAAGGAATAGGGATTCCCAAGTTGATAGGAATTCTCAATCACCAGAATTGGAATTTCTGACATTCCAACTTCATTGTTTTCAGTTTGATTCTTTTGCAGAGTAATTCCAGAAACTATGATCTCCGTGTTCTACAATCATGGACAATTACCAAGACAATTCAGTGATTCACAAGAAACAGAAGTTAAGTTGAGCAATTACTTGCCATTGCTCATTCTTGCCAACTCCAGTCACAGCCTTCTCATATCTCAAAATACATTTACCACAGCAATGCAGACTGATGGTCTAGGTTCTAGCATATCGAACTGGGCTTGAAGAACATTCGGCACAAATAGCGAATAAGCTTCACAGGAACCAACCAAAAACAAGAAAAGCATATTGGTTCAACTAACAGATCTTAGCATACATATATACCTGCCAACGGAGGTCTTACCACTAGTCAGGAGTAGCTATATAGTCAAGAGTGTATAAATGAAAGAAGACTCGTAACTATGTTATTGTGAGCACAATAACAAGAAAACCGTAAAATTTTTCATGGGCAGCAGGATCTACCAAAAGTCACGCACCATACACGACGAAAGCAGAATCTGATCAAACATTATTCTTCAATCAATGACTCTATGTAGAAGGACACAGAGGAAGGATAAGAGACCATTTGGGCATCGCATCTCAAAAGAAGAGGAAGAAGAAGAAGAAGAAAAGAGACGATCGCCGACTTTTTAATCCAGCAACGGCCTGCATCAAATTCTTAGAAAGAAATATGCATATATATTCAAGGGCGACGAAGGCAAACTCCATTTTGTTACTACCAACGTCATTCCATGGCTAATATATGAAACAAAAACAGAGATTAGCAGAAGCAGGGGACAGAAAAAAAGAAACGAGAAGGTGCCAAAATTCCTGCGACCTGTCTGCCCATCAATACATCACAACAGCGGCAACCAGAACAAAAATAATTGTGTAATAATATGAAAAGACGTTGAAAACCCCGATACTCATTACGCGCTTACTTGGCAATGACCCCCACATCAGATGCTCGGTTCCTTCTCCCTTTTTCTCTCTCCTTCTCCGTCTTCTTCCTCCTCTCTGTTCTTGATTTTGAGGGATGACCACCTTGTCTCCTAGATAAGTAGTTCGTTTCTTCCGATGCCTTTGAAAGTCACAACACTTCATCGGTCATCGCCATCTGCCTTTCCCGAATGTTCTCGTTCCCCACCCTCCCACTAGACAACCAAATTGAGTCTGTGTGTGTGTGAGAGAGGGAGAGAGATATATAGAAGCCCAATCAGCTTCCTCAGTTGACAGTTCTTCCTTCTCCAGCTAATTATTAAAAAAGAAAAACCAGGAAGGAAAGGGGCAAAAGCAACACTTCTTCCCTTCCTTCCAGTGATCTAGGCAAAGGCCGCTGACTTCCCATTTCTTCCGCCAAAACCCACCGCTAAAATTCCAGGTTATTCACAGTCACACTCGTGCTCGAATCCAATTGGGCACAAACATGATTTCTAGCAAAGCAAATAGAGTACCGAAGTGACATAATAATCTGAAATTGGGCAAACAATTGTTTAAAGAGCATCTGGTTTAGAAAAAACAATTTAGGGCTCAAATTCCAAATTTCACTTCCTACATTTTTCGTATTTGACTTAAAGAACTAGTTTAAGCTTAGGTAAAATAGACAGTCAATCAAAATTTTATGATTCTTAATATTAGAATAGTGATTAACTATTTATTAATGAGTTTGTTATTGCTCTATTAAGTGGTTTGGCCCCTAAAAATTTTTTTGTGACAAAATCTTAAATAATACTATTAATAGTTGGTGAATAAGAATTTTTTTTTGTGGTTTTGGATTGTGGATGGGCATGTCGTTGTATTGACCTCTACGAAAAAAAGAAGAAGCAAAAGTACGAATTTTTTAAAACTATTTTTTGTTTACATGTAGTGTATCAATGATGGAGCTAAATTGTTTTCATTAAAGGGTCACGTTTGTTTACCTTGGATTTGAAAATTGTGGTGATCTGAGTTTACTAAAGATCTTAGATTCATTGATTTGAGGTTGGATCCACTTTCCTCCAAAGAATCCGACCTTAAAATCCTTTTTTTTTTGTTACATCTAGCATGTATTTAAAATCTACTCTACTCAGATTCCATGTTTATCTTAAGAGGATCATGCATGGCACTAATCAAGTTGCAACGTCAAAAACAGTTTTTTTTTTTTTTTGGGGCTAGAGACGCAGACAAGAGATGTATCACCTAATCAAAATCAAATGAAGGGTATGTTTGGCCTTAAGGGGTGCAGTGCAACCAAGTACCATGACGATTCAGAATCCCATATTCCCATGGCTATTGTCACGCTCCGGTGTGTTATTCCTCTGTACTGCAAGCAGTGGCAACTGGCAAGTGCGACACTAAAAACCGTAAGTTTGTTAGGGCCTAAAAGCAATTAGGGCCTAAAAGCAAACCAGAACCTTAGAGGCAGGTTTGAAAGTCTTATTTATGACCAGAGTTACGACACTTCATATGGCTATACGAGCCAATTCAGACTCAGTCGGCCGATTTCGGAAGGGGCTATACCATCCCTCATATTGCATCGACAAATCGGATACATGCATATCAACCGAGGCTTTGGCCTTGCAAGTGTGGCTAGAGAAGACTAGATGAGTTTGCTTCCAATATTGGTCCTAATTGGAGAGAGAAAAAGGAAAGGCATAGTCAAACCTATGATGATAGATTGTTGAGGGAAAAAAAAAATGTGATGGACATTTTCATCATCTACTATTAGCTCATATTTTTTTCATTGTTTTTCTCTCGATAATCTGACAACCCTCATTAGTGAATTGCACCATTCACTCACTAACTAAGAAGTTAAAAGGAACGAAGCTCTTCAGAAAATATGAATACATATGAGAAATAGAGAAGCTGGATCCCTCTCTCTAGGAAGGATCTCCTCAAGGCCACCTGAGAAATTTAAAGATTAAGTTGCAAACATAAAAGTCAATCTATTTTTCTTAAAAGTCTAAAACATCCTTCAAATAGAATAGAAAAAGAAAAAGAGGAAAACTCATTCCCATTTTGAGAGTATTTTGGGTTTTCAACAAACAGTTTAGTCTCTACATTTACAAAAACCACTCTATCCCAGGCATCGATGAGGCCTTGGACCTAGGAGGCATGGGAAAAAGAGGAGCTTTTGGCCCCCTAAATAAATAAATAAATAAAAACTTAAACCATACCATCTGAGTCTCTGACCTGTTTGAACTGACAGTCTACATGGTTTCCTCAAAGTTTGAGGGTTTAATATATAATAATAAAATAATTATGGAAAAGTCAGTTCTCTGCTATTTTCCTTACATAAACGTTGATGAAAATCCAAAACAGATATTAGATTAAAAATAGTAACTTCAAAAGGTTTAATAAAAGTTCTTGAAAAAGCAATAATAGTTTTACTTTGGCACTTCTTTGTTTTCAAAACATAACAAATTTTGCACTTCTTTTGTTTGCCTTCCGTTCCTCTTTTTCGTTGTTCTTTTGAGAAAACGCCGAATACTTGCTTATGCAACTACGAAGTTAAAAACTTTCGAAAGTTCATGAATTCATTACAAACTTTCGGAGGAAATAAATTATAAAAGTTGATGAATTTATTACAGGCCTATCAGAATCCAACCAACTCTTGTACTGTTATTACACTTGCCAGTTCGGTCCGTCATCTTTTTGTTTCGATTTTCAAAGGCACATGGACCATCATCGAATCAGAGCAAATCAATTGCACCCCGTTTCTTCAAAGCAGTACACCGCTCAAAATCCATTGATTTCATGCTGCAAAGAATTCAGACACGACTCATGAATTTGGCCTCAAATCTTCAAATTTTCTTACCATCAGAATTTAAGACCACAAGAAAAAAAAAACATTTTAGACATGTTAATTGTTTAAAATTATATGAAAGAGAGAATGGGAGTGCTCATGCATGCATCTGCTTTAATGTGAGAGAGTGAGAGAGAGACTTACTATTCCATTACAGTACAATGGCAGCTGAGACTTTTTTTGCAAGTGGATCTGTAAGGGATTGGTTTTCGGCTCGGCCCGCGGTTCAGCCAACCTGGAGGTAGGCTTGGCCCACTAAGCCTATGTTTTGATAGGTCCGCATGTGAGATCCGAGGCTATGATAGACCCGTGGGATCTTAAAACTGTGGATTTTGTGGTCCAAAACCAATCCCAATTCAAAAAAAGAAAAAAAAAACTTTTTGACAATGAATATGTAGTTTTCATAAGGCAACATGGATCTAAGTCCTCTAGTTGTGAAACCCACTGCCTGCTTAAGCTGTGACTTTCAACCAGCGTCATAGATATCGTGATATTTTTGAAGATATTCTGATATGAACAAGAAAAACTTTAAAAAAATGAAACAGAAAAATCATGATTTTTGAGAAAACGGGAAATATAGTTATCTTGTTGTTTTCACAAAAAAGAATGTGTTCCTCTCTTTTCATTTTTCTCTTTTTAACGTTGATATCATCATGAAGTCAAGTTTAAACCTTAATTAAATTATTTTTCATCATTTTGTCATCACTAAAACATTCTTTTTGTCAGTTTTATCTATCTCTTTATGTTTTCTTATTTATTTCATTTTCACCTATTTTTTCATTTTTTTAAAGGTTTTCTAGTTTTTCTCAAGATTTTCCTAAGACAGACAATTTTTTCTGAAAAATAAGCGAGAATGATGTTTGCGACAATGTTTTGATGAACTAAAAAAAAACCTCAAAGAGAATCGAGTCTATATGCTTCCATTAACATCATCCAAATAAGAAGCAACAGACATGACCATAATTGTGAACAACTGCCAATTAAGAGAGCAAATCTCTTGAAAGTGCTAGTCTAGATTTCATCCAAGCTGGCCTATAGTTTCTATGCATGGGAAATAATTGAGGTTGTGACTGGCAAATGAATACTCGTTGTTTGATATATGAAACCAATACCCACCTAATCTTTTCCTTGCTTTCAATGAAAAAACATGGACCTTTCTCCACATATGAATGAGAGAGAGAGAGAGAGAGAGAGAGAACCAGTTAACTTTGCCGAGCCAAATATTTGAGAGCGAACTCTTAGTTTGTGCAGCACCAAAGTCCAATATGAGGAACGTCCCTTTTTTTTTAGATGGCCCGATACCCACAAAAAGGGCCAAGTCCCTACGGATGTGAATCATCAGTCACACATAAAAACTACCTCAACCTATCCCATTGTATCTTCTGAGGAGGTCAAGGGATATCCTTGTCCTTTCCCTTTTAGGAGCAGTGGTGATTCCTTAAGAGGTCGTTTGTCATTTTGTTACTATCTAATGAAACTGCTCCAAAATTTTGGGCAGATTCATCAAACCCTACAACATAGTGTTTCATGAACTTGCTCCAAATTTTGGGATAGAATCATTAGATATTAACAATCTGTTATGGGTGCCAAACGACTTATAAGAGGTCATTTGATAGCAAAAATACTTTATGAATGTTTAACAAATAAACCCCCAAAATTGATTAAAGCATATTCGTTAAACATTCATAGTGTTCCTGCTACCAAAAAATTTATAGGGGTTGCTTGATAACAAAATGCAATAATCAAAATTGAATGTTTCTCAAAACGAATGAGAAGAAAGATATTACATAAATCATAGAGCAACTAAGCCCTCTCGGGAGCTTGCTTAAGAATAAAAAAGAGGAATCCTATGGAAATGCCATGCAGTAACGTTTGATCCTATTCGTGGATCAACTAAAATATGCAAAAACTATATTATCTTCTGCCATTATACCAGTCTATTTCTTTTTGCATATGGCATCGCCACTCCCCCTGGTAGCATCAACTAATTCAAAACTTAATTTGAAAACCATATTTGGACCTCAACGTTTTGGAGATGCCCCAAATAATCAACAAATGACAAGTGCTTTAATTTTTTTGTGTAGATCATAAACTTGATGAGTCAATCTAGCTACACGCGATGCTTTTACTGCTATATTGAGAGTTAGTCCACGTATTGCTTAATGTAAAACAGATGGAACAAGAACACTAACAATGTTTCATAAATATATTCAAATTATGTTTCATAATGTTCCTATTACCAAACGCCCCTTACATATATAACATGACCCCAATAAATACTTTGCTCTTGGCTTGTGCAGTAAGTGCATGCACACACGGACTACTCACACACAATTCCAATATGTCAACCGCTCTGACCTGTTAGGCAATCCACACATACACCATGAAGGGTGTCTTGAAGAGTCGTAACAACAAAACAACTAAACAGTGGGATTGAGATCAGATGGCCACCCATTTCACATGGTTGTCAGGGTACCCTCGTCGGCACATTAACTGGACCAAGACTAAATATGCGGTTCAAGTTGCAAAGCGACACGCACAGGTAATGACCTGATCTCAACCCCCAGACAATATGTACAGATGTTGCGAGGAAAAACCAAAAAGAACAGCAGGAAAGTTCAACTACAATGAATATCGGCGACCATATTCAAGGCCAGACATGGAGCAAATAAAGGCAGCTACTTGCGCAAGGGTACGGACGAAATCCCAGCGTATCCATCCAGCGCAAGATTGATCTTCAAACCGGAGGGAGTTGAGTCCCCATTCAGGTAACCCAACTTTTCTAGTGCTGTAAAAACTTGTCGTTTAATGAGTCAGCTCGTGCATACACATGATCATAAAGAAGGCTTCATAAAAGTACAGGTGAAACCTCTTCGTCTTCAGACCTGACCCAGCTGCCTACTGCCTTCAGCTCATAGCCTTTTTCTTTAGTAAGTTCTGGATCAGGCATGCACACAAAACACACACACACACACACAACTGGCCCCTTAAGTAGGTTTTCCAGCGAGAAATTGTGAATATCCAATAAAAGTCAAGAGATTTTATGTGAATAGTGCAAGTTGAAAAAAATGGCGAACCTTAGAAAGCAATTCATAGCTTCTATATTTTTTTCAATACAGCATTTTCTCTGTACAGACAACTGAACTAAAAAGGAAGTATCTTCTCATCAGATTATTGGAAACACGAGGGCCGAGACTGCCATGAATGCTTAACAGTATGGGATCTTGTAGCCACACCAGAGAAATCACAACCCTCCAAAAGGATGATGCTCTTTCCGAAAAAGGTGAAAGAGAAAACTCATGGCAAGTTAGATATGGCTTTTGAATGCAGCAGATATTATATAGTGTCGTCTCTACTCTGCCCGTCCATTACCCTTGGAACCCCTTGAAAGATAAATTACCTATACTCAGTTCGGACTCTCGGCGAGCCATCTGGTGTTGTCATCATCTGGTATATTTCTGGATCGATGTGGTTCGAATTCAGCTGCACCCGTGGGAGGATCGGGTACTCCGCTGGGTAACCACCCCCCCTACTTGCGACAGATGTCAGATGAGGTGGTGAGATCCAGCCGCTCGGCCCATTCCCCATGGTGGACTTGAACTGCCTTAGTGGGCTTGATGAAGGAGAAACAGGCAATGACATATTCCTTCTCGACGTCAATGCTCCACTGCAAGGGAAAGACAAAGTATGCATGAAGGCTGCTATACTTTTGAAATGCAGTCATGGCGTAAGCCCTAATGCCTCTTTCAAGAAGAAAGCTACAGTTTGGGATTTTTTGAAACAGCTAGATCCTGGGACTTGGCCATTTTTTCCCAATGATGAAGAGAATGATTACAGATTTCCATTGTTGAACTTGCTGACCATGAGGTAGGGTGCTTATCATGCCCTATCCTGTTCCTTGGTTATAACCGGGCACCCATTATACTCATGGTATTTTCGATGCTTCGGTATTTTCTTATATGAGGCAAACCCAGGTATTGGATTCTAAGCCACCTTCAATTTGAAAGCCTGTAGTATTCATCGACTTAAAGCCAGACAAAAAGATGCAAACCATGAATACATGAAAGGATGAAGAAGCCACACCTTGAGATCTCATGTGAGATTGGGAATCCAATTGAACGGTATGGTTTGTAATCTCCATCATGCATGGGAGACATCCTTGCACTGTTAGACAATTGGATACTTGTCTGCCTAGGAGAAGTAGACTGTAAAACAAAACAAAAGCCAATATAAGAGAACAAGATAGCCAACACGGATTGTAAGCCTAATAAAAGGTAAATAGCAATCCAGGAACAAGATAGATGGAAACTTTTTCTTGTTATTGATTGACAAGTTGAGACATAACCTGGTGAAATTCAAACCAGGGATTTAGGCAAAGATGGGCCTTCCTTTGATACATTTTGATTGTAATGTGTATCTGATGAGCGTAAGCAGGCTAGACTTATCATTTAGAATATCATGTTTGGCCTTACAATGCTGCATGGCAATAGATCGGGTCTAGAACCACCAAAGACTCACTAACAAGGCTTTTGGGATGTTTTCTACTTATCATTCTGATTTTGATTTGTCATAGCTGTACGCTCACTCAGAATGATCAGACAAGGTGAATGCCCACATAAATCATACCCAGGAAGTTTGTCTGACCTGTGAATACTCGAAGAGAACTAATATCCAGTAAAGTATTGTAAATATGACAAATTGCAAGATACTAGATCCTGAACTCTTTCAAAAAATTAAAACATAAATGGAACTGAAATCATGTAGATTAGGATTAAAGGAATATATCCAATCCTCGAGACCTAGTATTGATGCCAGTTGAGCAGTTCAGCACCTTCTACCGGCATTATCAATGGACTATTCTATTGTCTAGCAGATGTAGTAAATAAAAGAACTTCTCTTGATAATCATCCCAAATCATAGAAAGTAGAAAACTTCCAAAGAATAGTCATACTCTTTTGTATTACTTGAGTCTTGACCATTCTACTCTACCAAACCTTATCAAGAAAACTATGGCTTTATTTCTGACAAAAAGGACAAAACAACAACTCAAGCATACTTCAAACTTTCGCCTCCAATTGAACAAAGTACATGATTTCTAACATTGTCAAAAACATAAATTTTCAGAATCTTGAAATAATACCAATGAATGGGTGCTGTAAGGAGAAGAAGTCCCATGGTCTGTATAAGATTGGATCCTTGGTTCTTTTGTTATTCCTTGGTCTCTTACAAAGGGGTGGTTCATAAGTTTTGCAGCAGTAGGGCGTGCAGATGGATCACGCTGTAGACATTGCCTCAGGAAGTCTTTTCCTTCATCAGATATGTGATCAGGGATTGATGGGATCTCTTTGCTGTTTCCAATTTTAAATATTGCAGCAACCTGGTGAATGCAGGATGAAACACAAGAACAGCAGGCAACAATCACTTATCACTGACATAATTCATCAATAGCAATGAACTCATAAATTTAAAAATTAAAAAAAAAAAACAAAAAAGGGATAAGCCCAACCCCTTCATATTGTATCCATGGTGGTTTTGATGTGGCCATCTCAATAACTGTACAACCAAGACTCCACACGTCCACCGCCCAGTTATATCCGTTGGTGTTCATTATAACCTGTTCAAGAAGAAAAAACAATGCAAATTAGAACAAAAGACAGTCAGAAATGAGAAAGCAATACACTTTTATGGGTACTTCAATAAGGTCCCCGTACCCGTGTCGCTGTATGGGTATTTCAATAAGGTCCCCGTACCCGTGTCGCTGTACCCGTACCCAAAGTGGGTACTTGGGTACTTTTTAGATCAAAACCTAACCAAACTGCTTAATTTTATGTGATTTAATTTTTTCAACTCAGTTTTCATTATGTTTTTAGAGTTATTGTTCATTAACATGTAATGTTTTTATTTTAAAACCACTTGTTTACTTAAATGTTGCTTTCATTTTGATTTTATATTATTTTGTGTACATAAATATATACATTCTCGTCGTACCCCCATACCCACATTTTCTAAAGTTGCCATGTCGCCACCCATATCTCCGTACCCGTACCTGAACCGCACACGTACCCATGTGACTTAGCATAAAAGCAATCTTACAATGAAACTTAAGATATAGTACCTCAGGAGCCATCCAATATGGACTTCCTCTGAAAGATAGTGGACAGGAACAAGAACCAACCTGACCAAAAAAGTCAGACAGATAAAAAAGGCATGAAAACAATATTCTAATGTTTCATGGATTTAGAAGAAGTTAATCCTGCTTCTCATGTGAAAAACAGCACCAGATATATTGAAGTCGACAGATTTTGACACTTATGCAAACCCTGACAAATCAAGAAAACCATGTAGCTAAAATCAAACTGTACTGTTTCCTATATACAAAAGCATGTAAACCTAGCGATACAAATAAGATAACTAATATGGCAAGAAACTGACAAACTCAACAGACCAGTCCACAATTTGGTCACTTTCCAGTGAGCAAATCAGGTTATATCGTTCATCACCAAATCTTAATCGATTTGATAGGGAAGTTTGAGAAACCTACCTCACCACGAGCTACTTTCTACAAGATGGGGTTATCATATCACTGCCTAAAGGAATATAAAGTGCAGCGATGAAAAGCTAAGAAATGGCTTAGGGATCCTTGCTCAATGAGTATCAGTTGTTAGGCATTATCAAAACCCAACCAGTAGCAGATCACATAATGCTTGGATATGGCATTTACGAAGCTGATATAAGTCAGGCTTCAGGTTGCATACAATTTGTCATATTGACTGTGACAAGTTTATATTTTGTTAATATTACTCATTCGTGGTTTTCCTTGTGGCAAGTCATCCTATTTGATTGAGGTTTGCAAAGAAAAACTTTAGCAGAATAGGACCATGTTCATACAAGTCCATGTAAATACTGGTTACTCCACAATTTTGTTCATTTTTATTGGCACCATAACATTCAAATAGAAATCATCACATGGGTGCAGGTGCAGAAACAGATGTAGAGCATTTTCAAAAAACGTAGGTGCAGCAAAGGCCACAACTCTCTCTCTCTCTCTCTCTCTCTCTCTCTCTCTCTCTCTCTCTCAATAATAAGATTTTCAAAAAACAGAATTAATTATATTCATAAAATATAAAATTAATAAATAAATAATCAAAATAGGCTAAAAAATACCAAATATCATTTTGCAATGTCCCACACTTGCACGTGACCAGCTCACACAGGTGCAGCACCATTCTAGGCAAATCTGTGAAACATGGTCATGAATGGATTTCATGACAAGGAAAATTTTCTGGAGGAGGTTGCCAGAGTTCTCATAGAGGAAACTATAAATAAAAGTAAAAAGAGAAATAACTAAAGTTAAAGCAGCTATTCTGATGTCAACTCAGCGCATGATCTCCTCAATCATTGTTAAAAAAGAGAAAAAACTAAAGTCAGAGGCATAGAGCAGTGATTCTGATGCCAACTGAGCAACATGCTCACTTAAAAAGAATCCCTCCATGCTTGCTGATGCAAAGTGTTCAACTTTGTCACAACCTTCTCAACTCTCAAAATGCTATATTTAGTTCTAGAAAGAAGAATAGTCTTATCCACTAGTAATTCAACTGGAGCTGAATGTGGGTGACCTCTTGTCTTGGTCTAAAGGTAGTGTCCCATCAACTCATACATTTATTACAGGTTTATGAAGGGTGGTGTAATCCAAAATTTTGTGAAAGATGGATTTTAGAACACAGCACACATTGAGATCCACACAAAGACTAATTACATGGAACAAGAGTCATACTAATCACATATGAGTGAAGAATATGCTGAAATGCATTAACCAATGAAGTAGCATACATGTTTGGCCATGCCAAAGTCTGCAAGCTTAATCACGCCATTAGGATCAACTAGTATATTAGCTCCTTTGATGTCTCTGCAAAATTTTAAAATATATTCACTCAATAAGGCATCCATAACTTATAGAAAACAAATGTACCAAATATCAAACCTGTGGACAGTGTCCCTTTGATGCAAGTAAGCGAGCCCTGAAAGAATCTGCCCTGTGAAATTCCGAATAACTGGTTCTGCAAACTGGCCATATTCCTGAAGTAGTTTATGAATGGATCCCCCAGAAACATACTCCAGAAAAACTGATAGTGTGTCTTCATCCTGTGGAAGAAGCACTATATCAAGCTCATATCCAGAGAAAGGAAACGACAACAATAGCATTTCATTTCAATGTACATCCAAATCTATACATACTACAAGTTAGCATAATGGACATCGAGAAACCCAAAATAAAGCAACATTGTGATGGGCACACCCACCTCAAAGCCACCTACCATGGTATGAAGTATGAACGATAACTGCTATGCACATATACTGGTTATTCAATTCTATGTTGTAGTTGGCGAACCCCACTTGCAACTGTGCTAACCCATGTCACATGAGTTTAGCTTCAGCAGAATGCATACATGTCCCATGAGTTTAGGTGTAAAAGAACGTGCAGGCATGCGAGTCTACAAACGCATTTCCATGTTTTTTATTTGTGTATGTGGGTGTAAGTTTGCAAGGATAATGTTCTCAATTTGTGTTTGTTCCACACTTGAAAGATCAGAGTTGACCATGGGACTATAAGCCCACTTGAAATGGTGATAACCCACACCCTGAGTTCAGGGAATGCATACAGGTCTGAGTGCAGAATGCATACAGGTCTGAGTTAGGTGGAAACATACATACATGCATGCAAGTCCATACACTTGCGTGCATGTGTTTTTTCTTGTATGTATGTGTGTGCATAGGTGTAGGATTGCAAGGATAATGTTCCCAATCTATGTTTGTTCCTCAATTGAGAAATCAGAGTCGACCAATGGACCATTTCTTTGCTGCTTGCAACTGTGCCGACCCATGTCACATGAGTTCAGTTTCAGCAGAATGTGTACACGTCTCATGAGTTTAGGTGTAAAAGATCGTACATGTATTTGTCATTTTGCACATGTGTACATGTGTTTGTATGTGGGTGTAGGATTGCAAGGATAATGTTCCCAATCTGTGTTTGCTCCATACTTGAAAGATCAGAGTTGACCATGGGACTATGTGTGCATCCATGTACGTGCAAACTTGCAAATTGAATGTTGTGCCCTGTGGTCAAACTCATTGACCACTTTTGTTAATACCATCATAACTTAACGTGCTTATCATACCATATGACCTGTCTAAGCTTAACAAAAGCAAACTAACCTTTTAGGTCATTGTTTTACATTACTTATTTGCCATTTTTGTAAAATTAGTATTGAGCAATTTCATCAATCTCAATCTGTATTCTGTATCAACTAATAAACATCATACACCCCTCACAGCAATGATAAACAACAACGGGATATTTCAAATATCGGCCAATCTAAGGCACCATGTATCGATCAATATTTGAATAAGATAACAACATTTTCCACATTTTCATATTTTAAAAATAACTTAGAGTGGCCAATATGAAATGGATACTAACAACATGGGCATTGAGTACAACCACTTCTAGACCAAGAATAACTAATTTTTAGGTCATTTGTGATATGGTTTGTTTTTCTGCTTATATAAAATCAATATTGGCTATAACATTTCTAGACGGCTTTTTATCACCCACCTTCCCTCTAATCGTGCACTGCAAACCAGTCTTGTAAAAATCGATGTATGGGAGGGTGAAGGAGGGAGACTGGGCAACATCCCTGAATCAAATCAATGAAGTTGCTGATTCACTGATTCAGAGAATCAGCTGATTCACCCATTCAGCTGAATCCATTGTGAATTGGCAAAAAGGTAAACAAATTCCTAAGTCCTCAAAAACAAAAATGTAAAAAAAAAAGCCAAAAAGAACATTCTTATAATATTTAAAGACCGACAGTGCACTTCTCAACTGCCACTCTGATAACACTGCTGTGAACAGTTAATTTTTCATGATCTCAAACTTTGAGTTTCATGATGACCTAAAGGTAATAAAATCTACTACCTACTAACATGGAAAATAAACCATTCTATAGTCTCTATCTATAAAAGCAGTTCTTTCCCAATGCAAGGAGAAAGTCATAAAGATCATAACCACCAGTGAGCCCCACAGGCTCACAGCAGGTCCTCTAGTTTAAAAGTGGTAGGCACCACTTTGAAGGGCACCGTTTACATTAGACATATATCATAAAAACTCTAATCAATTAGCTAGAGATACCCTCATCCATATCATTTTTTTCCCTTCCAACCCTGGAATTTGAACCTGTTAAAGCAATATACAATCAAATCAGACTCAGTAATACCTAGTTAGCTACATCCAAGCAGGGCACGAATGGATTATTTGGGCCAGATCATATTGTATACAAACCCACACAGAAATTTGAAATAATCAAATGTCTTTAACAAAAGACAAATTAAAAAAAATTGTGATACTATCAGATCCAAAATAAGTGCCCAAAAAAAAAACACTTGACCTGAAAAAATTTTAAAAAAAAGTGGCAAAAACGTCAGTTTAAATGTAAAAGTGACTTCCAGATCAGATTTTTATTCAGATCCAAACTACATCCAGTTTTAAAGAGTGTTCCAATCTGAAATAAATCTGCCTTATCTAATGTTATTCAATCCAAAGTGCATCCAAATTCTCTTTTAGAGACCAAATATGAAAATGTTGAACAAGTTCTTTAGAATCAATCTTTCTTAGTCCTACACTCAGACCAGTGAGAGCTGTTTGTCCACATAAATGATCAAATAATCTACTCACTACTGGACCAAATTTAGAACAAATTGGTAAAGGCTTGTGTAACACCATAAAAGGTAAAAAACTAAAAAGTATTAATTTGAGTAAATTTTCCAAACAAAAGTATCCATAAATTACTAAATTAATTTGCATCCTATCTCTCCAGATTTAAAAAACCAAACAATAAACAAACATATGAATAAGTTTGATTTTTGATACCATCTCACTGCCATAATATTGTACGATATTTGGATGAGAGAGCTGACTAAGTAATGATATTTCCTGAAAGAACATAATAGACAGGACGTTAGAGACAGTCCATGCTAGAATTTGGTTGACATAAATCAAAAGGACCAATAAGTATAAAATTAAATAGTCAGATAGTTTCCAACTACGGTGCTAAAGATAGACAGAAAACCTGGCTCAATTGCCTGAGACTTTCTTTCGAATTTTGATCATCTGAAATTACTTTGACCTCTTTTATTGCACACATTTGCCCATTTTCACTGAAAACAATGGTAAATCTTGTCAAATAAAATGCAAAAAATACATTATCCACATGAGAGGCTATATTGTCATGCATTTTTGGGGCAACGATTCATGAAAATACAACCCAACAAAAGGACAAATACCTGTTGAATCCTTCATAAACATGCCCAAAAGTTCCCCTTCCCAGCAATCTTCCTTTCTTCCACTTGGACTTGACGAATGAACCATTGTATGTCATTGAACTTCTTGAAGATAGACCCCTGGAACTGCTATGTGCTGTTGGTGAAGTAGAACAGCTAGTAGAACCATGTTGTGTAGGTGAGGTGGGATTTGGGGGAAGTGGCAGTGGATGACACTGAATTCTGCTGTCATCTTGTCTCGATCTTGGTGATCCAGGCCGTGAATGCAAAGGAGTTGTGGAAACACTATGAACTCGTGAACCTGGACCCGGACTTCTTGCCCTAGGACTAGGTGCCAAAGAATGGTTCGGACTAGGTACCAAAGAATGGTTGGTGCTCTGTCTTCTCTGGGACAGACTTATTCTTGTGTCTGTAGAAACTCGAGGTGGAGAAAAGGAATAATTAGAAGCAACTGGGAAGGATAAATCTGAATCTCCCTTCAGAGAAGATGGGCCATTGTTGCTGCCTAATGATGAACCGTGTACAAAATGGTTAAAGCCATTATGATGTCTTATCTGCTCCCACCCTGGGCTACCAGAGAGGAATTGTTTGTGCTCTGCAAACTGCTGCTGACTTTGAAGTCCGAATTTTGAACTGGTATCTCGTGGAATTTCGAAGCCATCCGTGTTCCTTTTGTTGGAGAAAAAGGTCATCATTATAAAGAAAGAAATTACACAATGAAGATAAAAAAGCTTGCTGAAATGCCATAAACAATCAAACATTCAATAAACAATGAGGAAATTAACAAGGAATTCTTATGCAAAATGCCCAGCCACTTCTGCTGTTTGTGAAGTGTGATGTTCGTCCATTTACTGAACTACTAAACTGTAAACAACAATGCCATTGTCAAAACAATGCAGTATGTAGACATTTTAGCATCAACATCAATTGGGCCGTCTTCCGCAGAAAAAGCATGCTAAAACTTTGGTTGGAAACAAAGACAGAAAGCAGCACACTAGATCATCATGATAAGTGAAAATCATACACGAGCACAAACAAAATAACACAGAGCCCACAAGACAATGATGTCATGTTCTTCACGTAACATCAAAACGCAGGATTTAAAAAATAATGTCACAAATTGGAGAAGACAAAAGCTAGAATGAATCAAATAAACCCCTCCAAATACTAACAACCTAACACCAATATCTTCTCACAAGAACAAATCCTATCAATCAATAAAAAGGAACGGGTTTCTAGAAGAGCAAGGAGAGATCAGTCTCAAACACCTTATCATTGTCAGACTTCAATATTCTTTCTTCCCACAAGATCTTTCATTGACAACTCTAGAGCGTATTTCAATCGAAAATATCAGCGTCCGGAAAGTCACATGACAAGAATATCAGCATTTGTACACCACATACATGCAGGTGCATACAAAGACACAGACGAAAATACAAACATCAATAACCCATGCACAGACCAATAGGATTTTATGTTACTGTTATTTCAAATTAACAACTAAAACTCAAAAACAAAAGGACTGCTTTTGAACTATCTTAACATTTCAATACCGTCATCTTTACTCCAATAGTTGAAAGATATTGCATCATCTTGATATCAGCTGGACGAAGAAATTCTTAATAACAAAACAGTGAAATAGTGAATATATCGCTCATGCGTTTTATCAGGCAAAACATAAGTGCTACTGCAACTTCCGCCATTTCATGATAATACTTAGATCTTAGTAGAGAACAATTCTGGAAAAGTCACATAATCTGATTGTCATCTTCAAAAGCTGAGAGTGATATGAAACCTATGCTCTTCAAAAATTTTTAATCGTGAAATTGTTAAGGAACATTAGAGTCGCCATAGAACATAACAGAATTCCTTTTATTACATCCGCCGCAGAAATCCAAAAAATGATACATATATTCCACTAAATAACGGTAAAAAACTTGCGCAAACTCATACAACTTCAATAGTATAATAACCGTGACACGATAAGCAAATATATACAATCCATTTTTATGCATCCGAAACACTCAGTATCCAACAAAAAAAATTAAGAATCTGCGTCAACTTGATGGGATGACCAACAATTAACGAGGAGGACTGCCATTCAGCTGGCACCTACATCATCTATACCCCGAAAACTCCCAATTTCGACAATTTCTTACGGAAAACTCTAAGACCAAACCTTAACACAAGGCACTGGAAGAATGGACACTATTCAGCTTTTCTTTTATCTCATCAAGTTTTCAACCGAAAATCACATCCCGAACAACGCAAAAAACAATTAATCGCGTTACATAGTTAAACCCCAAGAAAAAGCAAAATTTTCACCACAACTAGAACCTTCATCAATTAAACGCCAAAGTCTGAATTCTGTTAATTCAACCCAAAAAACTACAATAGACTACTGGAGAAAAAGAAAATCGGCTCTTCTAAGCACCTGTAAATCGGAAACCCTAGATCCGCGGACGAGCCGGTAGAGCTGTCGCTGGTGTCGGAGCAGAACGAGGCTGCCGGATCCGCCGCAGAAAGCCCCGACGGCCGAGGAAGCGGGTGCGTCCGGCCCGCCCGCTGCTCGGCTTCGAACGCGAAACTGGACGGGATACGTCCAGAATTCAAGCCGAGTTCGCTCCTCACCGACGAATTGAACGCGACGGCGGGCGGGACGGCTGCAGCAGGAGCGTGACTAGGGTTAGGGTTTTCCCGTTCGGTGCTGCGCCTGCTCTTGCCGGAATCGGCGTCCTTCTTCTTCTTCTTCGCCTCCTTCGGTGAAGAAGACCTCGTCCACCATGCCGGCATGATGCCCTATCTATCTGCAACGCCCTTCTGGTGTTCCATGTCTAGACAGAGAATGGAGAGTCCCTATAGAAAGGAAGGAACAAAACAAAAGAGAAAGAAAGAAAGAAGGGGGGTTTTGTATGAACAGGGGAGGTAGCAAGGGAGTAGGGGGGAGGTGGAGCCTTCCTCTGTGTGAACAAATGACTACTATACCCTTACGTTATCCGATTCTTTCAGCAACCTGGGGCGCCGTAAATTTCGGCAAGATGTCTTTTTCTCTCGTGGAGGACGAGATCCGTATTTATGGGTTTCACGGTGGGGTAATTTCGTCTTTGTCGGACGGGCGGTTACACCTCGGGATGGCGGCTACGGATTAATAGCGACGGAGCCGAACGTTGAGGCGAAGGGGCTTCAAAGTGATATTTCTTTACCTTTTTTGCCCTTGTTCCGCCCCTAATTTTACGGCATATGAGAGAAAACGAAGAGAATTTAAAAAAACGGATGATTTTCAAGCAAATTCACAACGCCTTAAAGAAATTACAGAAACACTCTGTCATTTTAATACAATTTTAGAAAAGGATTACATTTCCATGCTTCCAATATTATCGGATCTCAAGAAAACTCATTCCAACAAGGCAAACAATAAATAGGAAAGGAAAATAACATCTTCTTTCCTGTTTCCCCAATTTCATAATTTACATTTCAGAACGCCGATTCCATAAGGGAGCAAATGATACAACTTGTCAATTATATAAAATTATTTTTGATGAATAACTTATTCAATCAGTACTAACCTTACGTTCACTAATATAATTATTAATTAGATTCATGGTTTCTTAGTAGGTATTATTTTAATATTTCGTTAATAATGTAAAAAAGAAAACAGTAAGTGCTTACATAAGCACAATGTCACAGCCTAAGTATTATTTGTTCCTTTAATAAAAATTGACGTCCGAGCAACTTACGTTTTCTTAAATTATAAAAGTATTTCTCTTTCAGTCTCCGAGTGGTTAGGTGTAAAGTCGAGGGCGTTTTCGTGATTTCGGTAGTGAAGTGCGGAGGAAAGAAGGTTAACGTGAAAAGGTTTTATATTGCGAGGACAAATGTGGAGAAAGAAAAGTAATATATTTTATTTGCGTGCGTATCAGTTGAGGGGCAATTAAAATAATGAGCGCTTGGCGGCTCGCTAACGTCAAACCCGCTTTGTGGTTATCGAAACTTCGGACGGATGCAGGAAACTTCCAGTTCGGATCCTTGTGAGATACAAGGGAATTCGAGATGCTCGGTTCCCCCTTTTGGATCCATAATTTGGATCCAACGAAAAAAATCTCATTGGGCCTCACGGTGGTAAGCGAAAGGTGAAAGTTAAGTTATGCTTCTTTTCTCTTCCCTTTCTTGGTTTATATATATATATATATATTTAAAGATGATTAGTTCATTTTACTTTTATTGGTTTATATATATATATATATATATATATATATTTAAAGAAAAGACCACTGGCGTGTTTAGAACATGCTTTCAAAACTTTCTACGGTTTAAAAATAAAACACACTAGAACGTGACAATGACTCCTAGTATACTACCACTCATCAGGGTTCAGTGTTACTTTATAACTTAAGTAATTGAATGGTACACCATTCAACTTAAATATCATGCATGCTACTGATTGCAATCCGTATAAGTAGCACCAATTGAAATCAAACTAATGACACCACCGACCAGCTTGTTACGCAGGGGCGAAAGGAATGGGGGGTCTGCCTAGGCCATGGCCCCACTCCAGTCAATGAATTTTTTTTTTACATTAAAAAAAGTAATGTTTTTTAATTGCATAATATATTTTTTGTATTGGAATTCAGTTTGACCCTACTCAGATTCAGAGGTCAGACTGTCAGCCCGCCCTTAAAGAAAATCCTGACTTCGCCCCTCTGAATTTCATAAACTGTCAAGTCCATAATTTAAGTTGGACAATATTAAACTATTGTATCAACCAAAAATAAATAAATAAATAAAAGAAAGGTTCGATCCAAATAAGTTATCCATTAAACTAAATCCATGCATGACAAGGCCAAAACTATCATTTGATTGCAACTTTCTCGTCACATTCTACGGGCTTGGATCGTTACCATCATGGATATAAAATGAATCCATAATACGAGATTATCAATCTAATTTCAAATTTATATAGCCGATTGGGTGAAGAAATTCAGACAAAACTATCAATTAGATCTGAAGTAGATATACGATTTCAGAATTGAACAGCAATTTAAAATCGATATTCGGATAACAATTCAACTATTTTACACATATAACCTTCGGATCTTATGGTAGTTAGACTCCTAACCTGTCTGAAAATGCAGATTCTGAAAACCAAATCCAAATTGGGTCAGATTTGTTTAAGGACGGATTCAACCCTGATCCCAAGAAACTACACTCCTATTACTTAGCTTCAGGTTTCTAAATATGGACCAAAGGACCCCTAGTTGGTAGGTTTCATATCTACAAGAAGGTAGAGGTGTGAGTCAACTCGAGTTCGGTTCGACTAATGAAACCTCGAGTTTGACTCGGCTTGAGCTTGAGAATACTTCAATGGAAGCAGCTTGAGCTCGACTCAACAGTTATGTTCAACAAACTCATTTCAATAGAATTGATATTTATTGTTACTTGTTGAGCTCGAACTCGACTCGATTCATGCTCAATAAACTCGTAAATTTGTTTGAATGTATCAACTTGATTAAGGCTCGACAAACTTGATTAAGGCTCTAGCTCAACTCAGCAGTTACATGTTGAGCTCAAACTCAACTGGCTTATTTGAACGAGTCGACTCATGAACTCGAGTTCAATTGGTTAAGCAAATAACTCGGCTCGACGAACTGAACTTTAAGGAGTCGAACTCGAGTAACTCGTTGTTTACCCCTACAAGAACGGGCATACCATATGGGTGTTTTCGTCATTTGAGGGGAACGGAACGTGGAGGTTGAGGACAAGAAAGTCCTTTTACGAAAGCTCTGTGGCTGCTACGGTAATTTCGCGCATGATGCCTTCACGCGTCCGTGGTTGAGGACAGACAAGATGCCGCGGCGGGCGGGGCAGCGGGGTTGGAGTTATCCGAACCTGACGTGGAGGAGAGAGAAAGACAGCCCACGCGTGCAGTGTTCATCACAGAATCTTCTTTGATCATTGAGCCCTTCCCTTGCGTCTCAGGTGGGCCCCACCGCGCCTCCCGTCCGGACGAGCCGGAATTTAAGATCGGACATTTTCTTCTTTCATCTTAAACTAAATATATATTTAACCCAAAGGTTTTACCATGGATCTTTTCTTACATCAACAAAATCATGTCATATCATATCCGCGTCATATTCATGAATCTCAAGTATATCTTTAACTGCCCCCTGTGTTTATTAACTGCCAATTTTAAGACATGTGGTGATGTTTTTTCCCATCTCAATTTTTTTAAAAAATTTATATCTAAATTTTAGAAAATTTCAATTGTTATATATAAAATTTAAAAAAATGATATTTCGGCCCTATTTAATATTTAGAAACTTTAATTTAGCCCTGCTCATGAAATTTTTTTTGTTTCTCCCCTGCCCATGTTCTTGTTATACTATGATTTAAGAGATCAACAGTCGGGAGCTCCTTTGTCTATCTTTTAAAAATTCGAAAATGTAGATTCTAAATCAGATCTAAATATCAAACACAGTTTTGATGATATTTTAAAATTGAACCCCACTCAAAGGTAGCAGGCTAAGGGGCCACCAATTGCTTGGACCTAACACTTGATCTATCTTTTTGGTGTGTAGGGAAGAGCTTCAGGTGATAATTTTGTCATTAATGCAAGTTTAGCTTCTTTAATCCTTGCTGAAGCCCAAAGATGGTGAGAGCTACGGTGGACTTAAATCCCTAAGTGGATACTCGTTAGTGTGCATTTTGAAATAATATATGAAATATGAAACTCATTAACGGATATTATTTAGGGTTTAGGGTTTAGGGCTGCTTCAAAATCCGAGTGAACTTGCACTTATTCCTTCCAATTTGAGAGTAATGCCTACCGACGTTTGGAGTCAAGAAGAAAGTTGTTTACGGAAATCAAACTGATGACTGAACTTTCACGTATAACGAAGCTATGCTCCTACGATTTTTAAATTTGTTTGAATAATAGAGAATTTTTGTTGCTGAGACTGATCCAAATCAGTCAAGTGTGTCGACTTAAATTGGGTCTAGTTGTTGCGTTTCTGTTTTAGTGCTTCAAGTTTCAGTACTTGTATAAGTTTTTGTCACTCCATCTAGGGCTCATGCTGTACCTATCCCTAGGTTTTGTTTTTCTGATAGAAAATGTGCATCATGACAATATCACAGATTGTACATAATCTCTAACTTGGAGTGATCTTTAGACTCCCAGTGCTCATTCTCTCTCTCTCTCTATATATATATATATATATATGTGTGTGTAGAGAGAGAGAGAGAGAGAGAGAGAGAGAGAGAGAGAGAGAGAGAGAAACAGGCATATCCCAAACTACTTAGGCCAAAGACAAAAGGTAGGCTTCTTAAAATATATTATCAAAGATATTTCGCGTAACATTCAATGACATGATTAATGTATATCAAGCCAATGAAATTTTTGAGTTTAAGTGTGTTATTGGGTCATTAACAATTTTGAGAGTAAAAAAAAATCAACAATTTTCACGAAAATAACTTGAAATTAAAGCATGATTTATATGAAATTATGGAGTATCCATCATCATGTTAGCATGTTTGTGTTTTGCTTATAAAGTTAAGATTTAACAAGAATCTCTCTCTCTCTCTCTCTATATATATATATATATATATATATACATATATATATATATATATATATATATATACCTGAGTTGGAATCTCTTCATTTAAGTGGTCTAGAGTCCTAGTAGTATTGTGATTAAAAGTATAATTTTTATTAAAGGACTTTTACTGTTTGTTTGGGCTATCAGACATTCTTAACGTGCAAAGATTCTGGTCAATTTGCATATACGACCATCAAACACGAGTGAAGTTGCCTGGGATAATTTCTCCATGATGAAGTGCTTCTTTTGCTGGAAAAAAAAAACAACTAAAGTTAGAAACCAGACTTTAAGATTTTCTTTTTTCTTTTATAAATATTGGAGATGTTATCCATGATAAGGCCAACCTCAGATAAATTTTCCGGATCATCAACTGCCCTAATCAAGGCAGCTCAGCATCACTTAGGTAAAGGTACAATCAGTTAGGTGATCATATGATGAATACCTATTTAGCATTAAAATATTTCCCATTATCATATAAGTTTTGCCCAATCCTATTATTTCCCATTATCATATAAGTTTGGCCAATCATATTATTTTCCATTATCATATAAGTTTGGCCGATCATATTATTTTCCATAAACCAACCATTATGATTGGTTATAAATATCAACATGCCCCA
The DNA here is from genome assembly GCF_008831285.2 of Nymphaea colorata. Classification (NCBI taxonomy): domain Eukaryota; kingdom Viridiplantae; phylum Streptophyta; class Magnoliopsida; order Nymphaeales; family Nymphaeaceae; genus Nymphaea; species Nymphaea colorata. The sequence continues at coordinate 658,375 of NC_045138.2, read as the reverse complement.
CTGAAGCACTGGCATCTCCCAACTACCCACAAGCTTCCCCTTGATAAACAATCTCTAGAATCAATTGCAACCTTTCTTTATTGTCCCTTTCTCATTGTTCTAGCTCTCTTTCAACTCAGTTCATTCATTAAATGGAAACAATCATATAGATCCAAAAGAGTTGGCATAATGAAGGGTGTCACACTGGCAGCCATAAATTCGGTTTTGGTGATATAAATTGTTCTGATCCGATTTATTTTTCATGTTTGTTTTGATTGGGTAATCCAAATCTAAGTTATTGGCGTATCTGTTTATTTAATTGGGCATCACTCTTTGTGCAAGCTATGGTTATAGGACCTGCACTAATCCATGGGGTACATCCAATAGCTGTTCTCGTGAAGAAAGTTCATATCTGAATTTTCTTTCATAATCATATTGAGAAAAAGTGCATTATTCTTTACAGCATGCACTTTTTCTCGATTTGCAAACTTTTTTTTTTTTAATTTTAATTGGTGAAATATCGCCCTCCCAACCCCAGGTTTGAAAAAAAAATAGAAATTACTATATAAAATTTGCAAAAATTTTCATTTGGCCGCGATAGAAATTTTGGAAATTATACAATGGCCCAATTAAGAAAAAAAAAATCTAACTCCACTCTTCATGAGAGAGACCAGGCCGATTCAGAGGGCTGGGCCATGGCACCTAAGCTTGGACATTGGGGCAGTTCGACATTCGAAACCTGGGATCGGACCGATTAACTTATAAAATATATAATTTTTAATATAAAATAATATATAAATATTAAAAATCATAATAAAATGTTATAAATATATATATATATAATATAAAATATATATTAAAAAACTATTATCGGGCTCACCAGGGCCGGGCCAGTGCCCTTTTTCTGGGCCCGGGCCCTAGTCAGGCCAGATACCGGGTACCCGCAAGCGGCCCGGCCCGGTGCCCAGGCTTGATGGCACCTTCAAGGTTTTTGAAAAATAAAATTTTACTTCTTAAAATTTTCAAAAAGTTTAATTCGGCTTTTTAAAAAGTTCTAAAAAATGGAGTTGACCTACATGAAAAAAAAATTACATGCCATTTATAACTCGTTGTTCTTCCAAGAAAAAAAAATTTCTGGCTCTACTCCGGCGTAGGGTTGACCTGGCAGATTTCCGAGAGAGAGAGAGAGAGAAAGAGGCTGGCGCCCATGCAATTCAATCCAGCTACTGACCACCTACCTGTGGTTGTCTGAACTTGTTATGTAATTATTGCACTTGACAAACCAAATGCACAATCCTGTAAACCTGGAAAGTTGAGTATAGCATTTGTTGTCTTGCATTATGACCTGTAGTTCTTGTTAGGTTGCTCAGGAGCAATGCCGTGTGGAGGTAGAAGGCCTACGGGTCGTGAACTTCTTTTCCCGGAGAAGAAGCAATGACGCTCTACCAGTGTGTTTGAAAGCTTTGTGTTTATTATTAAAATCACTTTTTTAAATAAAGATTAGTGATTCATAATAATTGCTGTAAGAATATTTAATGAAATCACGTATTTGATTAATGTTAGGTGTCCACATATGATGGAAATGGTGCATATTTTGTATCCAAGAAAGAAAAAAAAAAGGCTACTTTTGTCATCCTTCTAGAGTTGAAAAGTTTCTTATACAACGGCATGCCTTGAAAGTGTTCAACTTTTTATAAAAGTATTCAACTTCTCCAACTGTTGATGATCATCTTCTAAATGAATCTAAAGGGGTTTTTCATAGTGGGGTCACTCTACAAGTCACAGCCATCAATAATGCAATTCATTTCTTATGGTTGTCACTTTTTTGTATAAGCTGAAGTTATAGGTCAATGAATTTCCGTGAAAATATACACTTAAATGGCGTTTGATTACTCCAAATCTTAGACCAGAGGATCAGATCTTTGACAATGCTGCCACCTTCAATTAATGGCTTTGGCAAACTGTTGGAATTGAGAATGATGGATTTAGAATCTCCATTATTCCTTAAATCTGTGGATTACAAATCCGAGGAAAGGGGGTCTCACTTGAGATCCATAGATTTTCAGATGCAAGGTTTACAGATTCATGATACAGTCCTTCCGTCCTTCAAACATAAAATTCTAAAACCTTCTTAGAAATCAATCTTAACTTGGTACCTTTAAATCCAAGGTATTCAAATATACCGTTATTGGTTGTTTGGCAGTAAGAACAATACTGTGAGTTTCATGAATCTGCCCAATCTTTCGGGTAAATTCATGAAACACTCACAGAGTATTTCATCTGCCGCCAACGAGAACAATAACAAACTGTTCCATATAGAACATTTTGTTACCATTCTTATGGTCAACTGACTCATTAAGGAGTTCTACTGTCGCCCCCAAGTTTTACTGTTACTCTCCATCAAACTACTAACCAAGATAGTGGAGTTAAAAGTTTTAGTTCTTCTTTCTTTCAATATGGTTGATCTTTTTCTAAACTTTTCCAACAAATGCTCCATTCACTAGCTTAAGGAGAGAATTTAGCATCTAGTTGGTTCATAACAAATGCTAGTTAACTATGGAACCCACAAAATCTGAAAGCCCCAAGCTATTCTAAATGAGATTAACATTATAATTATGAGTTTTTGAAGACTCATTTTTCTCCTTGATTTTTTCTTAATCATTCATCAATGACCAAGATGATTCTGTCCAAGTCTAGCACTTAGGGGTCTCGTGCCTACCAATTCCTCTCTCTCTCTCTCTCTTATATATATATATATATAGTTGACAATTAACTCTTCTATGGTATAGGAACATATAAGGTGCATACATATTCATAGTTGACAATCATCTTTGTCCACTCTAACAATGAGTCATACACTTTAGGCTTATGACTTAATGAAGTAAGAAGAAGGTTCTCAACTCATGGCTCATATTCTTGAGGGTTGTGACTTTAATCAAATTTACTGCTTTTTTATTCCATGGCCATGCATCATTGGCAGTTGACTAAAGACAAAAGGGCCAAGTTTAGGTCAAGATTCCATTGACAGATCGTGTTTGCTCCATTTATTGGGAAACCTGTCACAAGTTCAAAAAGTCTTCACCAAACCCTCCAAATTCTTTACTTGGGTATGAATTCCTCAGTGCTCATGTTTCTGTAGCTTTCAAGTTACTTCATGAATCAATGCTTACAACATGCAAGTCCCCCATGTCAAACCTCACCCTCAACTTTTGTTTTATTCTCATTTGATTTCAGAACAAAATAATAATAATAATAATAATAATAATAATAATAATAATAATCAAAAGTCAGCTATCCCCATTACTTATTAATTTCTTTCTGTACACAACTAAGAGATTCACCAAATCTTATATTAAGTCCAATGCCATTTGAGTTTTGTTCTTATGAATATGATGATTATGAGGAAGCCACTGAATTTTTTTTTCCAATATTACGGTCTCAACGCAGGCTTAGACCCGAAAAACAAGGAAAAAAGAAGGAAAGGGGGGTTTGTCTCTTTTTAGAGCATTGAGTCATAATCTTCTCATTCACCAAGAACTAATTGTACCAATAGTGGTTACTTTTAATCCGATTTATCAGAGATCCTTTTCATAATTCCTTGAGTTTAGAAATTAATATATAGTAACACTAGACTCCCTAAAATTGCTCTTAAAAGATGATAAAATATGAAACTTTAAGTCTATGGACACTAATTTAATATAAAACAATATTTACCATCAAAATTTTGGTGTTATAAGAGCCATTAACATATGCTTCACTGCAAATCATTATTAAGGTGCATTTTAAGATTAAAATTTGATGTTATAAGAACCATTACCTTTGTTGTTGAGAAACACATTTAAACCATTGTTACAGAAAATGTGTTATTTTCCAAAAAAAAAAAAACGTGTATACTACTTGAAAAATAAGTCAACTGTATGAAACGGCAATTAGAAGTGTCTTTTTAAAAAAACGCTAGAAAATAAAAACGTGAAAAAACGTTTTTTATACGCTGTTTTTTCATATTTTTTATGATTTTTTATTTTTAAATTTTCAGGATTTAATAAATGTTTTAAATTTTTTAAAATTCGTCAGAGATTTTTTCGAGATAATATGACTTTGCCATATTATACCTAAAAAATTCTTTGTCGTATAATACCCATATATGATATATGTGACAATGATTTAAAATAAAAAAATTGATTAATTTAACATATGTATCCTTTCAAATCATTTTTAGACCGTATTTATTAGGTTATATTGCACCAAAAATAGTTAACCTACAGCCAAAAGGGGTTGATTTTTTTGTCTTTTTACCGAAATAGTCTGAAATACTTTTGTTCATCTCTCTCTCTTTCTCTTTTGATATATATATATACATATATATATATATATATATATATATATATATATATATATATATATATATAAGGCTTAGATTTCTTCATTTGAGTTTAGACTGAGGCCTCTCACAACACATTCTCAATACAATGCATCAGGCTAATATATATATATATATATATATATATATATATATATATATATATATATATATATATATATATATTTGGTTTATGGCTTTTCCCGTTTATGTTTATTTTTATTTTTAGTGGGTTTTGACTTCGCCGAATGGAGAAAATGTTGGGAACCTGGGAAGGCATGGTTGGCCTTTTATTGCATTTCACATCATGCAATGCAATTCCCAATGAACTCTATTCTCCCCCATTGACTTTCTTAATAACATTAAAAAGGGGTAGGCGCATAACTTAGCCATACAAACGCAGCACGTCCTTGGAAAATGGCTCCCTCTTCCCAACATTTTCCTTTTCCTTTCCGGAGGAAGTTAAGTCGAACATGACTTTGTCCCATTCTTTCCCCACTAAGCGTGGAAATCAAGCGCACATTGACCTTGTCACGGGCCGAGAAATCTCCGGCTGTAGCCCATTTCCCGTCGCGTGATTTTAGTTGCAAAGTCCATCTCTCGATTGAAATTCACATGCTTAAGGAATGTTTATTGTCCCATAAGTTATTAAAAGGATCACGCGATAGTTTGACTGTTGCGCCGCGACGCGACTTGATGATGACGATGACAATGCAAAGTATATGCGTGGAAGTCAGCATCGTCAGTTTGATGATACTAGCTGACGTATATTGGGTTTGAAAATATATATATTTTTATTTTTATCTACGATGAGATACCTTTTTCTCATATTTAATTGCTTCATAAGAGTTGCTTACTCAATAAAATGGCAAATCCATGATTTATATTATTTAACATATTTTTAAAAAAATGAAGAAAAAAGTGCATATAAAACTTTTAAAAAATAAACTTTTCAAAATAATTGGAGTGAGACAGAGCTGAATCAATTTGTTACATGTTCATATTGACAAGGATGCACTTAGTTATGTATTTGTCCAATCAACTGGTCCATACTCGAGGTTGAGTACCTTATAAGTTAAAATAGAAATGGAAGTTGATACGTATGGGTTTTGGCAATCTTTTCCTTCTCATTAGTTTTCGCTTTTTAAAAGCAGTCATCATATTTCAAAGTATACAAAGGAATGCCAGTTGTCACGGGCTCACTTTCTCCGGCCTGTGCGGCCAGGGATAAATCGTCCGCCGTCAGCCTAAAAGGGCAAAAAGTTGCGCAGATAACTTGCAAATAGCGAGTGCCTACGGGAATCAAACATTACAAGGAAATGAAAAGATGCTTTTGCAATGGGCATAAATCGCGCATGCATCAAAGAAATATAAACTTTATTGATGTGGGATGGTTGAGGCCACATGGGCTCAAGAAAGTTTTGACGTGATAGCTAGCTTCCTTTTCTTATCTTTTTTTTTTTTAAAAAAGTCTCCCAAAACACAGTTGGGCTAAGAAGCACTCACCTAGGTTAGCATGAAAGTTGTTGATTCAAGTAAATTGGGTGTGAATAGGCCGGAAATATTTAAAAATTATTGTTAAAAAATAAATGAAAAACAAACAAAATAATTTAAAATAAAAGTTTCGAATATATTTAAAAAATAGTTGAAACGTGACACATGGTACTCCTGAACAGGCCACAAAATTGAATTCGTCTGCCCCCAATTTGATTTGAATTCTTGGAACACTAGAGAGGCAGGCAGAGTCCATCTGATTGGAGCTGTTCATGCAATTGATTAATTTTGAGAAAACTTGTACTTTATCTTGTTGAGTTATGGCAAGTGAAATCATTGTCACAAAAAACATGTACTGGTATTATATGACGAAGAATTTTTTGGGTATAATCTCGGCGAATTTTTAAAAAAATTAAAACATTTAATAAATCTTGATAATTATAAAAAAACATAAAAATTAATAAAAACGACAAAAAACAAGAAAAAAATTGGTATAATACATATAATATGGATATTATATGCGTTTTTTGTTTTTTGACGTTTTAAAAAAAAACAAGTTTTTTTCACGTTTTATACGACTGACTTGTTTTTCACGTTTTATACGACTGACTTGTTTTTTTTAATAAAAGACCTTTTTTGTGACAATGAATCAAACTAACGACTATGTTCTCACCGACTTGCCAGCCCCACCAACTACACTACGCCCTTGGAGACATAAGCATCACCTTTTCTCAAACACTTCCCCAAAAAAAAAAAATGTGAGTGGTGAAAAGTCCAGGGAAATTGCGGTTGCGTTGCAACTTGAGTGTAAGGATAGTACACCTTCAAATTAATGTCAAACTCCACCATTTAAAGTCCAGAGAAATAGCGCCCACTTCATAAAACATGTGAGTGGAGCAAAGTCTAGCTTTTGGTCAGGCTCTACATCCTCCAAACTTCCTAGAGAAGCAAGCCAAATGCTTGAAAGTGAGAATTGAGTGGATTTGGTTTGAAGAAGAAGCTCTCAGTTTAGTGGTGGGGTTTCAGTGGGAGAGAGTCTCACCGCTTAGCCCCACCATTGACCGAGCTGGGTTCGAAAACTGTAGAAACTCTAGTCAAGATGTTGCTTGTTGATGTCACCACTTTTCCACCACTTCTTAATAAGAAGGTCACTGGGTCTCTCTCTTTCTCTCCCCAACATAAAAGTCAACTTGGGTTGGGTTTTGACTTTGTTTCTTAAGAGACAAGTTTGAGCTAAGCGGGTCATTGAGAATTGAACTCTTGACATTCTTCAACTCGTAAGAGGACCAGCGGCACAACTAAGATTTTTTAGTCGAGGGGCACTCGAGTTACCAGCCAGCTTTGATGCCAGCACCCATGTAATTTTGAAGTTAGAACAACGTAATTTTGAATTTCTCTCGTAAAACTTTTGATGGGTTGGTGTAGGCAATGGACCATTTAGTGACGGTGAAAGTCTTTGTCATGAGTTTGATTCATATGATATAACCTCTTTATTCCGCTCTCATTTTATTTGGGTGATATGATGAGATACTCCACTCTTCACTCGAAATGATGGTGGTATTAAAGCTAAGATACTATTCATCATAGCTACTGAATTAAATTGGAAATTTAATTGCAGTAGCTAAGAGTTGCTTATTCAATAAATTGGCAGATTCAATGATTTAATATGTTATGGATTAACTAGCAATATTATTATATATTTTAAAAATATAAAAAGGAAAAATGTATACAAAACTTTTAAAAAAATTATACTTATTAAAATAAATAGAGTGCTACACAATTGAATCAATTTGTTACGAGCTGATTTTGACATGGATGCTCTTGGTAACATATTTGTCCAATTAACTTGTCGATACTTGTGGTTGAGTAACTTAGAAGTTATTATATAAACCGAAGTTGATACGTATGCTTTTTGGCAGACTTTGCTTTCTCATTAGTCTAATTTTTTTATTCACTTCTTAAAGATCACGTTTATAATATTAAAGATGAGGAAAATCTTGATTTCAAGGCCATGCCTTTCATGCAATTTCAAAAGCAGGCATCATATTTCAAAATATACAAAGAAATGCTAGCATCTTTTTTTTATATATATATTTTAGAAAAAGCGCCTGCCAAAAAAAATGTTGGGCTAAGAAGCACTCATCGGAGCTGCAGTAGATTCATTTTGGCTCCACTTTTCTATTGTTTTTATCTGATTTACTAGTTGGGGGTTGCACATTTTATTGGGTTTTTGTATTGAATCTAAAAGATCCAAATTTTCTAGAAAAGCCTATTTAAGGTCATGTGAGTTCTTTTACGACGTTGATCAATTGAGTTTGCCCTAATTTCCGTGTTAATTTTTCTTTTTCATTTCCTCTGCTTTCATTCAATTTGCTTTGTGTTCTTGTTCCATTTGCATTTTTATGGGGATTAGAGCCCGAGTTCAGTCAGCTCGAGCTCGGCTCGACTAATAAACCCTTGAGTTTGACTCGGCTCGAGCGTGAGAATAGCTTGACGAAGCAGCTCAAGCTCGAGCTCGGCAGTTACTTGTTGAGCTCGAGCTCGATTTGATTAAGGCGCGACAAACTTGTTTGATTCATATAATTGATATTCATAGTTATGTGTTGAGCTCGAGCTCAGGCTCAACAAACTCATAAACTCATTTGACTATATCGACTTTATTAAGGCTGGACAAACTCGATTAGGGCTCGAGCTAGACTCGACAGTTATGTGTTGAGCTCGAACTCAACTCTATTATTTAAACGAGTCAACTCATGAACTTGAGCTCGACTCGTTAAGCAAATGACTCGACTCGACTCGTTGTTCACCCATACTTCCAAGGTTTAGAGTTGCTTTGGGACTTACAGGTGAATAGCGCCCACTTAACAAAACATGTGAGTGACACAACTTTTAGCTTTTGGGTGAGTCTCAATATCCATCAAACTTCCTTGAGAAGCAAGCCAAGTTCTTGAAAGTAAAGAAAAAATGTTGAGTGGATTTGGCTTGAAGGTGAAGCTCCCAGTTTAGTGGTGGGGTTTCAATGAAAGAGACTCACTACCTAGCCCCACCATTGACCGAGCTGGGTTCCAAAGTAGTAGAAACTCTAGGTCAAGACTTTGCTTGTTTATGTCACCACTTTTCCGCAATTTCTACTATGTCTAAGCGTCGAATTTCTCTCTCTCTCTCTCTTTTCATCATAAAAGTCAACCCGAGTTAGTTTCATACTTTCTTTCTCGAGACAAATTGAAGATTAATAGATCCCTGGGATTTGAAATCTTAACCTTCTTCAATTCACAAGAGAACCAGTGGTAGAGCTAGGATTTTGTTGGCTAAGAGGCACTCGAGTCACTAGCTGAGTTCTGGTGTATAGGGGCGGAGCCAGGATTTTCTTCAAAAGCGGGCCAAATGGGGGCTGGGTTTTGTGGGTTGGATTTGGGTAGGGTCAAACTTAACTCACACTAAAAAAAATACATGGAAGCAAAAAAAAAAAATCATTTTTTACACTATATATATATATATATATATATATATTTTCATTTGGTTGGGGTGGGGCCATGGCCTACGCGCCCCTTCCCTCCGCCCCTGCTGGTCTGGCACCTACGTACTTTTTAAATCTTGGCAATGCAATTTTGAATTCCTTCCAATAGGTTGGTGTCAGCAATGGCTCATACCTGCTCCCATGTATCTCGGTCAGGGCGTAGGACCATACCTTTATTTGGCCAAACCTAGCAGGCGGAGCTTCGAGCCAACTTTGGGTTGAGTCGGTTTAGTTTTTGTTAATATTTTAGAGCCACTGAGGTCAACCAAGGTTCAAGTGCAAGAAGATCTCAACATAAGTAGGCCAACTGAGTCTGATCCATGCTGGCACCAGACACATCTGGATCCTTACCCAATAAAAACATGCTAGATCCAAACCAAAACCCACTGTTACTTGGGCTAATTGCCCTAACATCTTGACAAAGGTTGGACGTGGACCGAATCCAAATTGAGGAATTTTTTTAATCCAAATCGTTGCCTCCACTTCAAAGGACAAATATGGACCCATGCCTGAAATACATTGGCTTGGATCTGCACTCAAGCACTTCTCGAAGTGTTTAACAATGTCCAGATTAGCATCGTTAGATCCAAACTAAAGTAAACAAAATGAAAATAACTCATTTATTGGATTTGGATCATGTCTGTCTTTTCTGGATTTGCTTAATTTAAATGGAATTATATTCTAATTCAACTCTATAAAAGAGAAAACCATAATCCAACTCCTTCTTCTTTCAAGATTAAGTTAAACAATGCATAGAATAGTTCACGTAAGTGCATTAGATGCATTATGTTGGCAACAAGCATAAGGGATCAACCTGTACCAGGGACTTGAGGATATATATTACCAAATCTTGCTCGATTTCATGTATCTTGAAGGAATGTGAATATCTGCGCAAGATTAAGAGAGAGCACCTACCAAAACCGTAATCTATTCATGTTCTTATCTTCTCCATTCATGAATTTCTATATTTTAATTTCATAAAGTTTCAAGCCTCATCATGTGTGATAAACTAAGGGAGTGGACCCAATAATCTAATCCTTTATTCAGCCTTTTTCTACATTTGAGCACATGGTTCTCGACACTGTTATCAAAGCGGGCCAACTTGAGTCTAATTGGACCCTTTTTTTAATTTAATGCGTGACCAGATTCAGTGGGGACAAATTGCAGTTTTTTATTTATTATTGTGATTTTATATTCCCAATTATTTTATCTCTTTACATAGGATCAATCTTATTCACAAATTATTTTGATTCCAATTCAGTTCAAAAACTATATATATATGTGTGTGTGTGTGAGAGAGAGAGAGAGAATTTGCATTCTTGGTTGGATTTAGGTCAATATTGTCTAATTTATGAGGAACAAGGAAAAAAAATGTAATTTCATTTTATAGATACTATTTACATAATTTACCACCTTAAAAAATTTTGTTTTATAAATTTACATGTAAATTTTAGAAAATTTCACTTGTCTTATACAAAAAATTTGAAAAAATGATATTTTAGCTCATGTTAAAATTTAAAAACTTTAATTCGGCTCTCCTCGTAAAAAAATTCTTTCTTTTCCCTTATATAAAACTACATCAAATCCAAACATCTTAATTATGATTGATTGTTAAATTAGGTGTCTCTGGGTTTTCAAAAGAATATAGCATTTCTAGACATGTACCTCGAGATGCACAAAACAATCATAATTTTTTCATCAAAAATAAAATTAGAATGGCGTCTTCTGATTTTGATTTCATGTAAGTTAATAATAGTAAACAACAATTAAGGGCCAATTTATTAATGAATAATAAACTAGATGGCGTTCCCAAGTTTTAGTATGTTCGAGAGACAAGAAGAACAAATCTCATTTGTGGGAGTCTTACTCCAAATCATGCTCTTGTCAGGATGATGATGTATTATGTCGCAGAATTTGGTGCACTGTGAGCTGTGATCTTGTGCATTACAATAATGTGATTTGAAAGATTTGTTTCTTAGTAAACAAGCGACCAGACGTCACATCTTTGCGATTTTGGCGATCATTTTGACGTTTGATTGGATGTTAATTTAACACCGATCACGCTAAAACTTGGGGAACACCATGCTAGGTGGGATTTTCTCGTGACACTTGATTGAAAGAAAAGATAGTTAGCTGTCCAAATCTAACATTGATTGCTCAACTGTTTCCTATCTTTTTTTAAACATTGAATTATAAAAGCATATTTCTTTTTCTTGTGTTATATACAGCATCAGCTTTGTTAGTTTTCCGCATAAAACTTAATGTTAGGCATTGAACCGGCTCGAGTAAACTTGAGTAAGTCATTTTTAATATTATTTTTATTAATATATATATATATATATATATATGTATATATAATGATAGATATATTATGATTAATTATATTTTTATATTATTTTATATTAAAATATTTTTTTTTATGTTAAGTAGGTCAAATTCGAACTTGAATTTTAGGTGTGTGTCAAGTTGGGCCCAGGTTGTGGCCCGATCAGAGCCTCTCTCCTTATCGAGCCAGGCCGACCTGAAGCCTAATAAAATCCTACTCTCCCTGCCTAGCATAGACAGGAGCAAGGGACAAAAGGTAGGATTTTTGTTTTGTTTTGTTTGTTTTTTTTTTAGTTGGTCATGGTTAAATAATTTTTTACTTGTCAATTGTATTTTTCAAAATTGTTACAAGGGCCATGTTATAATTTTGAATATTTTAAAATGTAAAATTTTATTTTTCAAACTCTTAAAGGAGGCCATGGCCCTTGCCAGCACACCTTTCTACACCCGGTAGCACCAGTAGTGGAGCGAGAAAAATTTGGCTCAAAGGCACTGACCGATCTCACTAGCTTAGTAGGTTGAGTGCCTATGAGTCACTAACCCAGGTCTAGTGTGGGCATTACAGTTCACAAAAACACCGATCCGAGTCGCAAGTTGCTTGACTCAACTAAGATCATCGAGTCACGGGTCAAGGTTTGCTGATTCAGCTAGGATTGTCAACTAATTACATACTTGTTTTCTATTGTGTGTTGTTAAACACTGAAGGTTGTAAATTTTCGAATTGTGAAATATCACAAATTTTAACAAATATATACAAACACTCTGTTATATATTATTCAGTTTTAACTGATGAAAAAATCAAAATTGCAGTCCCAATAGACTTGCCTTCTTCGTATATTTAATGAAAAAAAATATACTATAAAATTTATTCTGATCCGAGTCCAAGTCACAAGTTCACCAACTATGGTGCGCGTGGTTCCCGTTTAATATGAAACGATTGTCACTTCTTTTAAGATTTTCGCGTTTGTGTCAATATTTGATTGGATGGTGATGGAAGATTTTAATGGATCATATTAAAACTTGGAGAACATTCAATTTTAGAGCCATAGAATTTAAATGTCCTCAATGGGTTTCCTTGTGGCATTGTGTCCCAATCTAGCATTCATTGCTCCACTGTTTCTTATTCTTCCTTCTCTGTTCTGTTTGTTCAAGAAAGAGATGTAGACATTGAATTATAAAAGCATAGTCCTGGTGTTCCATGGAGCATCTCATCATATTGTCTACATTTTTTGAGGACATGATTCATAACTATGGAGCTACTTGAAGAAGCTGCCAAGGAGACGTTATTACTGTCTTAAATGGTGACATATGCACCCACTTTTTTCAAAAAATTACAACAGTATCCCATGGATACCCAGTACCTGACTCAGGACATGAGCTCGGGCTAAAATTGGGCGTCAGGCCAGCCCTATAAGCTTGAGTTGGTTCAATAACTTATTTTTTAATATTATTTTATTTAAATACATATACTTATTTATTTTTATAATTAATTATCTCTATATATTAAATCATATTAAAAATGTTTTTTTTTTATTTTAAGTAGGTAGGGGCCTTAGTAAGGCTGGGCACCCGGCCGTGCACCCGGCGCGTACCTGGTACCCGACCAGGAAAAAAGAGCACCGGCCAGCCCGATTGGGCCCTATAAGCTCAATGGGTCTGATATTTTTTTAATATTTATTTTATTAATTTATATATATATACATATAATATTTTATTATATATAATTTTATATTAAAAAATATTTTTTAATTTAATTGGTTTGGGCTTGAACCGGGTTTGTGCTTGGGTTTGATTGGTCAGGCCAGGCCCTGAGCCTAGGCCCAGGTTTTGGGCATCGCCCGATGTCCAGGCTTAGGCCTTAGGTTCGGGTTTCAGGAAGTCTGGCTGGGCTCAAAGTGCGGCCCAGCCTAAGTCCCGACTTTTTATCAGGTCAGCCCTACTATACACTGTTCTAGGCAATGAGTTTGCGTCTGCCACAGTTTGCAGTCCAAAATAAGTAGCATCCACAAAAATCAAATTGATAACCGGGCTTTTACTAGCTCACCAACCCAACCAGCTATGTTGTGCCCCTCGATCGGAACACCATTTTCGACATGGGAGAAGATGAGAACTACATACATTCCAAATCTGAATCCGGCTAGGTAAGTGGATTCAAATTTCTTTACCAGGTCCAACTAAATGCATCTAGTTTCGGGCATGTGTGATCCATTTACATCCCTAATTACCCTAGTTTATCTATAGAAAAATAAATCAGGCATGATTCTTTTATCGAACAAAATAGTGATTGCTTAAGTGGCCTTGAATTTGGGTTGGATATTTTCTGGAGAATCAATTTATCAAGCCCGAATGGAAAATCAGATCTGAATTTGGTATCAAGTTTGCGGCAACCTAAATCCAAATCCAAATATCGATGCATGTACCTTTTATAATTATAACCAGTTATTGGATCTAATTATTTGCATTCAATTCCAATTGAGAAACCAAATGGTTTATTTCCAATATAAAAAAAATAAGTTTCTTATGTGAATTGCATTTGAGCAGTGAATATTTTTATCAATTTACAGTAATCGATTGCAACCCGATTATGTTTCAAAAAGTATGTGCCCAACAAAGACAAGAACACATCGCAATTTATAAGTAAAAAATACAAAAAATATCAAACAAAATTACAAAAAATAAAAGAAAAAACAATTTTAAGTTACAACCAAGAGTTGAAAGCCTAGCAAACGTCCATGACATACATATATATCCATGATAGACAAATATATCAGTAAGTTAAAGAAAAGATAACTAAAAATTTATATCAACAGCATGTTATATTGAATTATAACAACAATTGCAAGCAGTCAACACAGTATCAACGCTGAAGATTCAAATAATAGTTTTTACAAAGTTGTTTTTCATAAATATTTCTCAATGGTGGTAGCCAAGGTGGACTTGGGCACGGCTCCTATCACGGTCTCTTTCTTCTCTCCATTCTTGAACAGGAGCACTGTGGGGATGCTTCTGATTCCATACTCAGTAGCAATGGAGGGCCAGTCATCCGTGTTCACCTTGAAGCAGGCCACCCTGCCGGCGTACTCCTTCGCCAATTCGTCGACCACCGGCTCGATCATCCGGCACGGCCCGCACCAGGGAGCCCAGAACTCGACCAACACCGGCGTCGTGCTCTCGATCACCGAGTCGTTCCAGCTTTGTTCAGTGACTACCAAAACTGCATTCCATTGTGATCATGGCTCAGTGACAACTTGTAAGATAGTCAATTTCCACATATATATTTCTAACTGTAGACATAGAGTTTCAGCAAGAACAAGAAATAAACTTGGGAAGTTTTTTTAGCCTCCTATTCATTTGGATTTGTTCTATCTTTTAGCTATATATGAACATTAAGTAAACACACACACACATATATATATATATATATATATATATATATATATATATATATATATATATATATATATATATATATATATATATATATATATATATATATATATTATATATATATATATATATATATATATATATATATATATATATATATATATATATATATATATATATATATATATATATATATATATATATATATATATATATTATATATATATATATATATATATATATATATATATATATATATATATATATATATATATATATATATAACACTCATGCACCTGTCAGGCAAAGGCATGTAGGTTTGTTCTACACACACATATATAGTGGTAGAGCCAGAAATTTTTTGTTATGGAGCATTGTTATAGAAATTTTCATTTTTGAAGAGGCACAACATATATAAATAATTATAAAAAAAACTATGTAAAAGTATGTAAAAAAAAAAAATTGTTGCTGGGGTGGGCAACTGCTTACACAAGCTTATATGTAGCTACGCTACTGCACATATACATATATATACATGCACCTGCCAGGCAAAGGCACGGCCGATTTGTTTTTGCCATGACTTCTTCGGCACATATGAGGTTCATGGGAGAACATGAGATCTGCAAATTTTAGCTCTTTCACATATATATAACCCACTGATACCACTTGCGTGTTTGTAATTAGGGCTAGATATCAGGCCGGTTATAACCCAACCCTGCCACATTAGAAATCGGCTCATGACTACCAAAAAAAATATTTAAAATGTGATTTAATATAAAAGTATAATTAATTATAATAAAAAAATATATAATTATATTAGTAATATCAGAAAATAAGTTATCGATTTGCCTACGAACAGATCGATCTGTTTTGAAACGGTTCTAGTCTTCCATCAGATCCAAATCCATGGATTTGAATTGAATTGTTGGGGGAGACATGGGAACCACATGGCAATTGTTCGAGAGGCAGGTGCTTTGGATATGGACTGTGTGGTTGAGATTGATCCACATCTACTCGTTCTTGGATATGGATAATGTGGTTGAGTTTGATCCACATGGCCTGCAATCAACCGGACTGGTTTTGTACAACCTTGTGATTCAGTGGGACGCCAACAGTTTGACCTCAACAAGAACTGCTTGGTCGGATCTAGGATCTGAGTAGTGATCCTGTTCCGACTTCGTATGCAGTTTAAGTGACGAAATCCAAATCCCGGTTCCGCTTACCCGAGTCTCACATCCAGTCCGAATCTAATAAGAGGATATCCGAATCAATCAGGTCCGAACCCTTATTGTTCGTTTACATGAGTTTATATACATATAATATGTGTGTGTGTTAAAAAGTTGTTGGTCCAAACATTATCTGCAATATTTTAACCCAATCTGGGCCTATAAATAATGTTTATATACTGAGAAATATAGTTTAAACTGATTTAATTAAGTGAAAATAGCTTCCAATATAACTGGCTTAATGCTTGTCCATAAATTAAAAACAATATGGTAAACTTTCTATCCAACTTCAAGTGAAAACAGATAAAAGCACAAGTTACCATGGTTCAGATTCGGATAATCTAAATCCATTAGAATTTAAACGGATCGAATTGCACGTAATGAAAACTAAGAACGACGAAAGCCATGTACATGTTCGATTAAAATCGGTTCTCGAACCGAATCTGTGAGGCTGTTCATTATATCGGCCGATTCGATTCAACTGGCTGTGAAATGGCAAAAATATGGAAAATTTATTGAAGAAACTAATTGAAAAAATTGAGTGAGAAACTTGAACAAGTTAATATGAAAAATAAAAGCGAGTATTTAAAAACATTTAAAAGTTGATCCGTGGAACTCTTGAATCGGCTACCGAATCGAATCAGTTGCCACCAATTGAATTCGAATCGGCTGATGCCGGCCGAATTTGATATCACAGGTCCGTCCGACCAAGTTCGCCGGAAAACCTAAAACTTTTGCACCTGAATTCATTTTTTCGGGCAATCAAACATGCTGCTAACGGAAAATGGGAAATCATACTGCATCCAACTGGCGGCTAGCGAGAGAGAGAGAGAGGGACCTTGGTCGGTGGGCGTTTGAGCCTGGCACAGGATGCGCGAGGCCCGCCTTGTCCTGACCGCCGGGACGGCGAAGCGCGCCGGAGCTGAAGAGGAGGAAGAAGAAGAGAGGGAGGAGGCGGATGAGGAGAGGGTTGCCGTCTTCATCCCTCTGCAGCATGTCGGCAAATTGTGGAGGCCGTTGATGTCCCTGGCGGAAGAAGGGAATGGGAGGGAAGAGCAGACGGTGGTAGTGATGGTGCTGGCCTTAAGACACACCTCCATTGCTGCAACTCCTTACTTCTTCTTCTGGTCTTTCTCCTTCAGTGAGGAAGAAGGTGTTATCTTCATTTGTGCTCTCATCCCTCTTTGTGGCCATATGGTTCCTCTTCCTCCTGCGGGTCCCATCATGAGGCCGATATTGTGAGGTCCCTGTGGATTTGCCCGTCCATTGGGTGGATGAAATGAATCCTCTCTCTCTCTCTCTCTCTCTCTCTCTCTCTCTCTCTATATATATATATATATATATATATATATATATATATATATATATATATATATATATATATATATATATATATATATATATATATATATATATATAAAAGAAGGCAATATCCAAAGGTGGTGAAGAATTTGGAAGTACCATAAGAACTTTCTGGTACACAAATAATGGAATTGAAGTAAGTTTTTATTGTCGATAAAAGTTTCACAGCCACTCGACGAGATTCTACATGATAAAATCTATGGGTTCAGAAAGGCAATGAGACTCAGAAATCTGAAGCCCACAAGAATAAAATTAATGGTGAGACTGGTGAGACTTTCTACTACCAGTCTATCAGAGCCCCTTGCCCCTTGAAAAAGAGAGGGGTAGTTGAGCATGAGTTGAATGGACACCTAGTTCATTAGCTCGGACTCGACTCAGTTAAGTTTATCTAGAACTCAAGCTCAGACCAACTATTTCAACAAATTAACGAGTCGAATTCAAGTTTTCATATAAACCCATGTATTTAATCGAGTCGAGCTCGAGCTCAAGTTCATCAAGCTCGGTTCACACGTCCTAGGGTTGCTTATCTGAAGATGCCCTTAGACGGCCTCATGCCATTTTCTTACAAGCTATTGGTCTCCTGAAATTGGAGAAAAGTGAAAGAGAAAGTACATATTTTGAACAGAGATTTGGTTGAACCAACTTACCAAGTCGAGTCGAGCTCCAAAAATTATTATTGAGCCGAGCTGGAGCCAATTTATTGAGCTCAACTCAAGTTCGAGCTAAATATTTTAGCTGTGGACCAAGCTTGACCTAGCCCAGTTCGAGCTCAACTTAGCTCGTGTTCACCTCTAATGAGCACACACATGGCACCACTGACAGATATCGCCAATATTCCAAACTATATTATTATTCCAAATGAGTCTGATGGTAAACTTAGGTGTTGTGTACATCTATGGATCTACTAATCACGCTTGAACTTATACGTAAATGAACTATTTATTCTTGTTTTTTAGACTTGTTTTTTAAAATCTTAAAGCTTAGTAAATGTTAGACCATCAAAGAAAAAAAAATTGTTAAGAGTTTGAAGGCCTGGCTTTTCACATGCTGATCCCCAGTGAGCCAATCTTATCAAAAGTATGCAATAATATTATGTATAAAGTTGGAAAAAATGGTTTGTATACAATCTGATATTTGATCAAAATTTGATAAAAAAACTCGTACCTAATTAATAATCTAATTCGGTTGCATTCAATTCAAATTATATCCGACCTTGAGTCTGATTTTTTTGTAGGGGTTGTGTAATAGACTATATACAATTGCATTAGGATTCAGATTCGGATTTAAATTCTTTTTAAACTAAAATTTAGATTTGACTAGCTTAAGATTCGACTGTTATATGTAATTTGGACAGATCTTATTCGATTTCAGCTGGATATCGAACTTAAGTTGGAATTCACTTATGTCAAACTTGCATCTCATTATCTTTGAGGTGTTAGTGCAACGAAACTGGGAAAAGAGCGGCTGGTAGGCGATTAGTCTTCATTTTGAATTTATAAGATGTCAACTTTCTGGTGTAAAAAAAAAAAAAGAGAGCCGCTAACGAGCAAGTTGAAGCCTGAAAGGGTAGCGCCTTAAACCACGGAATGATGAGTATCTCCCACTCACCTAACCTAAATACTCAAATCCAATTACCAATGGAATTTGAATTTCTTTACTAGATTTGTCTAAGCAGAATCGAATCGGATAAACAATTGAGTATACCCGACCCATATATAATATCCGATTTGTAAAATGTTGTAACGGTAAAATCGAGGTTTTTGTGTGAGGTAGAATGCAATAAACAAAAGGTTGGCGGTTACCATGCAAAAGTGGATGGCTCCGGCTGATAAAATATCGCGTTCTGACTACGCCGATAACTTGATCGTCTGTTTGAGCAATTAATCGGCGATAATTCACGACGATTTTTTCCGTGAGAGACGTGCGAGCGAGGGTCCGAGAGAGAGAGAGAGGCCATGGCGGAGGTCGCCTCGCACAGGCACAGTGACGGTAATGTTTCATCTTCTTCCTTTATCATTCTCGTTTGATGTTATTATTGTTGTTGTCGTCATTGGTGTTGTGGTTTATAAGCTTTTGGGTTTCATATGCTTCAAATCGTTCGCTAGTTGGAAATTCTCTCAATTTTCTTCCCTTCTCCGTTTTGATTGTTTTTTCTCCTTTCCACTTCAGTTATTTCTGGTTCTTATAGATAAATCAAGAGTTTGTCTAAACCACCGTGATGGGCATTATTTTCCTATTTTATCTGGAACCATTGTACGTGGGTTCCATCTAAGACCCTTATTGTTCGATTAGATTTGTTTTTGCCTTCTTTGGGGCATTTTCAATTTACTGTGCCCTGCTATGCTGATTACTGGCGGATCATTGACTGATCCTTTTTTGCCAACTGATTGCATTTATCTAATCTTCTTTGGGTTTCATGTGATGGTTTTGTTCTCTTGAATTCTCTTCAGGTTCTTCATTTCTTTCTTTCTTATTCTTTTTGCTAATTAGGATTTTCTTTTAATTTTGATTATGGGTTTTTGAAGGTTAAACTTGTACTGATCTTTTCTAGGAAATGTGTATTTTGTTTTTCTTGATTGAGTTCCTTTTGATTGTCTCCCTTGGAAATGCGTATTCTTAGTGAAACCTCGAATGTTTGTTTCTTGTTTTTTGTGTTCGGCTTATTTCCCGAGTTCTCGTGAATCCGTCATCACATTCCATGGTGGTTTTAGAAAGTATTGATTATTTATAAGTTGGATTGGCATTTTGACACATTTATGGATGCTTTGGAAATTGATATGTCAAATGTCCTGATTGCCAGTTATAAGCATAATTTTTTTTTTTATTTTTTTTCCTACTTGGGCCAGCTTTTCAGGGACTGGATACTCTATTCTTTTCCTCTTTCCATGTGTTGATTTTAGATTATTGTACTGTGACCTTGTACAAAGAGTTACTCTTCTTGATGTTATTTTCTACAGAATCTTCGGAACTATTGCAGAGACATGAGGGGATTCAACAAGGTCAAGTGCAAGAAGAAACTAGAGAAATCCACGTGGACATTCCTCTATCATTTTCTCAAACAACAGATTCTCGAAATTGGCCGACGGTTGATGGGTCAATTGGATTGAATGAACAAGAGTCTCTCAAATATGCTCGGACCTTTTTCAGGGCTGGTTTTTTCTTGCTTCCATGGCTTTGGGCAGTTAATTGCTTCTACTTTTTCCCTGTGTTAACAAAATCGCCTTCATCATATCCTCAAATTCGACGCTGTAAGTTACTTTTTAGGCACACTTTTTTAATAGACTTTACATGTCATCAATAGTTATTGCTGCCAGTCTCTACTTTGGTTTGGATATTGGTGCTACAAAAAAGTGGATTGATTAGAAAATAAGTAAATGAAAATAAGTTTTGACTTGGAAGTTGGAACAACATCAATTTTGGTTCCAGATGTTTCTCATTTAAAATGTTAACCGTTGATGATTTATGTGAGTGAATTTATTAGCAGAATAAGTCAGTTTGTGGCAGTACTTGCTTGAAATACGAAGTGTTATTATACCTGATGCTGCAGTTGGGGAAATAGTTTCTGCTTACAATGTACTTGTCATCTCATACTCCATAAGGGAATGTATTTTGCCTCATAGACTTTATGTGCCATGAGTAGTTATTGCTGCTAGTTTTACTTTGGTTTTCATGTTGGTATTATAAGAAAATGTGGATTTAGAAAATGAGTAAATGGAAAGAAGTTTTCAGTTGGAACTGCATCAATTCTGGAGTACTTCTCGATTAAAATTCTAACTATTGATGAATGATGATTTATACTTGTAAGCTTATCTGTAGAATAAATCAGTTTATGGCAGTGCTTGCTTGCAATACAAAGTATGGTTATAGGCTTATAGCTAATGCTGCAGATAGTAAAATAATTTTTGCTTACAATGTACT
Source organism: Nymphaea colorata (assembly GCF_008831285.2). Classification (NCBI taxonomy): domain Eukaryota; kingdom Viridiplantae; phylum Streptophyta; class Magnoliopsida; order Nymphaeales; family Nymphaeaceae; genus Nymphaea; species Nymphaea colorata. Next base: position 636,807 of record NC_045138.2, on the reverse strand, counting down.
TGGCATCTCATACTCCATGAGGGAATATATTTTCCTGTATAGACCTTACGTTTCATGAGTAGTTGTTGCTGCCAGCCTTTACTTTGGTTTTTTGGTCGGTATTATAAGAAAATGTGGATTGGTTAGAAAATGAGTACATGGCAAGAAGTTTTCACTTGTAATTGCATGAATTCTGGAGCAAGATGTTTCTTGTTAAAATTCTAACTGTTAATGGTTTATATATGTAACTTGTCTGTAGAATAAATTAGTTTATGGCAGTGAATGAATACAAAGTATGGTTATAGGCTTATAGCTGACGCTGCAGATGGGGATAGAATTTTTTGCTAATGATGTACTTGGTATCTCATACTTCATGAGGAAATATATTTTCCTGTATAGACTTTATGTGTCATGAGTAGTAATTTCTGCCCATCTTCACTTTGGTTTGGATATAGCTAGTTCAGAGAGCCAATTTACTCTTATAATATGCAGACGTAAATCAACTTATTCATTGTATACTACACAACTATCTCATAGGTGTTGATTTAAATGTTAGCATTATTGAAGATAATAGTGTAGAACTTATATATGAGAATTCTACTTTTAAATTGATGAAGACAAAGACTATAAGATAGAGAATTTACATGAAAGTCAATCTCTTTAACTTTGTGGTAACACAATCGTCTACAAGTTCTGATAAATTGATTGACTATATAGTTAATACATGTTACTATTGTATTATTTTTTGTTTTTTATATTTGTTAACTTAGTCAGCGTTATATGTATTGTACACAGAGGCATATCGTATGATACATATTGTATAGGTCCACAAAAGCTATTGATATGCCTATTGTGTGCATTTTTCATGCGTATGCACAGGTGTATCGGCCATATCGTACGATATAGCCAATAGATGCAGTTTGTAAAAGGGGCACGATGCACCTTTTGCTTGATTTCTTTTTTAAAAACTGCCTCTTCTCTTCAATTTCTAGCACTTCTAGGAGCTTTACGTGGAAGAGTTTTTGCTGGGTGTGGGGAGAAATTGTCAAATAAATCGTCAACTTGAGTGAGAAATCACCAGTTTGAAAGGAGATTTTCTCATGAGGAACCCAGTCGTGTTTGGAAGAAAAAGTTTTTTGTGTTCCTTCTTTTACCCAAGGCATGCAATCTTCAATTTCAAGTTTTACGTGTATCTCTATTGTTTTTAAGAGTTTACCATTTATTTTGTTAAGGTATTTGTTTTAATTTTTAATGTCTTGTTAACATATATGACTTGTGAATGATGAATCATGAATATTCATTACATGCGTGATGAGTTTTTTATATAGAACATTTTTCATGATTTTTCTGAAATTTCTCTATTTTTCTATTTTTTATTTTTTAAAAAAAATAATTTTGGGATATGTCATGATATGGCGTATAGGCTATAAGTTGGCCTGACAGATACACATTATGATATGCCTTTTACAAGATTGATCTTAGTTGTATATGGTTTTAATTACTTAAAATTTTTCTTATATCAGTTCATGTTTTTATTATAAATAGATTTTTTAAACTTGTATTGCTATGTGTCTAGACAATGCTAGTAAAAAAGAATCAAAGACAAATGACGAGAGAAAAGACTGATAAAGTCAGTGGAGACCATCTATAAACCATTCACTAATATTCCATCAAATGATAGACAATAAAGTGAGTGGTACTTTTACTATTATAACATATGATAATATTGGGAGAGGTGAATGCAAAACTCGATAAGATGTTCATCCAGGATCTTATCAAAACCACATGAAAACCTTGCAATCTAACTTTTGTGACATTTTTAAGAAATTGAATTGATTTAGTATTGATTCATCAACAAATATGTGAACTGCTAAATGAGAAGCTTAAGATTCATTAATAGAGTTAATACATTTCATTTAGCTATTTAATCATATATTGTCTCGTGAAATAAAATTTTTATGTTAAATATGAGTTTCCTTTTTTTTTTTTGGTCTCTTTTGTGCTTCTTTAAATAGGCAAATCCAATTGCAGAGAAATTGATGATTACATGTTCCAAATTATAACAAGTTAGTGCATTTGTTTGCTCAAGATAGAACAATAGGAGAATGGTCAAAACACACCAAAAAAACAAAGATTTGTTGACTAGTTTCAATAAATAAGATTGATAGTGAAGTATTCCTATATATTGGTGACTTGATTTCTTAAAATGAAGCAATGTTGGTCTAAGAAGTGAAAGTGGACATGATTTGAAAGAGGTTAAAGATATGACTAAAGAAGTTTCTGATGCAATTAAAGAATGTAACGCTGAAAGAAGAGGCAATCAATTGCATATTCAAATAAATATATGTATTGAAGCTATTTGTCTTAAAAAGAGTTACAAGCCAAAATATATCTTCATCTTACTAAAGATGAAAAAAGGATTGAGATATTCTTTTGTTGTCCTTCTTCAGCTCAAAAGGAGATCTTAGTTAAAAAGGTATGTGAAACTGAAGTTGTCTGAAATTGATATTACCTAAACTTAGGCTGGAACATCATTTTCAATTTCGTTATGGAATATAATGACTTATTATTGCATTAGCTTATGTGAACTTCTCTTTGTCACAATTTTTATATTTATATGAGAATGCGTAACTCTACTTTTTTTTTTGTTATAAAGTCATATTTATTCCTTGTTCCTGATCTTATGGATAATGTGAGAGTGTAAATTTAAGCATTCCACAACAGCATTTGAAGAATATTCTCCTTAACCAGCAACTACATCAAATGCATGATAGGGGTATTATTGTAAACAAGCATGTTTTTCAATTTCCTTTTTGTAGCTTAACGAACATGATATTTAACAATTCTTTTCCTTTCCTTTCTTTCCTATACTGACAAGCTTTTATAGTAATTTTTTTTCCTTTCATTTCTTTATCCAGCTTCAATCTTTCTTGTTCTTTTATTTTCCTTTCCATCTTTTTATTATCATTTTCTTTTCGTCCATCCAAACATAGTGTTAGTTTTGCTATAGGGATAGAACATATATCTAAATCTTGAAGATCACCTTGCTTATAAGTTTGATGCCATATTCTTCCCGTCATTGCTTTACTGAAAATGTCAGCTATTGATATCTTCTTAGATAAAATTTTCTTCCTCAGCCTTCTTTATTGAACTAGCAATTAGCATCCTTTGTTTGTTATGCTCATCTTGCATGGGATTGTTAGAGATGTAGAAGTAATTTGTTCTGGAACGCATCTCAGGTCTTGTCGCTCTCACAATACGCTTAAACTGCCTATTCTAATTCAACACTTGGTATGATTCAAGAATCTTTATGTTCACAAGTCTTACGCATTTGCAGTATATTTGCTTGGTTTAAAGTTTAGTTCCTCAGGCTTATAGTCTAACTGTAGATTCACATAAGCTATGTTAAACAAGAAAAGTTTTATGTTTTAGGAGGTTCTTTGTAATATTAAAGAGTTATAAGATCTCTTTAATATTTTTCTTATTTTCCATTGAGTTATTTTGTAAATCCCTTTTTACCCTAATCTCTTTTATAAGAGAGATGAGGGTTATCGTAAGGAAAGGTTCTCAAGGTTCAATCTCACGGCAGCTTCTCTCTCTCACTCTCTTCTTCTCCGCTGCAACATGGTATCAGAGCTACGGACGTGACTGGAGACTTGAAGCACACAGCCAGCGCGCGGACGTGACGCACACCATCGGCGATCCTCCGTCTCCTTTCAGGCTTGATCTCTTCTACTTCCTCCGTCTTCTTTCTCCTTCATCTCTCGCCTGTTCTAGTTGCTGTTTTCCAGCAACGGAACAGTGTGGAGGAGTCTATTCACGTTAGGACAGATGGTGAATAGACTCCAGCCGTGGATTTTTCAGAAGTATATATAGTATTGCAGCTGTGTGGGAGTCTGCGCTGATTAATCGCCTATGGTTTGATATGTTATATGATCAACGCAGCCAAGTGGAGGACTGCTATCTATGACGTCTATGGCAAGTTTATGTTGATTGTTTTATTTGCTGTCATTATTCATGATCTGTGAAGGATAAACTGTGGTACAACAGCGTTAGATGCATAAATAGATAAGTCGTTGGTCAGCGCAAACAATACAAACAGTGGGGATTCGTTTTCAGTTGTGGGCTTGCTGGTAGCAGCGTTTTTCTGTCTTCAGATTGCAGTCTTCTTTGTTGTGGTATTGCTGTCAACAGTTGGACAGCAGGTTGATTGTTTCTGCGCATCTAACGTTGCCGTGTGGGACGTCGGTTCTTGTTGATCAGTTTCTTTCTCAATAGAAATATATATATATATATATATATATATATATATATATATATATATTCTCTCGCTATTGGTGGTTGATCTCTTGTGGACAGATTTATGATGGCTGAAAGTAATAAATCTGATTTTTCTCATGAAGTTAAAAGTGGAGGAAATCCATTTTCGTATGGTTCTACTGTAAAGTTAGATGGATCTAACTATGAGATTTGGTCTCGTGTGTTTATGATGTCTGTGATTGGACATCAAAAGGAGCATGTTATAGAAGAAAACGAACCTGTTGAAAAGAGTGGAAAATATAGTTCATGGAAGGGAGATAATAATATTGTCATGTCATGGATCATGAATAGTGTGCAACCCCAAATTGCATCAACTATTGCATACTACACCTCGGCTAAGCAAATGTGGGATTTCTTGAAACAGACTTACTCGAATGACAGGAATATTAGCAAAATATTGCAGGTAGAGGAGGAACTACTTAATCTGCAACAAGGTGACCAAAGTCTTGCTCAGTACTTCGCTTCCCTTAAGTCCATCTCTGAGCGACTTAAAGCATTACGTCCTCCATGTCCAACATGTTATAAGACCCATGGTGAACAGTCTATGGTTGCGAAATTCCTACAGGGTCTCTCCTCTGAATATGCAGTAGCAAAGGCTCAGATGCTGACTGGAGCAGAAATCCCTGATCTAGCTGAAGCCTACAACAGGCTTAGTCGTCTTGCTGTGACCCTCTCTTCACCTGCCAGTGATATCCATGCCTCTGCCTTAGCAGCTTCAGGAGGACGTGGACGCGGTTTATTCAGGGGAAGAGGCATGGGCCGTGGGTCAGGAGGAGGTCGGGGGAGATTTCAGTGCACTTATTGTGGGAAAATAGGTCATTTGGAAGACAGATGTTGGGATAAACATGGTCGTCCTACTGCAGCGCCATCCTTAGGCAGAAATGTTACATCAAAGCTAGGGAAGAACTCTTTACAGTCTTCTATTGGAGCGGCCCAAGCAGCGTCATCAGTAGTAGATGGGTCTTTATCTTCTTCTCAGTCTGAGACAATGACTGTGAGTATCAATAAGTCAGAGTATGAGGACTTTCTAGCACACAGATCTACTCAGCCATCGGCCTCCACAGTTATGACTGACAGCGCTATGTCTGTTGACACTATCTCACATGATACAGGTACTACTTGGATTATTGATTCTGGGGCATCGAGGCACTTTTGTAGTACGCCTTCTATGTTTACTGTGCTACACTCACTACCTCAGATACGTCATGTGAGACTTGCAGATGGTAGATTGTCACCCATTATGGGATATGGAGATATCAAGATCTCTCAATCTATGACTATTCCCAATGTGTTATATGCTCCTAAGTTTCCCACAAATTTGTTATCTGTCGGACAATTGGTTAATGATTTACATTGTCGTGTTACGTTTGACTCTGGTTTATGTTCATTTCAGGACTTGCCTACTGGGAAGACGATTGGTGGAGGCTATGAGAAAGGGGGCATCTACTTCCTGTCGGATCCCGTGGGTATTGCAGCATCATCGATCACATCGTTGTCCTCCTCGTTCCAGTGGCATCTCAGACTTGGTCATCCATCTGTCTCCAAGCTCCGTCATCTCCTTCCACATCTCTCCTTACCAGAGTCGTTCCAGTGTGAAGCTTGTCAACTTGGCAAACACACTCGTAGTAGTTATTCATCGAGTCTTAGTACGTCCAGTTGTGGACTATTTGATCTTCTTCATGTTGATGTGTGGGGTCCTAGCAGAGTTGCTAGTAGGTCAAGATTTCGTTATTTTCTTGTCATCGTAGATGATTATTCTCGAGTCACCTGGGTTTTCCTTTTGAAGGAAAGGTCTGAAGTCGTATGTACTCTCAAAAACCTTATTATTGAAATAAAGACCCAATTTGGTATTCTTGTTAAAAACATTCGCACTGATAATGCTCTTGAGTTTAAGGCATCTACCTTAATGAAGTTTTACTCAGATAATGGCATTTCTCCTCAGTTTACATGTCCCCATACTTCCCAGCAAACTGGAATAGTTGAGCGAAAACATCGTCAACTTTTAAATGTGGCTCGTTCCCTTATGCTTCATACTAATCTCCCTGCATATTTTTGGGGAGATGCTATTCTTACTGCTTGCTACTTAACCAATCGTTTACCATCATCCTCCATTGATAACCAGATCCCCATTAAACTTGTGCACCCACAAAGATCTTTGTTTCCAGTGGCTCCCAAAGTATTTGGTTGCACATGCTTTGTTCACATTCTTGGACCCACACGTGACAAATTGGGAGCCCAAGCCATTAAATGCATTTTCATTGGCTACTCCAGAAACCATAAAGGCTACAAATGCTTTGATCCCTTGACCCAAAAAGAGTATATCAGTGCGGATGTCACTTTCTTTGAGTCTCAACCTTATTATAGCCTCACTCCTATGTCTACTGAGATGCTACGGTCTCCAGACCCACTGCCTATTCCTCCTATTCCTTTGGAGTCGTTCCCTGTTGAATCTCCTTCGTCTGTTGTGTCCAAGTTTCGTGATCCACCGCTGGTCTACACACGTCGACAGGACCCTTCTCATAATCTTTTGCCAACCGTTTCTCAGGAGGTAAGTACATCTGAAGCGCATAGCCCTACTCATTCTGATCCTTGTCAAGACTTACCTATTGCTCTTCGCAAAGGCAGACGACAATGTACTTTACATCCTATATCTCATTTTGTGTCTACTGATGGGGTTAGTAAAAATATGCAACAATTCATTCATGCTTTGGCTGCTCATACAGTTCCTACGTGTCACCAGCAGGCCTTATTAGACACCCAATGGCGACGGGCTATGCAAGATGAGATGGATGCCTTAGTGCAGAGGGGCACTTGGGAACTTGTTGATCCTCCTCCTCGATGTGATATTGTTGGCTCAAAGTGGGTATTCACAGTTAAGTATAATTCTGATGGTTCTTTGGAACGATACAAAGCTCGATTGGTTGCTAAGGGCTACACGCAGACCTACGGTGTGGATTTCTTTGAGACCTTCTCTCCAGTTGCTCGGCTGGGAACCATTCGTCTTATTATTTCTGTGGCTGTCCACCATGACTGGCACATGTATCAACTGGATGTCAAAAACGCCTTTTTGTATGGTGATCTTGATGAGACTGTCTATATGCAACAACCACCGGGATTTGAACGACAGGGGGAGTGTGGAAAAGTGTGCAAGCTGAAGAAAGCTATTTATGGACTCAAACAGAGTCCTCGTGCGTGGTTTCACAAGTTTTCCGAGGTAGTCTCACAGTGTGGCTTTGTGAGATCTCCTCTTGATCATTCCTTGTTTATCAAGAAGGCTTCCCGAGGTATAACTGTTCTCGTGGTTTATGTTGATGATATTATCCTGACAGGTGATTCTGATCAAGAAATTTCTGATGCAAAGTTGTTTCTTCAAAAACACTTTGTGACGAAAGATCTAGGTCCTCTACGATACTTCTTGGGAATAGAAGTTGCTCGCAATGGTGAGGGTGTTGTTCTCTCTCAACGGAAATATGTTCTTGATTTATTGCAGGACACAGGGATGCTAGGAGCTAAACCGGCAAATTTACCTATGAATCCACGTATACATCTTCATGATGACCAAACAGAATTAGTGGATTCTAGATCTTACAGATCCCTTATTGGAAAACTTCTCTATGTTACCGTGACAAGACCAGACATTAGTTTTGCAGTGGGAAAACTAAGTCAATTTATGGAAAAACCAAGGAAAGTTCATTGGGATGCTGCTTTGATGGTGGTTAAATATCTGAAATCTTCTCCTGGCAAAGGCCTTTTGTTCACAAAAGGCAAGACTCTGGAAGTGGAAGCCTATAGTGATGCTGATTATGCTGGCTCAGTAGAGGACAGAAAATCTACCACAGGATTTTGTGTATTTGTGGGAGGAAACCTCATATCGTGGAGAAGCAAAAAACAAGGTGTGGTGTCAAGATCTAGTGCAGAATCCGAATACAGAGCTATGGCTCAAACAGCAGCAGAAATGACGTGGGCTAGATCCATGCTATCCAGCTTAAGTGTGTCAATCACACTTCCCATGAAGATGTATTGTGACAATCAAGCAGCCACACACATTGCAAACAATCCAGTTTTCCATGAAAGAACTAAACATATTGAGGTGGATTGCCATTACATTCGAGATCTCGTTCAAGCAGGAACCATTGCCACTGCTCATGTTCCTTCAGAAGATCAAGCTGCAGATATCTTCACCAAAGCTCTTCCTATTGGTGATTTCTCTAGATGTTGTGACAAGCTGAGCATGTTTAATATGTATGCTCCAGCTTGAGGGGGAGTGTTAAACAAGAAAAGTTTTATGTTTTAGGAGGTTCTTTGTAATATTAAAGAGTTATAAGATCTCTTTAATATTTTTCTTATTTTCCATTGAGTTATTTTGTAAATCCCTTTTTACCCTAATCTCTTTTATAAGAGAGATGAGGGTTATCGTAAGGAAAGGTTCTCAAGGTTCAATCTCACGGCAGCTTCTCTCTCTCACTCTCTTCTTCTCCGCTGCAACAAGCTATACATGAATTAACCTTTTGTGTCCGTTTTTGTTTGATCATGTAAATATTGATTGGGGAAACAATAACCTTTAAAATCTTCTCATCTTTTTAACTGAAAGTAACGTACATCTGCAACATCATGTGTTGTATAACAATCAATGCTCCAATCCCAGTGGGTCTAATAAGCATTATTATCAAGTACAATTTCATTCTGTTTTAGAAAACTAGTAGTTTGCTAATGCTTCAATGTTCAAAATGCAACCTGTTTCTAAATTAGTTCTCCATTATCACCTCATGATTCAGTGGGTTAATGGACGTACCTTGGCTTTGTTATGAATTATTGAATGGATGCTCTCCTCCACCTTTTTCAGATGTGGTTGGGTCGGCCATTGGGTTTGTGTTATTCACAACTGCTCTATGCTCGTGGGCATTCACTTTTGCTATAGGAGGAGAGCATCTCTTTGGTTCTGTTTGGGATCGCCTTGTTATGTACAATGTAGCTGGAGATCTTGGTCTAACAGCATGGAACTGATTTCTCATATTTAGTATCCCTCTCAGTATTTGGTTGCATGTGGGATGTTAGGTTGTTCCCATATTTATTTTTGCTATAGGAGGAGAGCATCTCTTTGGTCCTGTTAGGGATCACCTTGTTATGTAAAATGTAGCTGAGGATCTTGGCCTTACAGCATGGAATTGAATTCTGATATTTGCTGTATCCCTCTTAATATTTTGGTTGCTGTGTGTGATGTCAGGATATTCCCAAATTTTAAGGATTCTGCATGAAGTTCTTAGTCATGCCCATGAAAGACATGAATTTCGGAAAAAGCTATAGAAGCTGTGAATGCTCATCTCTCATTTCTGAAAGATAATAAAATTTCTCTGCAGTGGTAATGTTTCTCTAGAGTCTATGTTATTGCTTCTATGGATCCACTTGAGCTTTATTATGCATCCATTCATTCTCCTTCCGTTTGTTTAAGCTGCTAATCTCTTCAATTTTCTAGAACATTGCATGGACATAGCTAATCGAGCATCTAGTAGACTGTGCACTGCCAGTCCCTGTGATCTTAAGTTTATTTCTATTCGGCAAAGGATGTCATGAAATTATCTGGTTCCATCCCGAAGTTCTAGATATATTGAAGAATTAACAGGAACTTGACAGGCAGGAGGTCATGAAAAATCAAATAATTCCTTCATTTTGCCTGGTTGCTTGCTGGCTGTCTATGAGGAGTCCAACAAAATACGGTCAAAATTAGTTATGCAAAACGTGGTTGCAGAAATGAGGTATATCTTACTAAAAGTTGTTTCTCGTTTACCAGCTCTACATTTTCCAGCCAAATCAGAAATTTCTCTATGATATATTTCCCCAAACATGAAACAACTAAGAGATCTTTGGTGGGATTGCCGTATCTGAAATTGAATGCAATTGTGCAATGATAGACCTGTCCTAAATGAATAGACTTTTGAACTGGTTTTGGCGTGATTATGATCTTGTTTGTTTGCATGTTCTTTCCTGTTTCCCTCCCTTGTCTGGAATGCTGTTAGTCATGGTTTAATTGTTTCAGACTTGTATGGAACCAAGGGCATCTCACCGTCTCCCTTTCTCTGCTATCCATTGATCTGCCTGTTGGTTCCTGGAAAATCCCATCAGTAACCATCTCTTGTTAATAGGGATGTAAATGAAGGGCGTTGGTTTCCTTACCTCTACCAACAAGTTAACTTGGTATCTAATGTATCCACCTTATCCAAACCTGAAACGCTTAAATCCATGCCTCTGGCTGGTCCGCTGCAATTGAGTGTCTGATTTTGCCCAGTAACTGTAAATTGATTCAATAAGGTCGCTGCACTCTCATCTAAGTTTGGGAAAAAAGGTCTATACCAATTCTGAATCAGACTATTTTCCTCTTCCTCAGTGGGCTTAAGTGATTAAAATTCCCATAAAATCATCATTATAGCTATGTTTACCTTGGATCTGGTCTGGAACCACACTGAGGATCTAAGGCCGAAGCCCTATTGCGGTTGGAGTATAATGAAGGGCTTTGTCACAATGATCAGCCTGTGGGCTGAAAATGAATTGAATCCAATGTGAGGGCTTCTCTATCCTATTATCTGCCTATTTGGTCGTTCTGGATCCTACTCATCTGCTGTGCTCTCATTTTCTTTTTCCTGTTATGGCAATGATGATGTTCCTTTGCCTTTGGGTATAAAATCTGGATTTGAATAAGACCTTTGGTGAGAGCGGGGAGAGACCCACCCCACGACTGAAAGTCGAAGCTCCCACTCAACTCCTCTTTCCTTACCATATATGACCTGTTTTATGTGATTCGTTGGTGGTGTTTTTTGTTGCAGCACATGGAATTGAAACCCTGAGGATTTGAAATAAAGATTAGCTGCCTACTCAGCCTTTGCCCCGTTCATTGCTCCAACCCCCCAATGACAAAATTCGAATAAGATCTTCGAAGAGACTGGTTCAGCTTAATCGCTTGCTAAGTAGCAAGCAATTTACTATATATGTTTCAGAAAAAATATCATTTTGTCTAAGAATTTAAAAAATTGATAAAATCTTTAGAAGTTAAAGACTTTAAAAACTGAATGGCAATCGGAAACGTGACATCTATATATCCACCGATTAATCATATTTATCTGCTATCAATTCAAGTCAATTTTTACACCACTGGGTAAAGCCCATGAGATCCACATCCACCGATTAAAATGAAAAACACGCATGGAAAATGTAGATAGATGAGAAATGTTTTGAATGCGATCCAAAGTCTTCGCCCTTACCGATCTCTCTCTTGCTGCGCACTGTTCTTCGTTATCTAAAATGATGGGACATTTTGTTGTACGGAAAATGCTCTTTTTTAATGCTGAAGTTCGTTGTTTTTGTAATCCCCATTCGTGGATTTTATTTATGAGAAGTGGCTAAAAAATGTGAGGTATTGTACAAGAAAAGGCTAAAAATGCATATTAGTACTTTAGCCACCCTCCTTGATTATTTTCCAAATATTTTGAAACGCTCATGCTAATTATTGGCAATAATCAAACAAGTGTTTGTTTTTTGCCATTGACTTTTAAATTATGATATAATACGAGTTATAACAAAAGCAAAAAGACAGTGATGTACTTTTATTAACTAGGGGGAGATAAACATAAAGTTCTAACCAAAGGATTGTTCAGTGTACTAAAAATCGTAAGTATGAGAAAAATAGATGGCAAAGAGTTGCAAAAGCTGAGTGCAAATTTCAACATTTTATCTATAATAGCACGTATGGACTATGGAGTAGATAAAGAGAAAATAATATATAAGCAGTTTATTGTTTTTTTCACATATACTTTGTATATTATTTATATTATATTATATTATATATTAGCCGTTTTATCTACATACATGCATGTTCATAGGGAGAGATAAAAAGGAAAAAAAAAGTATATCTTAAAAGAGATCCCTTAAATTATAATAAAAATATATAAAAATATGAACGTTATAAACAGCAGTTCAACATAAAGCGGATCATAATGTATTTTTTTTTAAATGAACAAAATTTCGATGTTACTTGCCGATAATTTTACGCTATTGAAAGTAATATCTAAAAATAGCAAATCACTTTTTAGAACTATACATATAATTTGCGCAAATAATACTTCAATAACCAACTGAAAACATCTGTTTTTTATCCTTCAACTAAGTGGTCTGAATTGAAATGACCAGTTAACCGCACTTCACATACGAGAGTTGAGGAGAGAGGGAGCCGAGGGTGCTGTTTAAAGAGGAAAGGGTCACATGCAGTCACGGGCCTCCGCTCCCTCCTCTTCCTTCCTGCCGCGTTGTTTCCCGACGGTGAAGGGGAAGAAGCCTTCCTCAGTCTCCATGGGGAAGAAGAAGCGCGCTTCTGACCGAGACGCCGATACCCAACTCATCAACTGTACCGCTTCCTCCTCTTCCTCTTCTACTTCCACTTCTTCTTCTTCGTCTTCTTCTTCGTCTTCGCATTCTCCTTCTGACTCCATCGGCAAGGAGGACAATGGCCGTTACTTTGACGTCTATGGCCCTGAGGTGGTTTCTCTCTTTTTCCCTCTCTCTCTCACACGTGCACGAGCACGCAGATACACATTAGGTTAAGCTGCCCCCTTAACTTCCGTGGTCACTTTATCAGTTATTTGGTGCAAGTGAGGATGCTGGAACTTTCATGGTTAATGGGTTTTCTGATTGAGGAACGTGGAGCCATAGCAATGCGGTTCCTTTTCGCTTGTTATTTCCTCATGAATGTGTTGAGTCTCCTCTGCCCATTGGTCGTCTGCTTGAATTGTCAAATTTTATTTTCATCCACTTCATTTATCTGTTTCGCTTGATGTGGAATTTCTATACGTTATTATGCTTTAAATGGTCAGGGTTTTGGGATAAAGAAAGATGGAGTTGTTTCTACCTCTCGTCCTTTTTTGGGTTATCCGTCTTCATACCTTGTTTCGTTTATGTTTGTAACTTATTCTCATTTATGATCTTGCTATACCATTTTTTCATTTGTTTTCCCTTTTGTGCTGTTTTGTTTATAGTCCTTTTTGAGCACTGGGGAGATGGTGGTGGTTTGATTTATAGCGTTCACGAGAGGATCAATAGGTTGTTTATTTTTTATCTTTTAATTTCACTTTTTCATTTCGTTACAATACGAGACAGAGAGGAAGTCTGTTGTCATGGTTCAATGCGTTTGTTATGGTCAAGTAAGCTGAATTTCATGAAAACTTCACTAATAATTGACTAATAATCTAATAATTTCTATGCCGGAACAAATTTATGAAGTTGCGTATTTCATTCATCTTCCCTCATTTGCAGTGCCAGAAATTGAGGACCGTGCGTGGATTGTTTGCCTATGCACTTCAATTACTTGGGAGAATGCATTTTTATTAAAACTTCTCTTTGCTGTTTCTTGGTGTCAATATAGCCTGTGGATGTTGTCACGGTTTCTTTTGAACAGTTTGCAGGGTTTTGGGCTTGACACTTTCGGTTGCTATTTTACATGAAAAAATGTTGTTTTTCTTGTTCTGTAATATGTATCATTGGATCGCAAAGCTGCTGCATTCTTGATAGTTTCCTTGTGGTCAGTGTGTTTTTTTTCTTTTTCTTTTTTGGGTTTTCACAGAACATGCCCATTTGATAGATTAAGAATGTCAAGATCCTAGCCCTCAAAACATATTCTGAAAGAGATGAAAGGAACAAAAAGGCATCAAAATGGTATGATGCTGCACTAATGAGCGTTGCCTTCTTGAGTCTTTTCCTAAACTTTTTTTTCTGAGTTATTTATAGGCAATAAAATGTTCTGTAGGGGCGTTTTTGGCTACTTAAGGTTCCACTGCAGGAGATTCCTTTCAAAGACATATCAAACCATGTTCATTCTTAGATTTCATCATGGTTCTCAACTTCAAACGGAAAGGTTCGGTTGGGAATGACTTCTGAAGGTAGCACCAGCATTTGCAGCAAGACAGTGGGCCCTGTTGGAAAAAATGAAAAGGAATTATATTATCTCAAATGGCCCTGGCATTAAAAATTGTACTGAGACTTGTTTGAGTTTGACGGTTTTACCTGATCTAGACCAAGGTAGCAAGTAGCAAGTATAACTCTGTAAAAATGAACCTAATGTCTTGAAAGCACCAAGAAAATAGTGCTTGTCTTCAAACAGGCAGCTTTGCCAGTTGTATAATCCAAAGCATGCCTAATATTTGCTTTTGAAATGGTGGCATAGTATCTTCTTTCATGGAACAGCAAGGAACTAGTTGAGTTCATTTATTTTTTGCTTGTTACAGATTAAGATGATGATGAAATCTAATCTGGTTGTAGCTTTGACTCAGTGATCCACTGGTGGAACTCTGTTAACACTTTTTAGTGCATATACAGGCAAAAGCAGAAGCTACTATTAGAAGTCCTCGGGCTAACTCGACTTTAAATCTGGAGGTTTGTTCCCCTTACTCCTCCTATACTGAAAGTTTGAAATAGTGCTAACTCCATAATATGATTTCTTGATACCTTTTTTTTTTGTTTAAATTGTGAAACAGGATGTTCAAGGGCTTGTCACCTGGGTCCTTGGAGAAGGTGTCATGCCATCATGGATATTTATAAAAGTAATTACTCACAGATGTTTATTTCTTTCATCATGCTTTCTCATCCTTGATATTCATATTCTTGGTATGGAATCCTGAACGGCATAAATTATAAACTTGAGGGGATTCAATGAAATTTCATTTTCCTTTGGTGTTAGTAGTTCATGCTACTATGGATAAATATTAAATATCATAGTCCATAGATTTTACATATGGATGCTGCATTTATTCGTGTGCAGATTCTCTTCTCTTACTTGTATCTGTTGTTCACCTTTCTTTGCACTTCTTTTAGTCGTAGGTTGTGAAATGATGTTTATGTTTTACTTTTGGAAATTCAATGCACCACCAATATTTAAACTTTAGAAAGAATAGCTCTCTCTGTTCATGCATGCACTTTTCTGTTTGTTCATGCTTGGCTTGAAGTTGACATCAAAAGTTAGGTGTAGGTTGTGGACAAACATTACTGATTTGTTGGTTGACAACTTGTCGTGGCAAAAACTCTAATCCTTCTATTATATTAAGGTACTTCAAAAACATTGTATTTTTTGGGTAAGGTAGTGTACCCGACAAATCTTGTCACACCCCAACCTTTTGACCCTCAAACAAATTTTTTTTTATAAACATAAAGCATTAAGGTGCGACTACACAACAATTCAAAAAAAGATGAAGCTATGTCATTTGAAACCATGGGGCAAACTTTCATTTATATAACAATTTCAATTCATACAAAGTCACATCTATGTGTATGACAAAAATGCCCCAAACCACAACTTTGATGCCTAACACAAATAAGACGTCAAAAAGACCAAACCATGACGCGCCGACACTACCAAAGACCCAAAACCTTCCCCGTAGGATGTGAGTGAAGCCATCTGATCAACCTGCTGCCCCGGGTCCGCTAAAACCTGAAAAAGAAACAACTGAAGGCTTAGCCTTCGCAGTATGGCAACAAGCCAGGAAAATCTCAAACCCTCTTAGGTAGAGCTCAAATTTAAGAACAATCATAAAAACAATCTATCGTCATGTCGTGTCAGGGCATAGGCACATCATTCGTCATGTCGTGTCAGGGCATAGACACATCATTTGCCAAGAAAACCCCTAACATAGACCATGACATGAAAGGACCACTCAAGGGCCACAGAAACACAATCTCAATCACATGCAAGACATGCTTAAACATTTCATTTCAGTCATAGCATTCACATGCCCATCAATCACATACATTCGTTCACACACATTTCATTCACATACATTCATTTTCATTAGTTTTAGTGAATTGACAGTTCCTGTGAGTGCAAACACAGACACGTGCACACCGCGAGCGGCCCATAGCCGAGAGACAACCCCCGTGGTGGCCCAGAATAGTATGGATCCATTCATCCGCTGCAGCGGTAGAGCACTCATCCATGGATGTGTGAATTCCAAGGAAAGATACTCAGCCTTCCCTAGAACACCCAGGTTGGGAAGGCGGAAGCCCAACGCTCCAAGCACATCACACAACAGTACCCTAGGGCCTTGCACCGCTTGCGCTCCGAACAGGCGAGACCAGTGACGAAAGCGAGACGTCTCCCAAACACATAGCCACATCCCACTGGCCTCTCATATTTTATTCTTTCATTATTATCATTATAATAGCACATTCACAAAATGACTGACTAGCTCATGAGGTTGGTACACTTCACGAGTGCACCCACACCTCCAATTGCCTCCACATGAGGTCTACACATAACATTAACAGTCATAGCTAGCCGTCATACAATACGGGTACAACTACCCTCTAATTTCAATCAATTGCATTATTGCCCACGACAATACATATGTAACAAACACAACATTCACATCTTATCAAACATATCAATCAGATCTTTCAAAACTTGGCTAAATCCCGGAGAGTAGTCTCGATCCGTGATGGCTCGTAGCTGTCCTATGCAATTATCATTCTATGATGCCCTGTCCTATGCAATTATCATTCTATGATGCCCTCTAATGCACAATCGGGGTCGAGGAGACACTCGACTCGATACCCCACCTCATCTGTCCTAAGTAGTTATCAATTCTAACATGCACATGCAAATGCGTAACAGTTTTCAAAACAAGTTTTTAATAGCTTTCCAAAACAGAACTTGTCACATGACAAATCATTCACAATCACACACATCAATCACACCTTTCAAAACTTAGCCAAACTACGGAGAGTAGTCTCGATCCGTGATTGGCTCGTATCTGTCCTAGACAATTATCATTCTAGGATGCTTTCTAATGCATAATTGGGGTCGAGGAGATACTCGACTCGATACCCCACCTCATCTGTCCTAAGCAGTTATCAATTTTAGCATGCACATGCAAATGCGTAACATTTTCAAAACATGCTTCTCATAGCCTTTCAAAACAAATCATATCATATATCAAACAATTTGCATATCAAACAATTTGCATGCATACACACATTCATTCACAAAACAATCCATCAATCACATCACAATCCTAGGATCCCACGATCCTAGGAACACACATTCACACAATTGCCCAGGCAGGGATTTGCCTGGAATGCTGCCATACCCGTCGCGCGTCCACTAAACACCTCGAACTACGACCCACGTTGCTCAAGGCCTACTTGATGTGCGTGGTGTACCTGCAAACATAACAAAATGGTAAGTTCTCTACTCGTTTCGCTTACAATCGATACAAATCTGAAAATACCGTCATCGAGGCATGTCTTCGCCTCAAATGGGTGTCGACCCACGAAACCCTCCAAAAAGGGTCTCTACCCAACCCACGAGGTTGCCGCCAACGATTAGAACTCAAAACTTGTATTCGACTTATCACATGTACGATTCTTACTTGTTTTCCTTAGTTGAGGTGTCTTCCCCACCATAAGATTCTCAACATACAACGTATATGCACCTCAATAGAAGCATATTTCCCCAAGCTCACCAAAACGATTCTAACGTTCTCCACAACAATACAATCTCTACCATGCTTCCTAATTGCTTCGAAAATTAACCCACCATGCTTAAAAGATCATTGTAGATATGGATCATCGTCCCTCCACATGAGTCCTAGACCTTCCCCAAATAGCGACATCTCTAGCATGCCTTCTAAATCATCAATTCTTAATTCTAGCATGCTCAAATAATAATTATACGTACTCGAACAGAAAATTTACAACAATCTAGGCTCGGTTAGGTCTCGCTCACCCCAATCAAAGAGTCCGAACTGCTGCGATGCTTCCGGCAGCCACCTCAAGCGTTCAACGATCCCCAAATGGCAAAAACCATGCAATGCCACCACCACCAATGCCTTCTAGTCGCTGTTATGAGGGAAGAACGCGTCCCCAACTGCAATCTAATCCAACAGCCACATGAGAATCAAAATCGACGAAAAAGGGAGGTTTAAAAAGGGGTTTGTCGTTAGAAGTGGCCCACAATAGCTGTGTGGGAGGCTGAAGACGAGTGAGAGGGGGAACCAAGGGTTCGGGTGGGAGAGATGGGTCTGGCGCAAGAGAGAAGGAAAGACATAAGGGACTGTTCGGTTGAGGGAGAGGGCTCGAGCAGAGGGCGTGGGCAAAGAGAGAGTGAGAGAGAATGTAGAGGAAGGCGTGACCAAAGAGACGCGAGAGTGTGCAGGGAGAGAGAACGATGACACATGGGGAAGAGACAGACGGAGAGAGTAAGAGAGACCGTTGAGAGAGAGAGGTACGAGTAAGGAGCACGAGAGAAAGAGGGGCATTCAACGAAGAACAATCGGGCTTACCTTTGATGGGTCTGAATCCTATCGCCTACTGGCTACTGGACTGAGGGAGAGGCGTCAGAAGAGGAAAACAGCAAAAGGGGGAGGAGGAGAAGAAAGAAGAGAGGGGAACCGGTGGCTTACCTACGTGCCACCACCGCCGTCGCCCTTCACCTTCTCCGCTGCTGCCATCTCTTCCGCCTCCTTCTTCTCTGTGCTGTGTGCAACCCAGCGGGACGAGGGAGAAGGGGTAAGGTCGAGAGAGAAGACGCGAGAGAAGAGCCCCTCGCGCGACGGGCTCCTCACGCAAGCGGGTTCGGGTCCGGGCCTGGACCCGACCCGGCCCACCCAAAAGTCGAGTATTACAAATCTAACTATAGTATCATTAACATCTTTATTGAATAGTAAAAGATCAACTTCACCATGGCAGAATCTGAAGCAAATGGGAGCATGAGCACATAATACTTCTGTCTTATATATCAACTTGATCCTAATACATGGCAACAAAATTAGCTTGCATGATTTTTTGTCCATGCCATGAGCCTTTTTTGAGTCTTTGACATAAAATGCTGAAGACTGACATATATATTTATTTGCTTCTGAGGGTGTTTGAGTTTTAGAGGGTTATGAAGTGCACTTGCTGGTGGCTGGAAGTGGTTTTAGAAGAGCGGAGAAGGTAACCGTAGAGAGAAAAGAGAGATAAGAAAGAAAAGGCTAGGGATTCAGAGAGGGACGAAGCAAAGCATCATATTCTTCAATGGTTCTAGGGTTCTTTTCAATTTGTCAGGCTTTGCTTCAAGCCTCAAAAAAATTCCACCAGTGTTAATATACTCCGATTGCATTTGCTTTCCTTTACCATTTGTAGAATAGCGGGAGCAACGAATGTACTTCTAGAAGCTCACCTTGAAGAAAAGGTTTTTGCATGAAACAACTTAGCTACATCTTGATGTTGCAAGCATAGGGAGGACAGAATAGGCATTTTGACCATCAAAGGGAATGCTGCTTGATGATAAATTATACAAGTAGCAGTTCGTCCTTTGCAACCAATCTAGTTTTCTACATTTCCGTTGTGCTAGGCTTCAGGTACAAATGTGCTGTCCTTCACCTTCTTGATGAGTGATAAGAACTTGGCAGTTTTTTCTGTCTTTTTATTTTTATTTTTATAATGTTCTTGTGTCATTGGCTATGTCACATGATGGTATGGGGACGGGTACGACGATACGGGTTTGGGTATGGTGATTTTGAAAATTATTGTTACGCGGGTACGACAAATTATTAAATTCTCAAAAATGATAAAATGAAAAAGAAAACATTAATAGTTCATAAGTGTAATGCCATAAAAAAGTCTACAAACAAAATAATAAAAAAATGCAAAACAAAAAAATATATAATGATCAGAAAATTCAAAGAATAAAACAATAAGCTTGACTCATCGGCAACATCACTTTTTTTGATTGATGAAGAGAATTGAAAGAAATAGCTGATAGATTCATCAAACTTTTAATCAAAAGTGACAGCAACCAAACAAAACTGGCAGCCGAAATAGCCGATAGAAATAAAATGCAACCAAACAAAAGTGGCAGCAACAGATAAACACATAAAATCAAACAAAACATCAAAACATATATAAGTCTATAGGTTTATAGTTCAATCTTCAAACAAAAACATCCCTAAATCAAAAAAACGAAAAACCCCCAAATAAAAAAACGGAACCCTAAGTTGTAATAGCAAAGCGAGTAAAAAAAATACTTAGCTGGCTGCCGCCAGTTGCCGCCTTGCACCAACTGACGTAGCCGCCGGTCACCGGACGTCATGGCCACCACCAGTCATCGCTCTACTGTGAAACAACGCTGGTCGGGGTCGAGCTGAAGAGGTCGACCTTTCGTAAAATAAAGGCGATGGTTTTTTATCGTTTGTATAGGGTCTGACTCATACTTGATCCAACCCATACCCAACATTCTCGCTGTATCCGGTTCCGCGTACCAGCGTACTAGAGCGGGTACATGGGGCAATTCCACATACTCGTGTCACATAGGTCATTGACTATTTTTTCTTTCATTCTGGATATTTTAGAGTATTGTGTACATTCTTGAGCATATTAGTGCTGAAATCATGGTTTACCACAACAATTTAACATGGTTCAATTGGTGGTGGGGAATAGTGTCCCAATCTAAGTCACATAGGTATGGGTATGATTTGGGTACAGGTACAGAGATATGGGTACAAACACGAAAACTTTAAAAAGTGTGGGTACGAGGGTACGGCAAAATGTATATATGTATATACGCAAAATAATAAAAAAATCAAAATGAAAGCAACATATAAATAAACAAGTGATTTTAAATAAAAACATTGCATGTTAGTGAACAATAACTCAAGAAATAGAATGAAAACTGAGTTGGAGAAAATTAAATCACGTAAACTTAAACAGTTTGGACCAGTTTTGAATCTAATAAGTACCCAAGTGTGTCCAAGTACCCACTTTGGGTATAGGTACGGCGACATAGGTACATGGACCTTATTGAAGTACCCATGTAGGTCTCAATGAAGAAAAAAATATGGGGACTTGTTAGCTTTTGCATGCCAATTGGAGGATCAAGTTGCTATTTTCACTTTTACTCCTTTTGTTAACTTACAGTCTAGCGGTTTAAGTTCACTGAGACAAGTATCTTTTAAGCACTGATCAATTAATGTGTGAGCAGGAGTTTACCTCCTTTTCCATTAGACAAGTTGTCTCAGGCTTCAACATCTTACAACCTTCTGTATCATTACTGGAACAATCTGGAATGTCTCAGAGAAAGTAACATTCTTTTGAGTTACAAAATCATATTATTTGCATGTTCAAATGCACTGTAATTTATGAAGTTGCATGCTTACTCTTTTGTTCTAGCACCATATTTATTCTTGAACACCTAGTAGAGAGGCAACTATGCATGCTCAAATACTTGTAACTCAAACTCATGGGAAGATTTTTCTCCCCAAGAACAACAAAGTATTCCAGTCGTAAAGTGCACTGCAACAACAATGGCTCTTGGAATATTAGGATATTGCCAGTAGGAGTACAGCTTTTGTTGACATTTAATTGATGCCCGTTTACCAACTTGATTCTGCGAAGACGTGTGGACATAAGTAATTTTAGTTGTACACTTATGAAGGTATGCCAGGAAATATGCACTTTTGCATGATTAAGTTAAACACGACAATGATTCTTAACCAGCATCCACTAAATAGTAAACATAGAGCTCAATGATGCTATATCTATATTGCATGGACACAGATTGTTGGATACTATGAGCCTTAAGAAATTGGACACTTGGACACAACTCTCTCTATCTCTCCATATATATATATATATATATATATATATATATATATATATAACAACTTCTACAACAAAAAATGTTAAAATATTAAATCTAAAATCTGTTATATAACTAATTAATTGTTTAATAGCTTTATTTGTCTACATTTGTAAATCTTTTTTTTTTATGTTAAGGCTAGTTTAGTCTCATTCATAGTTTAATTAAACAAAATAAAATTTTCTGAAAGAAAACTTTGATTTTAAAGGACTACTCTACCCTATCGTCCCTTTTAAAGGACTACGAGGGTTGTTCTGGTCATCCTCTAAAAAGCATGAGAGAGACAAAAGGAGAGAAAGTGTCAAGCATGATTGGAAGTGTAGAGAGAGGAGGCAAAAATATCAAGGAAAAATGAAAGAGAAGAAAAAGGAAAAGAGAGAAAGAAAGGGGAAAATGAGAGACATGCATGCTGGAAAAGAGACTTGAGTGGGGATTTTTTTTTTCCCTTTCCGGGACTTCATATTCAAAAAACGGTGTGTCTCAGATGTGTTGATGCATATTGGTGTCAGACACAGCTGGACACTGGCACCTCATGTTTTTTGAAACGTCCATGCAACATAGCTAGCAATGGATGTCACTACCTGCACTTATCTAGTGATGAAAAAACCCCTGCATATGCACAGCAAGAATCTTGGTACACAAACTCTTTTTTTGTTATTAGTCATCACTTTGTTCACACAAGGAGTGAATGTTGATCACCTTGCCCATGAGAAACAGACTCATTTCATATATAAAAGAAGCTGAATGGTTATGTACTTTGACATTGTGCTTGATGTATTCAAGCGTTCTTCTAGTGATTTTTGAGAATTTATGCTGAACGTTTTGGTTTCTGTTTTATTTGTTATTTAAGATTTATTCCTCTTATTCTGAAAGTCAGATGGGAAATACGTAATTTCCATAGGTGCTTCTACCTTCTTGACCACTGGTTTCTTGGTCCTCTCTTATCATTTGCAGAATAAGCCACTTATCTCAAAAGTAGTGCTCCTATATGTTCCAGGCCTTGATGCATCACTATACATGTCACAGTCATGTTTACTCAATGGCCTGAAAAACTGTTGTGGACATCCAATGCCAGTTTTAGCTTTGAGGTAAGTCACATCAGTTCCTTCATTTTTTTGGGGTGATGCAAAAACCATATTACAGAGAAGTGTTTCCAGGAAAGTCCTTCTGACATTGTTTCAACCATCAATTAGGGCTTAAGGCCTGGGACATTCAGGATCTTTGGCTAGCTATCTACACTGTGTTCAATATTTATGTTTGTAATAAAATTTTCTATTTAATTGGTGCTGTATTACAGTCAAGTATGCTTCTAGCAGAAGTTATAATTAAAGTCCTTTGGATATGGCAGTTGTATACTAGATGGAATGCAGACAATTGATGCGCTTTTGACTTGCAAACAGAAAAGAAAATATCGGGAGATATGTTCAGAGATTCAAACATCTGAAGCATCTATGAAACGAGGTCTTTCTTACTTTTTTGAAGCTCTTGATTGTTCCTTTTTTTTATGTTCAATTTAACTCATTGGATTAACTATAATAGAGCAAATGAATAACTTAAATCCCATTCGTACTCATATGAACTTGTGATTTCAATCCTTTAAATTATTCAGTATAAATTAACAACAAGTTGAACACATTGGATTAACCATAATCGGTCAAATGATTGACTTAAATCCCACTCGCATTCATACGAACTTGTGATTTCATTCTCTTAAATCATTTAATATAGATGTAACAACAAGTTAAACTCATTTTATGCTTATCAGTTTATCATTTTCCGGCATTTTTATTCTTCATTTCTATAGGTCGAGAACATCATTTTTGATGTATGCTGTTCCATGAATTTTTATTTTGGGGTGTCCTTCTCTGGGAGGTGCTTTGTTTTGTTAGGCATGAGATTTGCTTCTGCTTGTGGGTATGCAGAAATTCTAAAAACCCTCCTTTTTGTTTTCTGTTCTGTGTGTGTGTGTGTGTTTTTTTGGGTGCATGCATATGTGGTGTGGAAAGGGGAATGGTAGAGGTTACAGGAATGCATACATATGCTTGGGTTGTCTTTCTTAGGGACTAAGGATATTGGATGTCTATGTGTCTATATTTTTTCTGCATGCCTGATAGATTTTTTAGGCTTATGGGAGGCCATAGCGCTGTTAAAATTCTAAAAACATGCCACCAAGGGTGATCTTATATCCTCATGATTTTTTCCCCAACTACATTGCTGAAGTTACTGTGTGAGAAATTTATGGTTAATCTGTTTACATTTTCTGTTCAGATGATATACCTACTGGGAAAAAGGCGAAAGAACCTCCATTTCCAGCATCTTATTACACTCTTACAGAGAGGGAAATGGAAGAAAATGGATATTGCTGTATGCAACCAGGTAGTTCAGAAACAATTTTTTTCCCCTTGAATTTTAATGTGTATTATTATCTCTTTCCTCATCTTTACATGTAAGAAGCAGCACATAATGCTTTGTCCTTATGTCTGTAGGTTTTGTTTCAACTCTTTCTGCACCTGCAGGTTCCAGTTTCTATGACATGCTGGCTGTTGACTGTGAAATGGTAAAGCTGTAGTTTTCTCTTTCCTTCTTGAGTTTTGGTTCCAGGTTTGCTCGTCTACATGTTATGGGGTAAACATTCTTTGTACAGACATAGCATAATAGGTTTATTTAGACTGTTTACTTGGGATTAGTATAGTGGAGATTCTTGAAGTTGCGCACCTGCATCTTTGGCTTAATTTTCACAGATAAAACTTGATCAAATTAATTTTGAACTGCTGAAAACGTGGGCCTATTCCAACCTGTGTGCGGCATCCATAAAGTTTTGCTTTTGTTTAGTGTTTTCATGTTGTTAGAACCCTTATCTTGGGTTAGTTCTTCCATATTACTGGACACTTCCTAGTTTGTGGTTCCAATGATCTTCATCAATTCGATAATTTTTTAATAGCTTCTTCAGTTATGTCGGGTATACAACTGTGGATGACTCTTGGAAAGTACCTTTTACAGGGTGTTTCAAGGTTTTTTTTACTGTTTTCTGATTACGTTTTTTGTTTGCTTTTGTTGGTGTTGATTTGAAACCAGTGCGTCACAACGAAAGGCCTGGAGCTTACAAGAGTGACAATTGTCGACAAGGAAGGGCAGGTAGCTATTGTTTTTCACTTGCTGAGGTCTGTAATTTTGTGTGCATACACTTCTATAGCTTCCATAAGAAGATGATATGATGCCTATGGTAATAACATATGGTTAGGCAAAAGCTTCCTCTGTTTTATCTTCTCAAGGACATTCTCATGAATCCATTATGCTTTTTAGTCATACATGGAAGTGAAAATTAAAAGTGCAAAATGCCTTAAAAACTGACAGGAATGCAGCCTTAAATTGAAATAGAAATGACCACTAGGAATAGCTGGTATCAGGCAGACTAAGGGATTGGATGGCCCTTATGTGGACAGGGTGATAACTGATAACCCATATGACCCATATCAATTAGGATTTTCATGCTATACATATTCTGGGTCTTAAGAACCCTTTACTCATCAGCTTTGAAGGGATTCTTAACCTCAAATTGGAAAAGAACCACAAGAACTGTGGTCTGGTGGGTGCATGCCTGTATGGTTTCTTCTTTCAGGCACCTAGGGGAAGGAAGGATGCCAAATTGGTAACAGAGCAACTCATGGTGGATAGAGTCATAGGTCGAGAAGCAATGACTGCATTTGGAACTTATTGGTACATGCCAACGATGCAAAACAAGCTCTAGTCGGCAGACTTAAGAGTGTGGAGTAAAATTATAGGGAGTTGGGGAAGAAATAGCGGAGGTAAAGTTGCTTGATTCTGGCTATTGAAGCAGCAGTCTTAGTGATCCTCTAAGCGATGTTGAACCACGACATACTGGATCAATTCGTGTAGTGGCCCAACTGTGTTCAAGTAAATACAAGGCATGAATAGCTGGAGAATGAAGGCTAAGGGGTGTACACTCAACCTGCAAAGGCTTGAGTGGATCACTCCTCCCTTAGGTAAGTGCTCAACCATTCAACCTTTCTCCTCTTCAGGTGATCCCCATTCCCAGGGAGGTCATTAGAACATTCCCAAGAACTCAAGAATTGAATTCTCCAAATTTTCATGAGAAGACCTTTGAGTTGGATCTTTCAGGTGAAATATTTGTTTGAATATTGAGGAACACAAGGTTGATCATGTGCAAGTCCACTTAGAGGCTAAGTCATACAGGTACAGGTATGTGTTTGGGTATGCGAAGTGGGTATTGGTGCAGCGATTTAAGAAAATCTGGGTACAGCGGTACGACAAGAAAAGGTATATGTGCAAAATTCCACAAAGCAGAAAATTAAACAAAATTCACTCATTACTTGGTTCAAATTTACAAAAACACGACAGTTCAAATGTAAATGAAACCAGCAAAAAGGTAACATAAATTTAAAAGAAAAACATGGCAAATATAAATGAAACCAGCAAAGCAGGTGAATATAAATGAAACCAGAAAAAGACGGTAGTTGCAGTTCAAATTAAATGAAACCAGCAACAGCGTAACATAAATGTAAAAGAAAAACACAAGAATAATAGATGAAACCAGCAAAACAGGTGAATATAAATGAAACCAGAAAAACAGGACAGTTCAAACATAATTATATAAACGAAATCAGCAAAAAGGTAACATAAATAAAAGAAATAGATGACATGGTGTGAAAGTAATTTCAAATCAGAGAGCACGACAAACAAATGAACTTGTAGGTGTAATAGAGCATGTTCACTTGTGGAGCAAGCTAAAAATCTGAACAAAGATTTGTCCAACTCTCTAACAATGACAGAAGAAACACAAAAAAAGGGGAACAAACAGTGAAGTGCGGAAACTTGTAATCTAATAATTCTAGCTTTATATTTATACATTCTGGAAACTGCTAAAATGCTGGTCCAATCTAAGCTAAACCTACAAGCTTTATAGCATGTGCACTTTGTTTGCACATCAGCTCATCTTTTTACAGGTGTTGACATACAAAACTTTATTTGCTTTATGTTTTTGCCAGTTCTGTTTGTTCATTGTATGTGAACTTAAATATTTTAAACCCACATTGTTGCAGGTGGTGCTTGATAAGCTGGTTAAGCCTTCTAACAGTATTGTTGACTATAACACAAGGTAATTTGGGAAATAGAAATGTTTTTTCTAGGTGAATGGGTTTTGTTTTCTTCTTGGTTGTATGCTTGTGCAAGCAACACTCATCATTTTTGAGTTAATTATGGATGACATTTCATGGTGCATGTGTTATTTCTGTTTAGGCAGGCTTTACTTCTTTTTTCTCATGTAAGTGCATTGAGCACTTCTTCTTCTTCTTCTTCTTTAAAGCTTTGTGAGGAATCCACCTGGATTGAGTCCTTATTTGGTTCCCACCTCTAATGATGAACCTGAAAAGTGGACTGGCCCCAAAATGCTTCTATAGTTGTTGCAGGTTTAATCATAAGGGCATCCAACTTTGTCGTGGGCCTACCCATGTCATGACTGGGTTGTTGTTTGGAGGCTGTCCTACGGTTGCAGTACATATATTATCATACATTAGCCATAAATAGAACTAATGTCCTTTGTGGTACCAGCTATGCATTTAGCTAGCAATGGAAAAAAAATTCTTATGAATCCAACTCTATATTTTCTTTCCTGCAGAGCACAGTTTATACTCTCTATTATGAGAAGTGTATATAAATTGTTGGCATTCACACACCTTCAGCTTTGTTTCACAATCACATTAATTTTATTTTGCTAACCACTGGTTATTAATTTTATTTTGCTATTCAGATGTTTGAAGTTATTTGAACTTGCTGTAACAGCGATGGAGTTGAGGCTTTAGAACGATTCACAAACACAACTATTTTTCCAGCTTAAATCTTAAGATGTTGCATTCTTCACATGGAAATGAGAATCTAAATTCACTGTTAGGATCGTACTTTTGAGTTAGATAATCTCCATTACTGCAAAGAAAAGACATATTGTAATTGTTATAGATCAAAGTCTTGCGGTACATAAAAATGACAAGTGAATATCTCATGGCATATCATAATGCTTGTAAATAATCAGATGTTGATTAAAATCGTCACCAATAATGATATCATTAGGTAATACAAAATATTTTTTGACCAAGAAACTCCTGAAAAAATGGCTGAGATGATGTTAAGGGTGTAAAACATGGTCTGAAACTGACCAAGTATGTCACCCTGTATCTAGCAGGCCAAAACATTTGGTAGCACAAGTCAGGTATATAAAGTTATCAAGATTTCTCAAAATGTTCAATGTAAGACTGTTGAGTTCTTCTCCACTATACAAGGGATGTCAAAATGCATTTAATGGACGTGTCCTTGCATGTTGAACCCCAAGTATAAATGTTGAACATGGCTCTCCAATTACGTTGATCTGGCTCAGAAGATTGCAGTCAAATTCCAGTCACTTGCACAGCAAGAGTTAGTTCACAACTTCACAACTCAAAAGCTTCAATGTAGGAATATTCTTCAAGAGAAATTTGTGACTGTTGTGTCTTGAGCACAATAGTTTAGAATGCATATAGTTCGTTC
This sequence comes from Nymphaea colorata, assembly GCF_008831285.2. Lineage (NCBI taxonomy): Eukaryota > Viridiplantae > Streptophyta > Magnoliopsida > Nymphaeales > Nymphaeaceae > Nymphaea > Nymphaea colorata. Next base: position 608,303 of record NC_045138.2, on the reverse strand, counting down.
TATCCATAAAGATTTTGTGGCTATGTCACATGGGTGCTTCTAAAGAGCTGCTGCACTCGCGTCGATGCAACACGGGTGCTGGTGTCACTCCAACATGGCATGGCTGCTGCGATCAGCTGAACTAGGCCAAAGCTGATTATTTTAGATGCACACCCAATTAAACTAGCCCTAATACAAATGTTTGTAATGATTTAATGTATATATATATATTAACATCCACACCTAAATTTTTTGAAAATTGCCACAACCACGTCCGCACCCACACCAGCACCTGCATTCTACACCCATGTGACATGGTTGTGGGTGCCCTTAAACCTGACCAACACCAGTCCATTATAGGGGCCACCATAAACTCATATATGACATTTATATTACTTTCTTTCATCTAGTAGTGGATTTTTTTAGTATTTTATTTCCTATGCTATTGTTGTATGTGATCCTATTTTACTGCACATATTTTTCTCCATTCTGATTAAAATTTTAATAAATCCGTCTTTATTTTTCTTTTGTATTTCTGGTTTGATTCCTTTTTTATGACGACCCCCCATTTTGGCTGTGCTTATCATCCTGACACGGGCATGGCTTTTAGCATCCTAATATGCAGAAGGTAATTTTTTTAGACATAAACATGCTTATTGTGCAGTATTTGTTAATAGACATTTGGTAACAAATGATAGAAGGTTGCAACATGAGAACTAGAAGCATCGGACTCAAGTATTCTAGAAATGGAAGTTATGGCACTTAATAATCTAAACATATAGATTTGTAGGCATTGGAATGCCCAACTTTGTTGAGTCCCCACAGTTCATCATATGGTGATAGTTTGTCCCATCCAAGTCACTAGCCTGGTTTGTGAACAATATTTCATTCTGAGAACACAGAATTATTTGTTATGGTGTTTAAACTGAACCCCAATTAATATCGGTTGCAGTTTTGGCAAGTTTGTAATAGTCAAAGCTAACTTACAATATCTCCAATTGTTGTTTGGAAGTGTGTGTTTCTTTCATTCTCTGCTTTTTTTTTCTTCCGACCACCACGGATGGTCAAATGTAAAATCCATAAATTTTTTTCATCTGAAAGTTTCTTAGCAGCTGTTATGATTGTTGGGGAAATATGCATGGCATATCCTTTTTTTTTTTCCTTTTGAAGTTCTTTACTTCTTTTGGCATTTACTTTCTTTGTTTTACATTGTGAGCTTGTTGAAGTTGTGCAGATTTAGTGGGATAACTTGTGAAATGCTCAGTGCTGTGACTACAACTCTACAAGATGTTCAGGTTAAATTCAGGTCACCTTAATAGATACTTGCATTTTATTTTGTCAAGCTATGATTGCTTTTGTCAATATATTAGTGTTTATACTGGCTAATGCTTATTGTTGTTTTTTTGTCAATTGTATCAGGAAGAGTTTCTAAAACTTGTTTGCAAGGATACCATACTTGTTGGTCATTCGTTAGAGAATGACCTTTTAGCCTTGAAGATCTCACATAAGATGGTGATAGATACAGCTATCCTCTATAAGCATCCTCGTGGCGCCCATTTCAAATCTGCACTTCGAGTTCTTGCAAGGAAGTTTCTTTCTCGAGAGATTCAAAAATCTGCATCTGGGCATGATAGTGTTGAAGATGCAAGAGCTGCCATGGACTTGGTGTTGCTAAAGATCAAATATGGTAAAGGTTTTTTTTTTTTTTGCTTTTTTTGGTTGATGCTATGGTTGTATTTCTTTGGCCTATTCTAGATTGAATTACTTTAGATGAAATTTTCAAAAATGATGATTGGTCTTGTAGTTGGTACTGATAATGCAATTATAAGCGGTTGAATGTGCATTGACAAATTGAAGGACTTGCCAGTACAAAAAAGCTGTGTGACAAATCATGAGATATTGAGCTTATGGATCACAACCACGATAAGCATTCTTCTTGAAAACAAAATTAATTTTTGTAGTGTTGCATTTTATGGTGATTCATCTGGTTCTAGATGGAAGCCAAGATTTCTAAGAGTTGCTTATTTTAGATTGGAGTTAATTATGCAAGCTATAATCTATCTATATAGAATTCTTTCAGTGGTAAAATTGCAGGGATGAAGATATTTCATGCATCAGCCATCTAAAATCTCACTGTTTTCTTTTCCTTTTTTATATAATTTTGATTTTTTTCTTTTCCAAAAAAAAAAAAAAATCAAGAACGAGGATAGTGCAGAGGTGTATTCGAGATTATGTAAAGTTCCTCCCTTTATTGATCGTCGACAATGACAAGAGCAGAACATTCAGAGGAAAGAACAAAATAATCCTGAGATCATAGTGCACACAAGGGAATAAAACACTATAGTATAGGTGTCAGTGGGAAATTGCTTTTCTACTTGAAGGATGATTCTAACGGGAATCCAAATTGTTTGTGCATTTCAACTTTCAATAAATCCTTTTCTTTTTAACCTGAACAGCATAAAATATATTAATTTATGTTCTTGTTCATTTTTTATAAAAATAGTTGTTGTCCTCTTATTAGAATGTTGTGGCTTCAGCTAAATTCTTACGACTTCCAGGTCTTTGTGAGTCTTATGTTAGTATGTCATACACATCCATAGGAAACGTCAGCATTTGCATTTCTATCTCAATAATCTACGGTTTTATTTGTTGTAGGTCCTGAATTAGGTTCCCACACCCCAGTTTTGAGGAAGAAATTGGTCTCACTTTTAAGTGAAAATGGTCAGACTTCTTCTCTAATTGATGATAGTTCTGTGCTGAAACGTTATGCAATTGGGCCATGCCATGCAATCTCTGTCGTTTCAGATGAAGATGCTCTTGGAAAGGCAAAAAAAGAGGTTTATACTTTATACCATTTCAAAATTTTGAGTATTCACATGCTTTCATGTTTAATTACTATAATCACAAATATGTTTTTTTTTATTGCAGTTAAACAATGAGAGAATTAATTTCATTTGGGCCCAATTCTCAGAGTTAAATAGCTACTTTACCAAGCAAGCAAAGGATGATAAAAAGCTAGGTGCTCAAATTGCGGAAATGATCTCTTTGATGACCTGCAATGACAACTCTGGACACAAGAGCTTGGTTGAAAGTTGTATCACACCTGAACTCAAGGAAATACTAACTCGCTTGGACACTAGAATACAGAGTCTTTATAATGCATTGCCTACAAATTCTCTGTTTATTCTGTCAACTGGTCATGGAAATATCGCCATCGTCCAGAGGTAAGATTCATGTGTAGTGAGGTCTATTCACTGCTCTTTGCTTTCGCTATTCTGTGTTTGTGGATTGTGTTTAATGTTCTTGCAAAAGTGATCTGTTGTGGCTTACGGTAGTGACATCACCTTGTCATAGATTCACTAGACTTTTATTTCTCTGTAGTTCCAGTTCGATTGGCATATGTAAGGTGAGCGATTTCTTAATGACATCCATCTTGTCCATATAACCCAGCTGAAGACTGTCGTGTCTGAGAATTCCTTGTGTTTCTAGAAGGCAAGTGACAAAGGCCGCTGGGTTTTTCTCCAGTTTGGCTACGTAGAAGGACGAGATGAAGAGTTTTAGATAAATGAAAGGTTGAAGGATCGAGTACCCAATGACAGGATGCTTGATTGCTTGTATACAAATGGAGCGTTTGGTTACAAAGGTCATGGAAGGTTCAGAAGTAGTGTCCTTAACAGAATGTTTGGATTGTGTTTTGATGCAGTCTGGACTATTGTGTTTGGTTCCATTGAACGTTGTTTTCATCTCTTGGTTGAAGCTGTGATTGACAAAATCCTGGTGGTGCTCGTTGGATCCTTGGGATTAGTCATAGTTGATGTCTTGGCTCAGTTTAGATTGCAAATGCGCAAGAAAGAGGTTTACATTTCACTGTTCGCAAATGTTTCTGAAGAAGCCTCAAATCATAATTTCCCCTATTCTGTGTCCCCTTAATGAGCACATGCGTTTCCTTTCTGTACAGTATTTGATGTTGACAATCATTCCATTGGATGGATACTAAAGATGACACATGAATTTGTACAGGTTGCGGCAAATGCTTCGCGATGATAGTGATCAGACGGTATGTCGTGACAAACTGACAAAGGTTTTAGCTGAACTCCAGGCCCAAGCAGAGGTGGCTCTATGCTTTGTATCTGTCAGGCACTAATTATTGCAATTCTTTTTATTCTTTATGTAGTTGTGTAATTTTCCAGCTCCTATTTGCTGTATAATGTAGTTATATAAATATATACAGGAGAGAGAGAGAGATTTTGGGTACATGGTTAAAGAGGTCTTGGAGTAAAACATGATTTGTAACACGCCCTGGAAAAGGAACCATAAAGAGATATTAATTAGCTGACTGAATTCATCGACTAATGAAATCCATGCTACACATTAAAATTTTTATAATTCTTGTTATCAATTCTATTGGTGGTAAGACATTCAGTTCATATTTATTAATAAACTTATCAAAAAGCAACTTTAGGTCACTTGAAAAGCCGAAAATTATGCTCACACTAAGAAGTATAAAACCTTCAAGCGAATATATTTTTCAGAGGGAATATCCGTTATTTTGCTTTTCTGGATGAAAGATTCTCTTAAAAAGTCAAATTCCCAATTCCAAAATTTTCTTTTGTGACTAAGAGATAGTGATGTTTCCCACATAATGAAAAAGTGTGGTTAGTGTCTAGGTATATCTATAAAATACTATATGGTAGGATGCTTGGTATGTTAAGATGTTAAGGCACCTATACTTTTAATGAAGTAAGAACTAAGAATGTTGCGCAAAAAGGCATCGTAGCGGAGCTAGATGTGGTCTCTTGAAATATTTCACTGGGTCAACAATACAAGGCCTATTTCAGGAAAAAAAATTCTTACTCTGCTGTTGTTAACCGGACATCCTATCAAAAGGTGCTTCAAGAGTTGAGAAATAAGAGAAGCATTTCGTCCATCGACTGATTTCCATGGGCACTATGCCTTATAATGGTAGAGCACATTGCGTGTTTAGTGGAGTCTTTTCAAGTCAAAAATTGGTTTGTAGAGATCAGTTTTTGAATCTATGAAGCTGCCAGTTTGGTGAATTGTGAATTAGAAAAAAAGGAAAGATTTTTTGTAAAATAAAAAAAATAAAAAGGTCACATGTGCCACTTTTGAATTGGTCTATTGGATCGGTTTGCCACCTATTTGATTCGGATCAACCGATTCAAGCCGATTCTTAAAGTAGTTTGAATGCTAAAACATGCAACACCACAATCGTGGTCATCTTTACATGCAATCGAATTTAGACGTCCTTAAAGAATGAATTTCTATCTCTTAAATTTGGAAGTGGTTGCGAATGTTATTAAAATCGGAGAGGCAGATCAGCAGGGATATTGGCTGATATGCCGTATTAATGAGCAAACCGATACGATACTTACACCAATATCATCAGCATTTCTAATTAATAATTACTAGCCAAATGAGAATTGTTATCAAATAGAGCTACTTAAATTTGGATCCAAATCCAACATCAGATTCTTATATTGGAATAGTTTACATTCCTATTATCAAATGCAAATATGCGGTCTGGCATTTACGTTGAGTGGAGCTTTACGTGATCTCATCCACATGGTGGCTACAATGGGAAGTTCCCTACCATATCAAGGCTCTTCCGAGTGCCCCACAGGAAAATAAATGGGGCTTGGAACCACAGGCCTTCCAGCACCTCCTCTTTTCTGTTGCTTCCCGTTCTTCTCAAGAACCCTAAATCGATCGATGAATCGGCAATTACGTCCAGGAGGTAAAAACGAAATAGAGGTTCTTTTCTTTCACCTCTGGCATGATCGTTTCATTGAGATAATTTGTTGGGGTTCTCTAGTTTGTTGATTCGTGTTGTTCTTCGATCAGTTTTCCTCGTGAAATTGGGGGTTTCTTTGATTTTATCTATGTCTTTGTGTGAATCGCGGAGGTGGTGGATTGGTAGTGGAGGATTTTCGAAGTTGGTTGGATCCTCGTCGGTTGCTTGCTCGATTTTATGGTTGATTTTAATCATTAGATAGGTTTTGGGTGTGCGGATATGGAGAATTCAGTGAATGCGAGTATTGCTCTTCCTCCATCTCCTTCTCCGCCGGACGAGCCCGGCATCAACGGCGCTTGGTATGGGAATATACAGTACCTTCTCAACATCTCCGCGGTCGGGGCGTTTTGTTGCGTGGCTCTTTTCTTGTTCGTTAAGCTCAGGAGCGACCACCGCATGCCCAGTCCTTCCGGCCTCTTTGCAAAGCTTCTCGCTGTTTGGCACACCACGAGCCAGCAGATCGCTCGGCATTGCGGCGCCAATGCCGCCCAATTCTTGTACATCGAGGGTGGGAGCTTCGTTATGCTGCTTGTTATTGCAGTTTTCGCACTGGGGTTGATTCTTCCGTTGAATCTTTATGGAGGTACTGTGTTGATGGATGATCAGTTCTCGAAGACCACCATTAATCACATCGCGAAGGGATCCTCCCTTTTATGGGTACACGTCTTTTATATGATTTTGGTTGTTTGCGTGGTTCATTTCGGGATCTTGACTCTGGAGGATCGATTGAGCACTACACGTTTCCACGACGGGACGCCTACGGTGAACTCTGTATCTGTCTTCACGGTCATGATCGAGGGAATACCGAGGGGACTTGCTGTGGATAGGCGACCTCTTGAAGACTACTTCTTACACAAGTATCCTGGAAAGGTGTACAAGGTCATTGTGCCATTAAATTTGTGCTCGCTGGACGACATGATGGCAGAGTTGGTAAAGGTTAGGAATGACATATCATGGTTGCAAGCTCGTCTTGATTCTGCCGCAGCATTCGAAAGAAGAGAATATTCCCTTGGGGATGATCATGGAGAAGATGGTGCAGAGTTCTCTCCTTCTGAAGTGCTACATTGGCATGACAACGACAATTCTGCACGATGCAAGCAGTTGTACGAGCAATTCATGCTGAATATGCGGGAGCTTTGGAAATGGGCTGTTGTTACACTAGGTCTTACTGACGAACAGAAACTGCAAAGGTTGCAAGAGGCAGAAAGGAAGTTAGGGGTTGAAATAGCCCTCTTCAAAGAAGGTAGGGCCGAGGGTGCTGGTATTGCCTTCGTTATCTTCAAAGATATATACTCCACAAACAAAGCAATCCAAGATCTTAGAATGGAAAAGAAGAGACCAATTGGGAGGTTCGTTCCTGTGATGGAATTGCAGCTCGGGAGAAGTAGATGGAAAGTTGAGAGAGCTCCACCAGCATCAGATATATATTGGAACCACATGGGTATGAGCAAGATTTCATTGAAGATCCGCAGAGTGGCAGTGAACACTTGTTTGTTGTTATTGCTCTTATTCTGCAGCTCTCCCCTTGCTATAATTAGTGCTGTGAAAAGTGCTGGGCGGATTATTGATGCAGAGGCCATGGACAATGCTCAACGTTGGTTGGATTGGGTGCAGGCGACAAGCTGGGCTGCAGCAGTAGTTCTTCAGTTTCTTCCAAATGTTTTAATATTCGTGAGCATGTATATAGTAATACCTTCAGCACTTTGCTCACTTTCAAAGTTTGAACGGCATTTGACTGTGTCAGGGGAGCAGCGGGCTTCCCTGCTGAAAATGGTTTGCTTCTTTCTTGTGAATTTGATACTGTTGCGTGCGTTGTTGGAGTCATCTTTGGAGAGTACTTTACTTCGGATGGGTCGTTGTTATCTGGATGGTGAAGATTGTAAGAGAATAGAGCAGTACATGAGTGCTTCATTCCTTTCACGCTCTTGTTTATCTTCCCTTGCATTTCTTATTACAAGCACGTTTTTGGGCATTTCGTATGATTTACTGGCTCCAATCCCTTGGATCAAAAGGAAGCTGCAAAAGTTCAAAAAGAATGACATGCTTCAACTGGTTCCAGAACAGAATGAGAACGACCTTTCAGAAAGCCCAGAAGACATTCTGCGAAGACCCCTCATATCTGAAAGAGAGAATGGTTTGTATAGCATCTCCAATGGCCATGGCCTGAATGGCATTGATCTTCAAGGTCAAGACCTTTGCGTCTATCCAATCAGCAGAAATCTTCATGTACCAGAACAGGCTTTTGATTTTGCACAGTACTATGCGTTCAATCTGACAATATTTGCCCTGACCATGATATATTCTTCGTTTGCGCCACTTGTTGTTCCAGTTGGTGCATTCTACTTCGGATATAGGTATATTGTGGACAAGTATAACTTTCTGTTCATTTACAGAGTGCGTGGTTTCCCAGCAGGCAATGATGGAAAGCTCATGGATAGTGTATTGTGCATCATGCGACTGTGTGTAGTTCTATTCCTCTTGTCTATGCTTTTATTTTTTTCGGTTCGTGGAGACTCCGCAAGGTTGCAGGCTGTCTTCACCTGTGGAATATTACTCCTGTATAAACTTGTACCTTCAAGGAATGACGGGTTTCAACCATTTCTGTTGGATGGGATGCAGACAGTTGATACTGTTGTGGATGGACCAACAGATTATGAGGTTTTCTCCCAACCAAGTTATGATTGGGATGCCTACAATATATGAAAATATTATTATTTTGTTTTTCACTTGCTTCCCCTTTCTACCACTCTTGTACAGTTTTTCTTATTATGATGTTTTTTGTGACTTTATGAAATGAATGTTCGGTCTTTTTCTTCTTTTTTATCATTTTAGGAGTCTGAAAATGTCAAGATTTGCCCACAACTTGTTCAACTGTTCCAACAACTTGGGCTTGTCATGGTGGAAAGTTGAAATAGCTTTATCCAGAGATTTCTGTGGCATATCTACTTGTGTAAACGCCAGTGGTTGATCTGTATCAGTATCTGCAGCTCTGTATGTTGATCTTCTCAGAAGCAGATCAAAGATGAATTTTCGATGTTGTATTCGTTGCGTTCAAGCCAATGATCTGACTTTTCCAAATCTGGCCTTTTTCAACAAAAAAAGGGGTGTTTTTAGGTTCTTATCTCCAATAGGTTGGGTGAGTATGTAGTTCCTGGTGTGTGTGTGTGATTGGTAACAACAAAACTGTTTGGTTTGGTACATGAAACGTTGCCGAGTTATTAGGACCTGCATCTATTTTCGCAAGATCTACCCTTATCACATTCTTGTCTGGCGTTTTTCTTTCTTGACACCATGCTAAAAATGTAAGAACTCTGTATGTAAGCTGATTTATGCTTTGCCCTCACGAGAAAAGAAACCGACTATTTCTTTTTACATTTCATTAAATCCAATTATTGATATTTTCTATGCTGTTAGTGTGCATATTAAGAGCTCAACTCATTTATTAAACTAGTTGAGCTTGAGCGAGCCGACATACGTGAGTTCGAGTTGAGCCCGCTTGATCAGTTGTACGGCTCTAATGTCACACTTGGACCATTTTCAGATTTTAGATTTATGCAAAGTCTAATACTAAACTGGGGGCTTGAATGCAGAATTTCGTACTGAATTAATTGTTAATTGGATCATGGTTTTTTGCTGGGCTGGACAAACGGGTTCAGAATCCACCGATCGACATTCCTCATTGTGGGTTTATGCTCTCCGCTGCAGTGAGTATCCAAAACGATTGTTGTTCATAGATTTTAACATAAAACGTGAAGCATTAAGAAAATTGCACTATTTTAAACGCCACATTTGATGGACTTAATACCCTTAAGACGATCTATCTCTTGAACCCTAAAAAGTTTATTCCTAGGGAGAAACCCAACGCTTAGCGAAGCTCCCTCCCAACCCCTTATTTCTCTAGCACTTAGGAATTGTTTTCGATGCTTCGCAGTGTCGCTCCTGATGTGCTTTAACTTGTCCATCGGTGACCTCATTTTCGCAGCGCATGAGATTGATGCATTTCGAATGGAGTCCCACCTCAAGCCATTGTGCCAACCAACCTCTTGAAAGAGCGGGGGACAGTTTCTTTCCTTTTCAAAAGGATAATTTCTTCAATGCATTTCTGAAGATTCTTAGTGTGTGTTGGGTTATTTTAGTGTCCTCTTTCAAGCATGGAGAACGAACTTTTGAAATCAGATCTCTTTTGGTCGACCTTTGAAAGAAACAAAAATCCGTGCTGAAGAAATTTTATTAACGAATCAAACTTTCATTTCCCAGTTACAGGCGTTTAATAATCCCATATCTTTGAACTCAGAATCTGATTCAACAAGAGGCTCACTTTAACCTCAAGGTTAGTATTTGTGAACTGCGGATTTAAATCACAATTTTGACTCAAATCCATGGGTCCCAAGTTCAAGATGAGAGTGGTATGACCTGAGATCCATGAATTACAACAGCCAAGTTTACAAATGCGTGGTATCGTTGCATCTTTCATACGTAAGGTTTCAGATATTCATTAGAAATCAAGAATCTAATATCATAAAATAAAATCTTAGATCTCCTCGGCTTGTGCAATCTTAATGCAAGCGGGTGAGATCCATACCAGCTAAAAATAGAGACCTGTCGGAATTGAACTTATAATCACCAGTAATTAGAAAAGATTTGTCTTGATTTCCTTCTTAACCTACTCATCAATATGTGAAGAACGAAGAACTTGGTCTTTCAACTAGAAAAATAAGCTTCAATTTTGGTTTGCACCCAAAGGCTTGAAGAGAGGAACATAGGACCCTCGTGGGATTGGCGCATGAACCACTTCAAGCGATCCCTACCATACCTCTATCGATTGGCATAACTGACTAAGTAAATAAATCAACCAATTAAAGTCACCTTTCTAAAAGTTGGTTAGTTGCTTCATACTTTGTTCTAGATTTTTTTTTTTTTGGTCAAGTTCACTCTTTAAACCAGGTGTGATTACTCCTGTTAAGGATCATGATGCTAATCTGCAGTTGGCGAACAGTAAGAATAGGAAGGACGACTAGGGCACTAGGCATGCAAACGTTTAGGACAGCTTTGGGATTTTTATATCCCAGGCTACATGAACAACAGGACTATAATGGACAGTCCCATGCAAGCCAGGTCTGAGAAATAGTCAATTTCTCCCTCTAGAATATATGCCTGCTGAAAATATGAATAACTATTGTTTTATGACATTAAAGATAGCTCAATCTCTATTCTTAAGGGATCACGATGAACACAATTGCTGCGATAGATTTCGGAAAAGACTTGGCATATCTGGGTTAATTACATCTCATTTATCATAACCTCCTCACCATATACATATATATATGAATTAATAAAAAAAGAACATATATATTACCAGCTATTACATTAACGGGCTGGTTTCAATGGAACGAGAAACCTTATCTCCATGCTGAGGCTACAACCAGGTTCTTCCCCTCCCACCCGAAGTACAGCGCACCACCTTCATCCTTCAGTTTGTATCTGTCACAGTATGATCTATGAAGAAGCGTCCTGATTGTATCGTTCACGTATGCGCTCAGTGGGCATGCTTCAAATCCTGCCATCATCATTCTTGCTCTCCACTTTCCTGCAACTTCATACCTTTCAATTCTTTCTTCCCCTTCACATGCCACAATGTTTACTATATTGCGAGCAAGACACTGCCTTTCCACATTCATTCTGTCCGGCCTCTCCCTCGGCATGGTTACATCTAATGACTGGAATATAGCTAAATAGTACTCATAAACCTCATGGAACCGAGCTAAGAATGGTGCTGTGTTTGTATTTACGTCTTGCTCTACAACAGTAACCAACTTTGGGTTCAGGCTCTTCACCATGCGCAGAAGATGGTCCCGCTGGTTCAGTGTCGAGACACTTTCGTCAGGCATATGATGAAGCTGAAATGCAAAATTGACAATCAATGCCTCCTCCCTAGGTCGGAGGTCGAGCATGTTCCGAGTTACATCACATGTTTTTGCAGGTATAGCCCTAAACTCGAATGGAACACCAGCTGCCTCTGCTAGCATCTCAAGCCTCTGGCCAATGTTTCTCAAGCCACCAACTGCACGTTGTACCGACTCAGGATCATCCACCCCTGTTATTCTAACACGTGTAGGGTTACTGGTTTGCCTGGTAGAAAGAGCTTGAATAAGAGTTATGTACTGACTTCCTTGATTTATGTCAAAATCAATTATATGAACACACTTTTCATCTTTGAGTGCCTCAGCAATGGCACCATTGGCTGCCATGAATCCAAATTTAAAACATGGGCAACCCTCAAAAAGTATTTGCATGGCTGCGAGGCGATCAGAGGTTGGTGGCTCCTTGCATTTGAGAGCTTTGTATAGCCCATGCCCCGTACCTGCCAAACGAGCTGCAAGGCCTTCCACCATGTATGCTGTGATCCTCTGTTCAGGGTCACCTTCAATTGACACCATTTGCCTGAGATCATTGATCATGGTAGATGCTTCTTCCAGTTTACCTTCAGATATTGCTAATGCACACTCAAAGAGCAATTCTTTTGGGCTTCTTACTATCTCCCTCAGATTCCTAAGAGGACTAGTAACTGGACCATTGGACATTTCTTTACTGCCGCTAAGATTTGAATCAGAAGATGATTCCTTTGGGGAATTTACCAGCAAGAGATTCTCTATTGGTTCAGCCCATTCTCCATCGACACAAATGTCCTGACAGTCCTCCATCTCCTTGTTAACATTATCATCCAACAATTCTCTTTCGAGTTCTTCAAGTTTCTTTCTGATTTCACATGCACTGTGATCTTCAAAACTTGTGTCCAGGATATGGCTGGACTCTGAATTGGAGAAACTCCAAAAGTGCCTGTTAACAGCAGCATTCAAGGAACCATACGAGTCTTGAGTAGCATCAGAGGAACCGGAACTATCAAGTGACTGATAAGCAGTAGGTCTCACAGACTGGAGCATGCTTCCATTTGCTCGAGGCTCATTGTAATTCTGAAAGTTTGGCTGTACCGACACCTCTCCTGTGGCAGGAAGACGGAGAAACTGCCCATCATAAATACCACCACGTGGGGGCTCTGGTTCACTGTATATGAACTTTCTCTTCTGTGGAACACTAACGTAAGAAAATGTTGCCATTGCAGCTATGTTTGTTTTAGTAGAAGATGGGTTCAGTATCCAACAAGCTAAGCAGTTTGGTAGTGCTCAACAAACACATGGTTCTCTACTCGGTCTAGCAGCATGACCTTTTCTTTTGATATTTCCTTTACAAAGAAAAGAAACAATTAAGACAATGATGCTTATGGGAGTCCGTACTCTCTGAAGCCATTTGAGATCTGAAAGAAGAGAAGATCGCCAATAAGGAGCTAGTGCAAACATGCATTTCCTATTATCTGAATATTACTAGCAAGAAAAAAAAAGTCAGTATTTCGTGAGGATCTAAGATGCAAGTAGTGGAATGAAGTGTGACAAATGGCAATTTCATCCATAGACCCCTGACAAAGGCAGTGGCATCATAGATCACAATAAGCATGCTACTCAATCAAACAGGACGGGTTGCTAAGGCTTTTCTTCAACCAAAAGAAGAAATAAACTTCCGAGATATGCTTGCAAAGATGTCTCTCAGAGTTCAGACCCATTTTCCTTTATCTTTCAGCATGTATTCCATGTGTGTACGTCCAGAGTTGATAACTGAGGCCTTACTTTTCTTACCCATCCTGACAAGGCATTGTACTGACATAAACAATAAAGCAGCATGATCATACACTAGAACATTAAAAGTTTCATTGATGAATTGAATGGCAGCTCCTGAGCAATAGCTACAGAACGAGCAAAGTAAACTGCAGAACAGTTTTATATTGTCTAAAGACACCATCAGAAAGGCTAGATCTGTATCATTCATAATTACCTTGAGCTACAACTCAGTTTAACATAAAAAATAAAAATTATCCGTTAAAACTTGCAATGCATAGTCCACCAAATTCACCTTTTCTGCATTTTCTTTGTATGATCGCAGACTACTATCGCACCCCCAACATACATGACTGATGACTGCTGGACATTAAGTTATTAACAGCAGTACAAGTCTAAGTTATTAACAGCACTATAACTCAATATCAATCCATAAATTCTTGATTCTGTTGATAATTTAAAATAAGAGTTAATTGGAAAATCTTCCATCTTGTTTCAACTAAAAAACTGACCACAAGCTGGAATTCAATCTCCCAATGGGATCTATACAAGACAAAGGGTTCACCATCCTGTGATGTTAAATTTACCAATTTATAATGACATGAAGATTAAAGTTTCAGCTTGCTAAAGATGCTTGAACAGTAATAAATAGTTACACCTGGTTAAATTATTTATTATGTTAAACTGAACAACTGCCAAGTGCTAACAACACATCTGTTAACATTTAACCTAGTTTGTGCACTTCATTGATCAACACATTTTTGAATTGCAAGCATCAAAAGGTAAATTAATTGATTCCTACAGTAACTAGTGGCGGCAAAATGATTGTCAATAATTAATTCTCAGTTATGCACTAGAGAAGTGCAAGGATTCAAGTACCCATTAAAATTTGAAAAGCGAAAACAGGTAAAATATGTGCTCCTCCAGCGCAAAATGAATGGGGCTATGGTGCCTTCGCGATATGTTAGACAAGCTAATTGCTGGACCCGATGCACATATAATGAAGGCCTCATTAATGGAATTCTAAGATATAATGGATATCTTATACTTACTGTTTAATAGCTGGTGGTTCCAACAGAAAGATTCAACATAAATGCCATATAATATCCTTCATACTACACCTTGATGGATTACAGACATTCGGATTGGAAAAAAGAACCTGGATTTACAACTCTACGTGCTCTCATTCACTACCAAGAATCCAATTTTATATTTCCTACTCAATAAACCAAATGTTATAACCACTAATGTAAACATAACTTGCAAACAAAATCTCCAAGATCGAGATGCCTATACACGGACCATCTGAAAAGAAAAATAGTGAACATTTCAAATTTGAATTTTTCAAGTGAAAACCAATAAAAATGGAGACACACGATAGCTTACCTAATAGGAAGGCGTATTTTTGTTCATAATGAATTATTCAAGAATGTTAAAATACACATGCAGAGACGTTGATAACATGTTCCAATAACAGATGGCAAGCACTCAATGGCTCAAACTAAAATAATGTGGATTGGAAATGGATTCCCACTATATCAATAGCCTCCGGTAGACCCCTTCAAGCCTGTGAAACCACTGTGGAGGCTATTTTCATCAGCTAAAACCAATGTTGTAAAAAGCGTATTGTAAGGCGTATCGGTCGGGCTTTAAGATACGCTGTATCGTAACGTATCGTAACCGTATCGTAAATTTAAAAAAATAATAATAATAAATCAGAATTTTTTTAAAAAAAAATCAAAAAAATCATAAAAAATCAGAAAAAATTAAAAATAATAAATTCTTCATAGAAAACATGGTTTAGTCTTTTAGATAATGATAGACTTATTATTTTGCTAAATGCTATAAACTTACACGTTCACGGTTCATCATTCATACTTCATAGACATCAAAATTCATAACAATATCATTCTTTTTCATCTTTATCTTCATGGTTTAAAAAAAAACCATTTCCTCTCAATGGGAATCAGCCACCCATGCACAAATCCATGGTTTAATAGATGATTTCACGGTGACAATCGATGATTTCACAATGGAAATCGATGATTTCACAATGGAAATCAATGATTTCCCTCTAAAACGGTACAATCTATAGATTAGAAATGAGGAAGGGGTGGGTTTTTATAAAAAAAACTCGAAAAAATGGGGTTCAAGTCTCCTTTTTAGAAATCAGCCCGTATCGTACGATACGGGGGCCCGTACCGCACGTATCGTACGATACAAGTACGATACACCCCCATTTGCGATACAGGGGGTGTATCGTATCGTATTTTTCAAACGATACGATACGTATCGTACGATACGGCCCCGTATCGTACGATACGTACAACACTGGCTAAAACATTATCTATAAGTACTATGGTTCACGAAAGAGGTGTAAATGATTTCAGAGAGGTTAATAGAGTACCATAATAGCGTCAATATTTCATGTAACAAAGACAAGCCATAATCTTCGATACAATATCCATCACCAATTCAACGGCAGAAAGCAAAAAATCAATCAAACTTGCTCTTCATGTAGGAAAAGAAAGCAGAAAACTCAAGCTATCGAAAAGATTGTGCAGTCAATTGGGAGCAAAAATACAACAGGTCATGCGACCAAGGAGAGTTGACCAGCGGGAAGATACTTCTCTGTTCACAGAAATAATAAGTTGAGAACACTGAAATGCATATGAAGAAATTTAATATAAAGTCGTTTCAATAAACAGATGGTATAAGTACTCACTACTCAGTCATCCAAACTCAAATATGTAAATTAGATCTGGACACTTAGTATTAGCCACTGGGTACTTTCAGACAACTATCACCGCCTAAACTGAGAAGAAAATGGAGTGACAGAAGCTTAACCATTACCCATAAGGTGTTCCGTAGAACGTTACCCACAAGGTTACATGATTTATGAAAGTAGGTAGTGCAAATGATCCCAGAAAGGATGCACGATACCATCAGAGTATCAATGTTTCATGTAAAGCGAGACTATTAATTTTCCAATATAGCATCCATCACCATCTTAAAAGAAACCAAACAGAAAGCAAAGGTCCATTCTACTCGCTTTGTTTGCTGAACAGCAAAACAGAGAACTCATATCACGGAAAATATTATGCAGTCAACGGAGTTCACAACTCTGCGGATTCAAGAAATAGTACAGAACCGAAATTCTTGTAGCCGAAGAAAAGCCTCTACAACGATAAAAAGGACGTACCTTGATTTTGCAGCAGCCGACCTTGATCAATAAAACCTGAGGAGAAAACAACACAAAGAAGAAGCAAGGATCAGATAACCCACCAGGAACATGCCTAGTTATAATACTATCAGACACTAAAAATTAACCACTTGAAAGAAAGCGTGAAAATTTTCAGTCTAGCAGTCATAATAATTCAAGTAATAGACAAAAGTAGAAGCAAGCAGAAAAAGAGAGAGCACCCCCCCCAACCCCCCCCCCCCCTGCAAATGGGTTTGTCAGCGAAAGCCAAAAAACCCCACCCCTTTTACCATGGTTTTCCTAAAATGTAACAAGAAAAGAGACAAGGTACAAAGAATCCTCGAATGGGCTTCTTCCCAAGGAAACAAAGACCAAGAAGGAATTCCTACCAGGGGTCGCAGAACATGCGAGCTAGGAAACAAAAAAGTAAAGTGAAGCAGAGGACAAGTCTATTGACTTTATGAATAAAATAGACCACTTGCAACGAACCAATCTCATGGCAAAAGCAGGCTAAACAAAGAAGACAGAGCCAAGCAAATGTAATTCAAGAGAAGCAGTAAAAAATGAAGGACAAAAGGAAAGCAAAGGACCACATACAACCAAATAGGTGAAAGAAAGAGATGCCTTCTCTGGGTACTTTGATCAAGGACAAGATGCATTTTCCCTCCACAACAAGAGAGAGCCAGCAATAATAGGAGAGCGAAGATTTCCCTTTTCGTCATCTGGGTTACGAGGGGAGGGGCCCATGGAACTCATTAGAATAAGAATCAAAGACGAGCCATTTGAAGCATGAGGCATGTCTTCCCCTCTCTCTCTCTCTCTCTCTCTCTCTCTGTGCCGAGATTTTCAAAAAGATTGCACAGAAAGGCAACCACGAGGACCACCCACAGAAAATGAAAGGATGGTGGTGGTTTAGACTTTCTAGTGAGAGAAACTCACCTCCCACGGTCCATCTGTCCATCTTTTTTACTCCCCTGGCCCTTGAGCTCTCCCCTTCTGATTATGTGAGGTGCAGCAGGTTCTACTTACAAGCCTCGGATTGTGCAGTCAATTTTCAACCAGAAGATGGAACAAGGGTACCTTTGCCACTGGTAACTGTATTAAAGGAAAAGGGCAGCTGCTAGTCTTTGTCTGTAAAGAGAAGACGAAGAATTTTCTCCAAGAAGCTCTACTTTTTGGCATTCATTTCATGGCTGCCCTTTGATCGCACGTGAACATCTTATCGTCGATAGCTGTTTGGTGTGATGCATACATGTGATCGTAGCCGACGGATTGGAACACCGTCGAAGATTCTTTTGCAGCGACAATTAAGGGCTCAACTCCGATTATATCGACCACTCGTATTCGTGGCTTAGTTTTGATCTTTCTTTCCTTTTCAATTAGATAAGTGTTTTACACATTGAAGTAGACCGGTTGCTGTCGACATTTGATTCGCCATAACAAGCTGTAGATTAAATTATTTCGACACGCCTTTGGAAGTAATATAAAAACATTTCCATGCTAACCTTTTTGTAGAAATAATATAAATTACAACCAAAGTTTTGAACGACCCACTTAGGATTTGACAATAATATTTGTGGAAACAAACTTATGTTTTTTCACTCTTAATTAAAAAATACACCTTGGTCAATTAAGCCTAACTTACCACTAAGTTAGATGAATGACATAAAGTGAGCAAAATAGCTCGAGTAAGTTTTCATGTTTCATTAATTAGTTTGCATTAGTCTCATTACCAGTAACCCTAATTAATATTAAACTACATTCAAATTAGTTAGGTTTTCTTTATGAATATCTAAATTAGTTAAAGTGAACATTTTTTTTGCTTCTATTAATGCTGGAAACACACTCAAGAAAAGCATAGATGTGTCAACAAATTAGGTAATTTTTTCTTTTTCTTTAGATAGTAAATGACAAATTTTCATTGAACTAACAGTTAATTCCTTAGGAATAAACTTTATGAGTCATTTTTTTAATTAACCATGTTTTTTAAAAGATTAATAGCTTGGCCCCCGCTCCCCAAAACGACGTTTTGGATGAAAAAGCGGATGGGCATGAGCTCACACATCGGCCCAAAACCCTCCAAACCAGGTTTCATAAACAAAATGATTAGGAATGTCATTGGATCGAATTCGGACCGAGTATACTCTTAACTTGCTTTTTTAGAAATTCACACATTCAGATTCAGATTCATATTCAAATTTGAATTTAAAATCTGCTTTCACAATTCAAATATGAATTTTGAACCGTATTTGGTCGTTTTTTAAAATGTAAGAACATTAGATATACAATATTTCTTTAAAAATAGATTCAATCCAAATTCATATTTGAATCCAAATCCAACCAGATGTCATTTCTTAAATTAGAATTCGATCTATTTCTTAATCAGATTATTAAACTTTTTTTCCATATACAATTTTTTTTTTCAAAGTGGTTCAGTTGAGTATCAAACTCAAATCAAATATATTAGCATTCCTAAAAATCAACTTTTGTCTCTCAAACCCAAACTTGACACGACATCCAAATAGCTATGAAACCCCTGAGTTGAAATTGACAACTGGTAAAAAAATAAGATAAAATTACTCCTCAACCGAAAGTGAAAATGGAAAAACAACTTTTTCAAAAAGAAGATAAAAAAAATGCCCCTCTCCTCAAAACGGTAGGGAGGTAGGGGAGCACTTGTTAGCCACCAAGTAAGGAAACTGCCCTTAGTAAGTTAAACATGTTTTTTTACTATTACAAAATTTTTTACCTCTATGTTTCTAAAGTTTTACTCAAATAATATATGTGTACAATGGGAAAGAGGCAGGCTTAGTAGTCAAAAGTCCAGCCAATGTAGCCCTTCCCACTTGACTAGGAGTTTTCGCTAATCTAAGATCTATGCCACATATTAAAAAGAAAAAAAGGACATAGATTTGATGTATGATTGGATGGGGGTTGATGGATTGCCTTGGATCGATTCTCGATTATGATTCTCAGAATTTCATTTCAGATCCATGGATTCTTGATCAGACCTTTCTCTCACTAGTATTCAATAAAATAAGGATGTCACCGGTAAATATTAGGTTTGCCCTAAAATCCTTACCATATATCATGTTATTTTTAAAAAAAATTTACATGTAAATTTTAAAAAAGTTTACTTGTCTTATATAAAAATTTTAAAAAATGATATTTCTGTCAAAATTTAGAAACTTTAATTTGATCCCTTGCATGGATCTATAGCTATCAAATCTGCAAAAACCAATGGTACTTTAAAGTTTGATGTCCAAGCAGGCATTCTTTAATCATAGATTAACCAATGAGGAAAACATTTTTAGGGAAGAAATGAGAGATGATTCCAAACCCTCCCACAAAGCTTTACATCTGAAACAAACAAACAACTTGAATGAAGAGTTGGCTTCTCTCTTAAAACTTAGAACAAATATGATATACCTAATAAAAAATGTTTATGGGTGAGAAGAAGGTAACTACATTACCCATAAGAAGGCCCAAACTGCTTAGTCCTTGGGGTCTACAACTGCATTAGAGCTAGGAAAAGAGATAGGATACTGTACTGCTCCACCCTAATGGCTCACATGTAGGGTTGTCAACGGATCAGATCCAGATTGGACATACCCTTAATCATATTTGTTTGTTGAATATTCACATATTCAGATTATAATATGAATAAAGAAAAATAATATCCGAATCAGAATCCAAAATTCAATTTTATAATCTCAATCCAAAATCCGATTTTACAATTTGAATCCGATTCGGATTGGAACTTGAATAAGGATTTTGCTAATTTTCAAAATGTAATAGCATTAGATATATGATATTTTGTCTAAAATGAATTCAATCCAAATCCAAACAGATACTTATGTATATCCGAATGCTATTTATTAAATCAAATCCAATCTAATTTCTTAATTGGATACTAATTTTTTTTCCATATCCGAATTTTTTGGATCGGTTCGTTTGGATATCCGATTCAAATCGGATACATTGACATCCCGACCAACATGAATAGAGCCATCGACAGAGTCCCATTGGCACTAGTCCAACCTGCTATGCTAACCGAAGATAGCGACAATGGTGACCAATAATAGAACTTGGGGCAGCATTTTTGTGCTTGGCTAAAAAACTGAGTTAAAGAAGGGGCTTGTCCTTCAATTTGTGGAGGTTATAAGCTTAATTTTCACTTAAACCATCCAAAGGTGAGCCATGAACTGTTTGGTTGGTTTGTGAACTTTATGCAAACAAGTTGTTTATCTTCACTTAATTGAGAATTTAATTTCTGATAGGGCCAACAAGTGAGTTAATTATTAGTGAGGCTTCAACCTCAAAGTTTCTTCTAGTCAAAAAAGTTACCCAACATGTTCTTTCCTTTTTTCTTAGATGACCCTACACTGTTCCCATAGGGACTTGATGTGATTGGGGAACCAATTATAGAGTGAAAGTATCTTGATATATATATATATATATATATATATATATATATATATATATATATATATATATATATATATATATATATATATATATATATATATATATTCTTGAAGTGCAAGTAGCACCAATAAGTTCATAAAGTTTCTAACTGTGACTTTCACTGGATGGAAGCTATCTTTTCTCATGTTGAAGGAAAAATTCTTATAGCAATTATTTGTTAGGATAAGACTGCTACTTGTATAAATAATATTTTTATATCCACATTTGTTTTTTCTCATTTTTAATGGCCAAGTTACAAGAATTTTTAATAAAGAAAATAATCCACCTGAACGTTGCTGGTTTAATTATGCACACACACACACACATTTGTTGCTGAAAAACATTATAATTTTTAAAGAATACAATTTCCAAAAATTAATATACCAAGAGCCCAAGAGCCCAAGAAAAAGCCCAACCAGTTAAAAAAAAAAACAATTTTTCCTAGATTATTGACAGTTGGCCATGGGCCGCCTCATAAGAAGTCGGGCCGGGCCACAGCCCATGCCGGAGTCCAGGCCTGACCACACAACCACAACCCAGACCCCATCCCAGCCCAGCCCCACTCGAATATCATTGTACATTATATTATATATATTAAATAAAATAATATTTTAAATGAACAATCAGACCTCGGACTAGATCTGAGTCAAGCTGGGTACCGGATGCCCATTGGCCACTTGGCCCTATGCTCGCTCTTCTTCAAGAGTCTATCTTTACTAAGATTAAGAAAAAAGGGTCCATCTGATTATTTATTTATTGATTTATTTTTGTTGATATTGTTATTATTATAATCATCAGTTTGACTAATAGCACCAATTATATGGTAGGGACATTAATTTATACATACTTGAGAGGCCAATAATATTCAAGTAGTGAGAGAGCAGTGGTCTCCTCTGGGTGGGTCCAATGAAGAAAGGACAAGGGATCCAATTGCTCAAGTGGTATGTTCTTTTACTCCTAATTAATGGACAAAACTCAGGTGAAAATTTGCAAGGGAATCTTGTAAAACCAATAAAAGAGGTAACAAAAAGGAAACAGGATAAGCCAAAAGCATCTTTTTTTCTTTTGGACTTCCAACAAGAAGCTAAAATGGATCTCAGATGGTCCACTTGAGGTGAGTTGACAATGTCCATATCCATATAAGATGAATGGTTGTGGATTCGGTTTCGGACCCGACCCAATTCCATATTCAACAAGATCCATTTTATGTATTGAACTGTTCATTTAGATTTTGGATCTCCGTGACATATATCGCATGGGTAATCCAACCCGAGCGTGTTTGCTTTCCTGTTTCCACTAGAGACTGAATTCTCAAAATTATCCGCCTTAAAGGTCCATGTCAGGCCCGTTCATATATTACATGGGTACCTTACAATTCTAGTATGGGCATGTTATATACATACATATAAAATCAAATTGAAAGCAAAATTTAAATAAAAAAGTGATATAAATAAAAATATTACATGTTAATAAGCAATAACTCTAAAAAACATAATAAAAACTAAATTAAAAAAACTAAATCATGTAAAATTAAGTAGTGTGGATTAGTTTCGATATAAAAGTTCCAAAAAATGGTCCAGTCTAATATCCAATACACATCAGATATATTTACATCCCTAATAACTCCTGCAACTACAAGTAATACAAGGTGGTCAGATCGGTGTCGGGTTAGATCTTTCCAATACCAAAACAATTTAGGATTATTATGGAAGAAGCAAGCATTAACAGCACATGGACCCAAATATGTATCCAGATTTAAGCATCATAATTGGACCCGTTTTTCTGCGCAATCCAGTCAGAACATCTTGCACACACAGGGTTAATAAAGAAAATGACGATTTTGGCCCTTGTGTTTCCCTGTCACTACAGGACCACACCCACACCAACTCAGTTTGATCCACCAATCATGACTTCAGTCTACTTGTCAAACCAAAAGAGGGCACTTGACTTTCACAAAATGACAAATCTAGTCCTTCAAGTGGGCCTATATATATATATATAAAATTGTCATGTATAAAATTAAAAAAAACAAATTTTAAAAATTTCATTTATCATGTATAAAATTTTAAAAAATTATATTTCAACTACTGGTTAAAATTTTAAAGTTATAATTTATGAAAATTTTTTGGAACTGATTACAATATAATTTAAATCCTTCCAATGAACTTTATGATAGGTTGGTGTGGGCAGCGGCCCACATCAACCCTGCTGTTGGCGTGATGGTAATTATAAGTGCCTTATAATTGGACCCCAGAATCCTAACAGGGATGTCTCTGTCTTCGTTTCTCTCCATCTCTTACATTCAAAGGTGGTTTTTTTTTTTCTCTGGATGCAATGTGTCACGGGACAAATGATACGGCCAAAAAGTTTTCCATCACAAAAATAGTCATGAAAATCAATAGTCATGAAAATGTAGAACATCGCCAAAAAATAGTCGGACCCCTCCGGGTTTGAACTTCTTTTTACCGACATTGTTGGGGGAAAGTAGTCCCGTGAATGCGGAAAATGCCAAGGAGAAAACATCCCGTGTTTGGTTTATCTTGCCGAACTGACGGACCCATCTAAATGTGCAATAGGTCCCTTTACTTGCATGTTTTCTCCATGCATGCATATGGCCCGGTTCTAGATCTAACTTCTCAATATCCAACTAAATTGGAACTCAATATAAAACTCATTTGGGCATGTGAATGGAACCCATATTTGGATCAAACTGTCAAACTTTGTAACTGAATCCAATTTGGATACACATAAACGTATCCAATCAAGGTATCCCCAAAATATTTTGATCCATCGTTAACAAGCCCTGCTTTCGAACAGTCTTTCAAGTGGCCGATGTGCAACTGAGCAGTCCTTCATGTCCTTTTCATTTATCGTTGTATCTAATTGATGATTAGAAAAGCAAAAGCTTCTTTGAATCCATTCAATGAGCTTGACAAGCCCATGATAAACTGACCCTATTAATGCAAGCTCTTGGTCCAGGTCCATCATGTATAACTCTCTCTCTCTCTCTCTCTCTCTCTCTCTCTCTCTCTCTCTCTATATATATATATATATATATATATATATATATATATATATATATCAGAGATAAAAACCAGACCATTTGATTTAGATTTTTAAAATGTTTTTTTTTGTTTCAATCTAACCTTATTGATATGATCTTAAGAATGAGTTGATGCAAAACATATACTAAGTTGATAATTTGTTAGATAATAATGGTATTTTTATAATAAGAAAAAAATGAATGGCCCCCATGGCATGATAATAAAAAATTCAACATTTTTCATTAAAACAACTTGAATCAATGCATGTTTTATATAAAATAGTCTTTGCAAAATATTAAGTTTTTTATATTTTATTTAAAATAGTTTTTTAATAAAAAATCAGTGGGTCTGATTTTTATCCTTGACCTAAGTGTCTGTTTATATATATATATATATATATATATATATATATATATATATATATATATATATATATATATATATATATATATATATATATAAAGGAATCAAATAATCCTGATTTTGTTTTTGATAGGCAGATTCTTTCCATTTTAAGCTTAAACCAACATCTAAATAGTATTAAAGTAGGTGGCATGATGCTCAACCCGTGCAGCGACAAACTATTAGTTGGGACAATTCCAAAAATTCATTCTATTTTACTTCTTTGAACATTTAATAAGTATAGAGACATGGACTTTTTTGAGATCCGTTTGATTGTTAGAATTGTCACAATGTATAGATGTCTAGGTCTAGTAGGAATATATCTTAACAAATGGAATTCAAATCGAATCTACTTTGCCATATCTATTTTATTGGATGTTCACATAGTCATATTCTAATTCGGATTCAAACACAAATGAACAAAAGTTTATACAAATATGAATCTGAATTTATAATCACAATGAGATCTGAATCCAATTTTTAAATTTATGGTTGAATCTGAACCCGACTTTTAAATTGTATGCTAATGACATTATGATATGTTAGGTGCTGACTTTCAAAAAAGATGGGCAGTAGATAGAGGATATTTATTGAAAACTAAATTTGAATATGAATCTGATCAAGTATTTATTTATCCTAGTCAGGTCAGACTTAATGTCTTAAGTCCGAATCCAATTCAATTTCCAGATTTGATGCTAATTTTTTTTTTTTATATAACACACACACACACACACACACACACATATATAGAGAGAGAACTAATTTAAAGGAGGCTGCAACTTACTTTCATGTGATACATAATTGAATAGCAGATATTAGCTAACATCTTTCTAGAACACCCTTTATTCTTTAATAAAGAACCATAAGAAAAACCACACCAGACATCTTCCATTACTTGGACATCACTTGGTTGCCTTCTTCATCTTTTGCAGACAAGACTACGCCCACTGAGCCCAGTGGTGCAGCTCATGGCACTGCCCAAGTTGTTCATCCTCATGACCTCACCAGTACTGTTGCCCCCAAACCGCGCCACTGCACAGTCGGCTGCGAAGATGTCTGATGTAGAGTACTTTCGGTCTCCGCCCATTATCGGCATCGATGCACCGATCTTCACCGGGCTCCTATACCCGTCGCGATACGTCTGACCGAGCACACCATCGACGTCTGGACTAAGTGAGTAGAACTTGAAGCTGAGGTCAAGGTGCGCAAAGCAGTCATCATCCCCAATTCCATACTTGTGAATGTGCGAGTCGGACTTGGTTACGGGCACAACATGTGCGGCCACGGAGAAGTGCTCGGGGACCTCGATGGCTAGGGCATTGGTGCCGTGGGTGCGAGTGATGCTAGTGAGCTCGGGGCCGGTCCATTTCGCACCCTCGTGGGTTGGTAGCTCGACCGGTGCATCGTCAAAGAGGACCCTCAGGTGGTCAACTGAGTCCACCCAGGAGCTGGCCTTGGTTGCACCAATGTAGAGTTGGTGTGACCCATAGAGTAGGACTATGGACTGGACCCAGGTGAAGTCCCTCTTCATTCCCTGCCCTCTTTTGCCTATGAAATGGGCATTGATGTGGAGGTTGGAGTCTGATAAAAGGCAGAAATCTGAGTCCTTTTTTCCATGGAAATAGAAGGTGATCCCATCCCCACCAATGAACCTTGGGTCTTGGCACACCGCTCCTGGCTTGTCACAACCTATTAATTAAACATGAAACATGTCAACTCATATATATATATATATATATATATATATATATATCATGGCCATAGAAAAAGCATTTTTTTTTCAAAAAAATGCGGTAAAAATAAAAAAAAATAAGTAAGCCGAAAAAGGGTAAATAAAGCCATTTAAAAAAAAATGTCAATAAGCGTTTTCATTTTTTTAAATGTCAAACTGCTTGTTTTCTCATTTTTGTTGTTTCCCCAATTTTTAAGTTTTTTAATTTTTTTTAAAAATGTACCTTCTTTTTTCAAATTTTCTCTTTACATTTGTGTGTGTGTTTCCTAGAATTTGGACACTAATAAATATGAAAATTGGTGCACAAATCTCAACTTTCCATCAACATGATCATATGATTCACAACTTTACACTCTCCTTTAGTACTATCTGAGATATAAATCAGATAATCAAAATTGCTGCACACAACTATACTTCATATTCTAGAGAGAGAGCGAGAGAAAGAGAGAGCAAAAAGAGTATTATCAACAAACCTTAACGACTAAAATGCTCCTTTTTCACATTGAAAAAAAAAACTTTTTGTAAAACAAAAACGAAAACAAAAATGTAAAAAGACTATGAAAGACATTTTTTTTAACAAATTACAAAAATATAATTTCATCCTTTACTGTATACTGCGCACATAACTTTCTCTCTATTATCAAAAAGGTTTGGAGTTTCGAAATGGCTAAAGTTGGCGAACACTTACGGCAAATAGGCTTGCAGGATGCGCAGTCAAACTGACAGTGGTGAGGGCAAGCAGCGGGGCACTTGTAGTAAGAAGCAGGGCAGCGGGAGTGCTGCTTCTTCCCTCCCTTGCAGCGGGCAATCTTGTAGTGCTTCGCCTCAGCCACCATCTCCCGTTCCACAGAGAAGATGATCACCAACAAGCAAAGAGCAAGAGAACAATTTCTCATGTACGCCTTCGCCATGGCCGATTTTCTTTCTTTCCAAACTATTTATGTGTTGTTGAGTCCTAACAATGAAACCCAGTGCCCTTTTATAGGACTCCAGTTGGTACCAAATGTCAAATCTTACGGTCCAAAAACACACGAATACAAACAAAAAGACCTAACATAAAGGTGGAAAGAGATATATAGCGAAACCACTTAACTTGCTGGTCAAAACCTATTTTTTTAAGTTTCCTTTTTTTCTCTTGCTCACATCGAGCTCGAGAAAAGCTCGACAGAAACAGCTCTAGCTCAACTCGGTAGTTATGTGTTGAACTCGATTTCGACTCTACAAACTCGTTTGAATAGAATTGATATTCATCGTTACTTGTTGAGCTCGAACTCAACTCGATTAAGGCTCGGCAATATCGTTTGAATATAATTTATATTCATCGTTTCATGTTGAGATCGAGCACGACTCGATTAAAGCTCGACAAACTTGTAAACTCGTTTGAATATATTGACTTGGTTAAGGCTTAACAAACTCGATTAAGGCTCGAGCTCGACTAGGCAGTTATGTGTTGAGCTCGAACTCAACTCGATTATTTGAACATGTCGACTCATAAACTCGATCTTGACTTGTTAAGCAAATGACTCGGCTTGAACTAGTTCACGAGCTGTGCTTTAATAAGTCGAATTCGAGTACCTTGACTCGTTGTTCACTCGTAATCCTAAGTTCTAAAGCTGTGTTGGTACGAGGTGGTGATATTTTCTTGTGCTTCAACTTGCATGCAATCATCAATATAAAGCTAATTAAGTATCGGTGGATACGACATGCATTGGTTCCCCGACGCCTACTTATAAGGTGACTCAAATTCGATTAAGCAAACCAATCAGCTTCAGATTCTTCAGGTTATAAGTTCTTTACCATCCAAATTTTATTGGCATCTGATTTTAATGTATGCTAATTAACTTAGGGATGTCGATGGATTGGATTGGAAGCGAGTATTTCATTATAGATTGCTTGAAATTGATAAAGAACATTAACATTGGATTTAAGAAATCACATCATATTTGGATCTGAAAATGATGTCGGATAGAATTTGGAATTGGATTTGAACCTAATTTAGGTTTAGTTTTATAAAAAAATATCCCCTATCTACTACTACCCCATATGGAATAAACATTTCTTCAATGGCATCTTAAATCTGAATTCAAATCTGAATATGCAAACATTTGATGCATCAAATATGGTTAGACCGAAAGGGGACATCCAATCCACATCTGGCCCATGGACATCCCTGCTGTGTTAGCACTTCGGAGCCGGATCCGTTTGCATCCCCAGTCATTGGTTGGACCCCAAGAGTAAATGTAACTATTTTTTATTTATTTTTTGAACAGGGATAAAGTTTGGGACTAAAATTCTTGATTAAGTCGAACCACTATGGAAGTCAGATGCCTTTTTCTTTGCATCATTGTGCTGAGGTCGCAGTTGGGGAGAATGCCAACAATCTTTATAGTGCTTAGAAAAAGGAAAAAGATTGCTTGACAATAAAGTTTATGGCCGTTTTTTAAAGTGCTTCTTCAAAGTTATCGCCATAAAAAACAAATGCTTTTGAGGCAGAGTTTTTTTGTTGGTATTAGAAATACAAATAATTTTCATGTAAATCATAATTATTTTCTTTTTTTCTAGAGGTAACAAATCATAAAACCTATATATGGCAGTGCTTCAAAAGGATTTTTGTTTTATTTTACTATGGACAAAAGTTCAAGAAGTTATTTATGCGGTAAAAATATCTTTTTTTCTGAGAACATTTTCTGTGCTGTTTATGCCCCTTAGTTGATATGGACCTCAACTTGGTCATGCGTCCGACTCGTCAAAGATTTGGATCACAATCCATTTTGCTTTATATCTCTGCTCTCAATCAAATGGATCAGATACAGTACAAACCTGATCCAGGTCCAGACCCAAGCAGCCAAGCTGTTCGCATCCCTAAGGGCCAGTTTGACACGAAGATCACTGTGGGTGTGTTCTATAAATCTGTCACAAATATTCAGAACAAATTTATGGTAAAATTTGTTTAAGTAGTCTACGAATATATCCAATATTTGGAAAAAAATCGCCAAACAATCACACAATGTTCCTCATGCCAAACAGCCTCTATGAGATCCATTTGCAGACAAAAATAAAACATATAAATAGAACACATACATAAAATTGGATTATGGGATGCCTATATATATATATAACTGAGTTGACTAATGTTGGGCAGACTTCTGAATCAAATAGTTGATTAAGTTGAATCCCAATAAGTTGATTTCTGATGAGGATGCACTATATACGAAGGTAGATCTTTAACTAACTCTATGATAGCTTTCATCTGTTTGGTGGATGTGAAGCTGCACTCAGTCTTTTGTGCATCCCCTCCTTGAGCTGAAAGCCCATAGTTAACAGGTTGTGGCCAGTAGTCTATTTTGAAGTGCAATTTGCCAATTTTCTATTGGGTAAGACATGGATAAGCAGAAAAATGAAGCCCAGTGATTGGGGAGAAGACCTTCTTGTCCAGCTTTCCAACCAGTCGCCATTTTCGCGGCTGTCAATGATGTGCGCTTCCTCATGGCCCATTTGTCCAACCACTTATTCGTGGGACAGGTGATCAAGGTAACAGGTCCAATTGCACAATCACATCTTTTAGTGAGCAAAAATAGGGATGTCAATGGATCCAAAATAGGGATGTCAATGGATCCGATTAACATTCTGACTGGTAAGCCAAATTGAATATCAGAATTAAGATTTATGAATGACAAGCAATTGGCATCAGATTCAGTATTAAATAATATTGGATTTGATTCAGAATTCAAATAGAACTGATTATCTTATTTTCAACATCTATATGTTTTGAAAGTTGGCGGTTCAGATCCGTTTGTATATTTTAGAAGTTTGATTGGAATTCGAATGTAAAAATAAAAGTTGGATTTGTTCACATTTGCATTATAAATTTAAAAATATAGGACCAGGACATGGTGTAATTTTCTCTTTTTCATTCATATTTAAATCCAAATATGTGAAGATCTGAAAAACCATGTATAACGAAGGTTGTATCCAATTCATATTCGATCCGTTGACATCTCTATGGTACGTTTGCAAACGGGTCGCTAACAGTGGGTGCTCTAACTTCAAGTTCGACTGTAGTGAAAGTCCGATCATCGGTTTATTTTCCGTGGGCGTTTGCAAGCAGTAGGTGCACAATGTTTAGTTGACAGGAGTTGCTTCCGATCGAGGCCCTGAAGCAGCCATGGACTCTGGGGTAGGG
The DNA here is from genome assembly GCF_008831285.2 of Nymphaea colorata. Lineage (NCBI taxonomy): Eukaryota > Viridiplantae > Streptophyta > Magnoliopsida > Nymphaeales > Nymphaeaceae > Nymphaea > Nymphaea colorata. The sequence goes on along the minus strand of NC_045138.2, from coordinate 577,815 downwards.
GAAAAGAGTTATATTTAATGACTAGTTAACATGGTTTAATTTAATTTATGGAAAATTGTGTTTGATGAATAACATAATTTGTCTTATTTTTATGATTATTAGTCCTTGGTAAATTTCATGAGGACACGCTAGTTCGATTTCGCTGAATATAGAGGTGTTTGTCACTGGTTGCTTTGAGTGAAATATCTTCTTATTTGTGAAAAGTTAGAGTAAGGAGGAAATCGTTTGTTTGGTGCATTTTTGAGTTTTTTTCATGTAACCATCTTGGAAAAAGAAAAGCATTCCTTTGTTTCACCAATAATTTCAAAATACAGTTTAATCTGTGATTATCACAAGTTGGCTATTTCAGCTCCATGGATTTGGGTCTAGACCTAATTTCGATATTGTTATCCAATACTTTTATGCACCCATGTAAATTGAGTTTAGATTTGGTTATCCTGGATTCAATATAAATTAATAGTAGTTTTTTTTCTTCAATTTAAGACATCACAAAACCAAGTAATATATTATTTCCAAAAAATAACTCAGTGAGCAAATTGAGTTTAGGTTTTGGCTATTTAGATCCACTACAAATTAATTTTAGATTCATTTTTCAAATTTAAAACACGGCAAAACCATGTTATTATCATCCAAACGGTATTAAGCAAGCAAACGCCTAGAAACCAAAGTTTTAGCCTGCCAACCAAACATCCAAAAATTGAATTTCTAGAACCAAATTGAAACTGAGTTGCAAAACCAGGTTTTCACAAAACTCATTTCCTATCATTGGCATCCAAATTATACCCAAATCTCTTCTCCATTAACAGTAGCAATATTCAGTAGGTCTCATCAGATACTGTGACAACCCAATGGACAACAACATCAACAGGTTTCAACAACAGCATCAACTGGTTTAGTATAATGTTTGATAACCCAATGAATCGACCAATCTTTAGGGTAAATTCATGAGGCACTCACATAAATATCCCTGGTTTCAAACAGATCCCGGGTGCTGAGAATAAGCCCCTGGGGGCAGGTGTCCCTTTTTTGTTTTTTAAATGGGAGGCAGCTCCATGGCTTCTCTCCATATAACTTGTTCCGTCTCATCTTTGCTGTAGTGGGATCAAGAATATAAATTCATCATTAAATTTATTCTTAAGCATATTATTGGTTCAGTCCAAAGCTGATGGAAATGATGCCAATGACGTAATGAAATTTGATACGTTAGACAAAAAAAAAAAAGTGAAGGAGAAATAATCAAACGTGAATAGAGATTTACTTAAATCCTATGTACGCCCTTGTGAATAGATTTTCCTTAGTTGCCTTATACAAGTTCCTTGTTCTTTGATTAAAATAATATAAAGCGGGCAATTCTTCATTTTTTTTTACAAAAGAAAAGGATTTTTGCAGAAAATTCCATTTAGGGACATGACTTCTTGGTCATAATCGGCCTAAAAAAAAATTCACGTTCACAAAGTATGTTGTTTATTATGGTCTTTCACCTAAGACGACAAAACGACCGCACCACGTGATGACATGTGGGAAAACTATACCATGTGCCGTTAGGTGGTTGGACCCTTTCACCATCGTAGGTGGAATTACTTTTATGATTTCTTAAATAAATTTATTGATGTGGTCAAATAATGACCCAGCTTTACCATTATCCCCTGACTCCGGTTAACATATGAGATCTGTTACATTATCATCAAAAGTTTGGCTCATATTAGGAAAATAAAAAAGTGGAGCCCGTTTTTTGATCTTAAGTCTAAAAATTGGGTCCCTAGGTGGAAATTTCCTGACCATTCTCTTGAAAATATTTCTTGGCTGAGCCATGCCTAGATTTTGGTCATTTTCATTTCTTTGATCGTAATTTGGTTTCCTTGATTTCTAGATCTCTGCCTTTTCTTTTTTCATTATTTGCATTCCAAATCCTTGGATCATGGTGACTCCAAATATTCCCCCACATCTTTTGAATGAAGGACCAATGCTTGACCCTTGTTATGATGGGTAATGAACAGTAGCCAATGCAAGCATTAGTTTGGTTTTCAATAACACATAACAGCTCCAATTAATCAAGCACATGTCATGAATAGAAAACAACTCTCACTCCCACTTTCCACACATCAAGCAGTGTATGCATGTAAGTATACATATAAATATGTGCATACATGCATATACACAGACATAAAAGTTCCACAGTCACATGATCCTCATTTAACCTGACTCAAAACTGGCTTCAGTATGGTAGATCTAATAAGCCCTCTAGTAGAAAAAAGATTGTCTTGGGCTGTGGGTTGTAATCCTCTCACTTACTCAAAATAGACCTTTCCATTGGCTTCAATTTATGTTAAAAAAAAGTTATCGACTAGCGTAACAAATAATATGACACAGAAGTATATACGTAGATCCTTGAAACTAAAAAAGATAAAAAACTTCAACAGGATCCAATTTTAACTCCAATATGATCTCACACTTTTGTGGTCTTGGGTAGATGTGTACCAACCCTCTCCTGCTTGAAAGAAGTGACTTCATGAAGCTTCAAGTCTGTAAATGGCCATTGACAGCTCAAGCACTTGCACTTTGAATAAAAAGATTTGGGTGGAAGACTGAACCACAACATTCGGTTCTTAATTCCAACTAATGCCCAAAAGCAAATGTTGTATGCTTTCAAATTAATGCACTCCTTCTATTGGATGAGAGTGAACATGCATTCCTGTGAAACATCTATTCATGTCAAGTTCTTGAAATAAAAAGGGTAACATTATTTGCCACTAATGCTAATTTCCTTAATTGCGGGTTGGTTCTAATCGACCACACATTCATTAATTGGCACCTTCATTAATTTGGACATCCTATATGGGGGATTAGGTAGCTTCAGCTACTCGTAAGGCTGGCCAAGAAGCAAAAAGCTATCTGCAAAGTAATTTCTCCTTATGAAAAGTTGCTTTTGCTTTTGCATTTTCTTTCTTAGAAATTTTTATTTGTTGATAAGAACCGACAAGTTCATCTTTAACTGGTACTATCTCGAATTTAAGCCAAATGTACTCTCTCTCTCTCTCTCTCTATATATATATATATATATATATATATATATATATATATATATATATATATATATATATATATATATATATCATCTGTCAAATGCGGAACAGTCGCCAGATAACCAAAATTTGAAAACTTACTACTGAATAGACTAAAATAGTTGCTAAGGCCTTGATAAACCATAGGCCTGCCAGGAAATACAATTGCTAATGCGAATATAGTAATTATTTGTTAGCACCAAGTTTTTAAATTTTGTTCTAATGAAGCGTGTTATAGGAAGCTACCCATTTGCAGCCGTAAAGCTTAACAAGCTTTGTCAGCTTAATTACTTCGTCCCATTCACTGGGTTTGCTTGGTCAACGAAGCCGATCTAGCACGAAATGGGCTAAGCCAAGAATTATTCCATACAAACACACAATAAAAGATTGTGTCCTCGTCAAGAATTAAAAGCCAATCGACCAAATTTTCAATTACCACTGACGTATTGACTTACTTTTAAAGCCAAAACCTTAAGATTTTCCACAAGGTGCAACCGATCGTCCTTTCCGTCTGTTCATACCCAATGAGAAAGAGAATTGAAGAATATATTAATATTTTAACGGTTTTTCAATAACAGAAGAAAGTCTTATATATATAATATATAGGACATCAAATCTGAGCCATCCGATCCTAGATCGGATGGCCCAGGCATCCCTTCCTCTCTCCCCACTCTTATTGCAACCGGAGCCCCGGCAGCTCTGCTCCTGGCAAGAGCTGGTTGCCTCTGCCCATCGTGGGTTCAGGTCATTCTTCTACCTATGATGCCTAGAGCAGATGCCGCTCGGACTGCCGGGTGGCGGCTATCCGGACAATACGGTAGGGGGAGCAGCGGAGCTCATTGTCGGTTGGAGAGGAAGAGAGAAAAAGAAGTCAAGAGTTCAGAGAAGAAGGGAGGGAGAAATTTGGACTGTCTGTTGTAAAATCGTCCAAATTTAAGGCAAAAAAGATAAGGTCATGGTTCAGTTTATATATATATATATATATATATATATATATATAGACCGAGTTTTATCCGTTCACGTGCAAAAGAAAAATGGGGGAGACACAACTGCATGCGCAAATTAGATAGACAGTTTAACTACGTACCAATATAAAAGTATGAAGGTGAAGGAACAAAGAGGAAAATAGTAATAAAAAAGCTCACGCTTCATATCTACATGCATACTTGTCCTCTAAGACATGCCTTGAGTTGGTGATTTTTTGATGCAAAGACACATACGTCATTGGTTCATACATCCAAACCACCGTGAATATGATTTTTTTCTTTTTTTTGGGCGCAAGGGGATGCATCTAATTAAACAATCCAGATTGCTGATACTTAAATAATTTATTCGAGAGTTAGATTAGAATCCGTAACAAATTTTGTTTTTTCTTTTCAAAAATGGGAGAGAGCTAATATTGAAGTACCATGTAGCATGTGATCTAGAGAAAGATTAATGCATGAATTAAATTTGTCAACTTTCTTGTTTATGGTGTCAAGAAGGTTGAGTAATTAGGTAGCCAAAATGCGAGCCGATGCTTGATTTGTTCCACGAAGACCTCATTAGCGTGTTTTTAATTTGCAGCTTATAGAGGTCTAGATAGACATCAAGTAAGAATATTTTCCAATTAATACTGATAAAATCTCAATATTTTGACAATTTTCATCGAATGGAAGCATAAAAATGTGATCTATATATGTATCTGAATTTGATAAGAATCAACCAGCAAAGGTGAGCAAAGAATTTTATGTCACTTCAAAACCAACGGGCACGTATAATAAAATCAAGTGACTTGAAAAATATATTTATATGTCAAAAACATGGTTTATATATATATATATATATATATATATATATATATATATATATATATATGATGGCCACAGAAAATGCATTTTTTTTTTCAAAAAAATACGGTAAAAATGAAAAAAATAAGTAAGGCGAAAAAGGGTTAAAAAAGCTGTTTAAAAAAAAAAAACTGTCAATAGGCGTTTATTATTTTCTTTTAATGTCAAACTGCTTGTTTTCTCATTTTTGTTGTTTTCTTAATTTTTAAGTTTTTTAAATTTTTTTAAAAATTTTCCATCTTTTTTTTATTTTGTTATTTTTTCTTCAAACTCATGATATTGTACCCGAAAAAACATTATCATTAAAATGCAAAAACTATATTTGTGACTATAGATTTGCGTGTGTTTTTCCTAGAATTTGGATACTAATAAGTATGAAAACTGGTGCACTAATCTTCACTTTCCATCAACATGATCATGTGATTCACAACTTTACATTTTCTGTTAGTACTATCTGAGATATAAATCAGATGATTCAAATTGCTGCAGACAAGTATACTTCACATTCTAGAGAGAGGGAGAGGGAGAGCAAAAGGAACATTATTATCAGCGAACCTGCAAATTCATGCACCGGTATCGTCAATGATGAAAATATCCTTAGTTCACATTAATTTTTTTTTTTTAAAGACAGACATGAAAATGAAAAGAAAGTTCAAAGACGATAGAAGACATACGGCAAATAGGCTTGCAGGATGCACAGTCAAACTGACAGTGGTGAGGGCAAGCTGCAGCAAGAGGCAGGGCAGCGGGAGCGCTGCTTCTTTCCTCCCTTGCAGCGGGCAATCTTGTAGTGCTTCGCCTCCGCCACCATCTCCCATTCCACAGAGAAGATGATCACCAACAAGCAAAGAGCAAGCGAACAATTTCTCATGCACGCCTTTGCCATGCCCGATTTTCTTTCTTTTCAAACTGTTTGTGTGTTGTTGAGTCCTCAATGAAACCCATTGCCCTTTTATAGAACTCCAGTTGGTACCAAATGTCAAATCTTACCGTCCAAAACCACACGAATACAAACAAAAAGACCTAACATAAAGGCGGAAAGAGATATATAGCGACACCACTTAACTTGCCGGTCAAAACCCATTTCTTTAAGTTTCTTGCTCCTAAGTAGGAGTGAACACCAGCCCAGTCGAACCCGAGTTCAGTCACCTCGAGCTCGGCTCTCGACTAACAAAATCGGCTCGAGCTCGAGAATAGTTGGGCTCAAGCTTGACTCGGCAGTTACGTGTTGAGCTCGAGCTCGACTTAATTAATATTCAACAAACTTGTTCGAATAGAATTGATATTCATCGTTATGTGTAGAGCTCTCGAGTCGACTCAATAAAGGCACGACAAACTTGTTTGAATATAATTGATATTCATTGTTATGTGTTGAGCTCGAGCACGACTCAATTAAGGCTTGACAAAAATTACAAACTCGTTTGGATATATCGACTTGATTAAGGCTCGAAAAACTCTATTAAGGCTCGAGCTCGACTTGGCAATTACTTGTTGAGCTCGAACTTAACTCGATTATTTGAACGAGTCGACTCATGAACTTGAGCTCGACTCGTTAAGCAAACGACTCGGCTTGAACTAGTTCACTATTCGAGCTTTAACAAATTGAGCTCGAGTAGATCGACTCGTTGTTCACCCCTACTACTAAGTTCTAAAGTTGTATAGTACGAGGTGTTGAGATTTTCTAGTGCTTCAACTTGCACACATTCATCAATATAAAGCTAATTAAGTATCGGTGGATACCAAATGCATGGATTCCTGGAAGCCTACTTATAAGATTACTCGGATTTGATTAAGCAAACTAATCAGTTTCAGATTCATGAGGTTAGGCGTTCTTATCATCCATATTTTCATAGGCATCTGATTTTAATGTATGCTAATTAACTTAGGGATGTCAATAGATTGGATTGAAAACGAGAAAGCCGAACATGGAGAAAAAGAACACATTGGATTTAAGATTTAAAAAATTTCATCTGTCATGTATAAAATTTTAAAAAATTATATTTCAACTCTGGTTAAAATTTTAACATTATAATTCAGCTCTCATCATGAAATTTTTTTGGAACTGATTACAATATAATTCAGCGGCCCACATCAACCCTGCTATTGGTGTGATGGTAATTATGCGTGTCTTATATTTGGACCCCAGAATCCTAACAGGAATGTCTCTGTCTTCTTTTCTCTCCATCCCTTGCATTCAGCGGTGGTTTTTTTTCTTCTCTGGATGCAATGTATCACGGGACAAATGATACAGCCAAAAAGTTTTCCATCACAAAAACAGTCATCAAAATCTAGTACATCGACAAAAAATAGTTGGACCCCTCGGGGTTTGAACGTTTTTTTACCGACATTGTTGGGGGAAATTAGTCCCATGAACGCAGAAAATGCCAAGGAGAAAACATCCCGTGTTCGGTTTATCTTGCCGAACCGACGGACCCATCTAAATGTGCAATTGGTCCCTTTACTTGCATGTTTTCTCCATGCATGCATATGGGTCCGGTTCTAGATCTAACTTCTCAATATCCAACTAAATTGCAACTCAATATAAAGTTCATTTGGGCATCTGAATCGAACCCATATTTGGGTCAAACTGTCATACTTTGCAACTGAATCCAAATTGGATACACATAAATGTTTTTGGATTTTAAGTTAGATACGATTCAATTTTAACTAATGGCATCCTACAACATTTTAGGATAATCATATTCCTGCTAAATTGGACTTTGTAATGCTTTACAGATATTCACATTACTTACATACCAATTAAGTTGGATTTGGTAAAGTTTAACATCTACTCTGAGGTTATCCCATCAGCCATCTCCCTTAGTATAGTTTCCTTAAGCCCTTAAAGATTATCAAGTTGAAGGAGGTCAAAAGTTCAATACTTCAAATGCATTCGCTAGGGCTAAGCCGCTTTCATGGCAGTGATCAGGGGTGGGGCCAAAAATTTTTCTGGATGGCTAAATTAAAGTTTCTAAATTTTGAAAATATCATTTTTCAAAATATTTATATAAGATAAGTGAAATTTTTTAAAGTTTATATGTAATTTTTTTATTTTTTTTGAAGTGAGGACAGGGCCTTACCTTTGCCCCTGGTGGTGATGATGACGACGCTTCTGCAGCAGTAAAAGATTTCAAGATATGTATTTTTTAATTTTATTTATGAAAAACCACCTTTGTTATGTAATTCTTAAAGCTACGAAGATGTCTGTTGACTATAACCACACCAACACACACACTCAAATCCTACAATCACACCAACCCTTTACTCACCATGAACGAAGTCCTTTCTCACACGATGCGTACACATGCATCAAGTCAGTTCACTTAGATGCTTTAAATTGCACAGTCGGAACACGAAAGAACAGACGTGCACTTAATGCTCTGCTGGTTTGGTTGCAGTTTCTGGAATCCAAATAAAGGACGTAGACCAAACTTGATTAGAATTTCTCATGAATCTTTATATGCATTTTGCTGATAATGGAATATTATTTCATGATATGCAAAGTGGTACAACCTCATTTATGTCAACCTAACGTACAAAAGAGAAACTGAAAGCTTTCAGATGCATTGAATTATGTGATTTGTTCATTCATGCCATAGGTAGAATCCCACGTACGTCATGCTTCATACGCATCTTCGTTTCCTAATTCTTTTTACTGATGGTAATTTTCCTGCCGCCTATAAAAGTAAAAGACGTGCAAGTATATTCTACTCTTTCTCAAATAATTCATAGTTCGTTTCTATTCTATACTTCTTAAATTGCTGCTATGGAGAATGATAGGGGTTTCACAAATACACATGGGTGTTGAGTGTAGATTCTTGAGTTATCAAACATGATAGCGAAAAGTGATGGGTTTTGTAAAATATACGCAAGTCCTGCACCTTCATATCGTGCGGAACCAACAAATGTGACTCCTAAACTACACTAACACGACTTCTCTCTCTCTCTCTCTAACTTCTATAAGTAAGAGGAAGATACAGAGAGAGATGAAGAATTGAGGAGTCGATTGAGGTCGTCAAGGATGGATGAGGCAAGTGCTGGCGCTTCCCGTCGCCGCGGCCACTGGACGCCAGGAGAAGACGAAAAGCTCAGACAGCTCGTGGAGCAATACGGCCCTCAGAATTGGAATTCCATCGCAGCCAAACTCCAAGGTCGATCAGGTACATGCTGTTGAACATCTCTCTCTCTCTCTCTTGCAAAAGTTCTTGCAGAAGTTGGTATTCTTCATCTTCCTTTCTTCCTCCTTTATGAACTTCAATAACAAGTGTTGAAATCAGCAACACGATCAAGCAGCAAAAACAAGAAACCATTCATTCTTCGTCGATTTCGCAGCATATTCCCATCATGTTCACGTCCTCGAGGAGAAATTAGAGCTGATAATAATAAAACAACCAGGCCAGAATGAAGGCGGACCTGGTAGAGTTGCACCATCTTAACCAAGAGGTCTAATTTCGAGCTCAAACCCCACAATCTGCCATGTATACCCAGTTTAACAATCAAAACTCCATTTCTGAATAACGTTAGCATGTTTATATGCTTAAAAGAAACTCTTTTGAATGAAAGAACAAACATACGATGATCTAAAACTTGTTTTCTAAAAGATTATTAGTTAAATTATTGTCATTATTGCTGTAATTTCACAAAATTAGCACAGGATACCAATATTGAAATTTTCTCTTTTCTGGGGTTTACTGTTTGCTTGTAGGTAAAAGTTGTAGGTTCAGGTGGTTTAATCATTTAGACCCTAGCCTTAACAGGAGGCCCTTTTCAGAGGAGGAGGAAGACAATGTCCGCCTCTTTGGGAAGAGAAGGTCTCACAACTTCATCAGCAGCAGCCCTGGGGACATCACCATGAGCAACTTCCTAACCAAGCCTTCCACATACGAAGAAGCTGCTGATACCATCAATTCAGGCCTCTGCAAGGAGATAGCGGCTGGTCTGCAGAAGTTCAGGGTTATGAACAGCCACAGTGAGGAACCAGAGGAGTCCTGCACCATGCATAAGAATGTTGGATTCATAGACTTTCTTGGTGTTGGGACTTAATTTTGCTTCTTTCCAAGAGTTGTAGTTCTTCTCTTTTTTAAAGCAATGCCAAGTCTTTCCCTATCTCTTGAGTTTTTTTTATCTTTTTTTAATCCCTTTTCCCAGCTTTTTTGTTCATTATTCATGTGTATCCCACAATCCAATTCTATCTATGTGTTTTATTTTTGTCTGCAAATGGATCCGGTAGAGGCTGTTTGGCATGAGGAACATTGTGTGATTGTTTAATGAATTTTCCAAATATTTGATATATTCGTGGACTACTTAAACAAATTTTACCATAAATTTGTCTGAATATTTGTGACAGATTTATGGAACACACCCACAGTGATCTTCGTGTCAAACTGACCCATTTGAAGCCCTGGATCAGGTTTGTACCGTATCTGATCCATTTGAAGCCCTACCAAGTCAAGGCCCAGAGAGCAGAGATATAAAGCAACATGGATTGTGATCCAAATCTTTGACGAGTCTGGACGCAGGTCCAAGTTGAGGTCCATATCAACGAAGGGGCATAAACAGCACAGAAAATGTTCTCAGAAAAAAAAATATTTTTACAGCATAAATAACTTCTTGAACTTTTGTCCATAGTAAAATAAAACAAAAATCCTTTTGAAGCACTGCCATATATAGGTTTTATGATTTGTTACCTCTACAAAAAAAGAAAATAATTATGATTTACGTGAAAATTATTTGCATTTCTAATACCAACAAAAAGCCTCTGCCTCAAAAGCATTTGTTTCTTATGGCGATAACTTTGGTGAAGCACTAGCAATCTTTTTCCTTTTTTCTAAGCAATAAAGATTGTTGGCAATTGGCATTCTCCCGAACTGCGACCTTCTCACAATGAAGCAAAGAAAAAGGCATCTGACTTTCATAGTGGTTCAACTCAGTCAAGAATTTTAGTGCCTAACTTTATCCCTGTTCAAAAATATATATATATATAAAATAGTTAGCTTTACTTTGGGGTCCAACCAATGACTGGGGATGCAAACGAATTCGATTCGGCTCCGAAGTGCTAACACAGCAGGGATGTCCATGGGCCAGATTTGGATTGGATGTCCCCTTTCGATTTAACCATATTTGATGCATCAAATGTTTGCATATTCAGATTTGAATTCAGATTTAAGATTTCAGTATAATCTGTTTGGCTTGTCGAAACCTTTATTGACACAGCTTCGGGTGATATGAGGGACACCAACCAGGACAGCCACGCCCCATCCCTGTAACACAGCGGTATTTAGAAGCCAAACAGATTATGACCAAAGCTATGTGTCAATAAAGGTTTCGACAAGCCAAACAGATTATACTGATCCCCATCTATATGGCCAATTTAGGGGCCGAACTAAAGAATGATATATATCTAATACTTGATACTTAAGAAGAAGAACCAATTCAAGGACTTGTGTTTAATACATACATATATATATATATATATATATATATAAAAGGTTTGGATGGAAAAGTTTGCCCGCCTCTCATAGCACACAACATGATGTATTGCATTGAAATGCCGTAGTTAGAGAAGCTTAAGATAGATGAAAAATGTCAGATTATATATATGTATATATATCATGGCCACAAAAAATGCATTTTTTTCAAAAAAAGTGGTAAAAAAGGAAAAAATAGGTAAGCCGAAAAAGGTAAAAAAAGCTCCTGGCGATTTCATGTTTTTTTCTTTTTTAAGGTGAAATTGCTTGTTTTTATTTTTTTATATTTACTTGCTCGTCATGTACTTATTTTTTAACGTTGTCATTTTAGTTTTTTCACTTTTGTTGTTTTCCTAATTTTTAAGTTTTTTAATTTATTTAAAAAATTTATCGTGTTTGTTCATTTTTTTTTTAAGCTCATGATATTGTACCCGAGAGAACCTCATCATTAAAATGCAAAAACGATATTTGTGACTACATACTTGTGTGTGTTTCCTCGAATTTGAACACTAATTAAATACGAAAATTGTACTAATCTCAACTTTCCGTCAACATGATCATATGATTCACAACTTTACACTTTCTGTTAGTAATATCCGAGATCTAAATCGGTGACCAAGATTGGTGCACACAACTATACTTTCCGAGAGAGAGTGAGAGAGAGAGAGAGAGTGAGAGAGCAAAATGAACATTATTATCAGCTATCTGAAAATTGGTGCACCATATGGTTAATGATTAAAATACATTTCCTTTACAATAAAAATTTTTTTTGTAAAGATAGAAATAAAATAAAAGAGTAAAACTATAATAAATAATTTTTTTAACAAATTATCAAAATGTTCTTCCCTACTTTAAGGCAACTTTCTCTCTGTTATAAAAAAGGTTTGGAGTTTCGAAATGGCTAAAGTTGGCGAACACTTACGGTATATACGCTTGCAGGATGCGCAGTCAAACTGACAGTGGTGAGGGCAAGCAGCGGGGCACTTGTAGTAAGAGGCAGGGCAGCGGGAGTGCTGCTTCTTCCCTCCCTTGCAGCGGGCAATCTTGTAGTGCTTCGCCTCAGCCACCATCTCCCGTTCCACAGAGAAGATGATCACCAACAAGCAAAGAGCAAGAGAACAATTTCTCATGTACGCCTTCGCCATGGCCGGTTTTCTTTCTTTCCAAACTGTTTATGTGTTGTTGAGTCCTAACAATGAAACCCAGTGCCCTTTTATAGGACTCCAGTTGATACCAAATGTCAAATCTTACGGTCCAAAAACACACGAATACAAACAAAAAGACCTAACATAAAGGTGGAAAGAGATATATAGCTACACCACTTGACTTGCTGGTCAAAACCCATTTCTTTAAGTTTCCCTTTTTTTTTCTTGCTCCAAAGTAGGGGTGAACACGAACCGAGTGGAGCCCGAGTTCAGTCAGCTCGAGCTCAACTCGGCTCGAGGTTGGGTCAACTAATGAAACATCGAGCTCGACTCGGCTCGAGCTCGAGAATGGCTCGATGGAAGCAGCTCTAGCTAGATTCAGCAGTTATGTGTTGAGCACAAGCTCGACTCGATTAAGGCTCGACAAACTCATTTGAATAGAATTGATATTCTTTGTTGTTTGTTGAGCTCGAGCTCCACTCGATTAAGGCTCGACAAACTTGTTTCAATATAATTGATATCCATCATTATGTATTGAGCTTGATCTCGACTCGATTAAGGATCGACAAACTCGATTAAGGCTCGAGTCGACTTGGAAGTTACGTGTTGAACTTGAACTCAACTCGATTATTTAAACAAGTCGACCCATGAACTCGAGCTCAACTCGTTAAGCAAATGAGCTGAGCTTTAACGAGTCGAGTTCGAGTAGCTCGACTCATTGTTCATCCCTACTCCTAATAAGTAAAAAGTGGTGAGATTTTCTCGTGCTTCAACTTGCAAGCATTCACCAATATAAAGCTATTTAAGTATTGGTGGATACCAAATGCATTGATTCCTCGAAACCTACTTATATGATGACTCGGATTTGATTAAGCAAACGAATCAGTTTCAGATTCATGAGGTTAGGAGTTCTTTACCATCCATAGTTTTATAGGCATCAGATTTATTGTATGTTAATTAACTTTGGGATGTCAATAGATTAGATTGAAAACGGGTATTTCATTATGGATTGCTTTAAAACAGCCGGACATGAAGAGAAAAACATTAACATTGAATTTAAGAAATTACATCATATTTGGATCTGAAAATGATATCTGATAGGATTTGGATTTGAACTTAATTTAGGTTTAATTTTAAATAAATATCATATACCCATGTTAATATAAAAAAAAGCAGGTTGGATTCAGAACTTAAAAGTTAGATTCAGATTTCAAATTTAAAATTTGGATATGGATATGGAATAAACATTTATTCAATAGCATTTAAATCTGAATTCAAATCCAAATATGCAAACACGTGGTAAGACCGTAAGGGGGACATCCGAACCAAATCTGGCCCATGGACAGCCCTGCTGTGCTAGCACTTGGGAGCCGAATCGGATCCGTTTGCATTCCCAGTCATTGGTAGGACCCCAAGAATAAATCTAACTATTTTTTTATTAATTTTTTGAACAGGGATAAAGTTAGGCCCTAAAATTCTTGACTGAGTTGAACCACTACGGAAGTCAGATGCCTTTTTTTGCTTCATTATGAGAAGGTCGCAATTGGGGAGAATGCCAATTGCCAACAATCTTTATTGCTTAGAGAAGTGAAAAAGATTGCTAGTGCTTCATGAAAGTTATAGCCATACGAAACCAAAGCTTTTGAGGCAGAGTTTTCTTGTTGGTATTAGAAATACAAAATAAATTTCATGTAAACCATAATTTTTTCTTTTTTTCTAGAGGTAAAAAATCATAAACCCTATATATACCAGTGCTTCAAAAGGATTTTTGTTTTATTTTAGCATGGACAAAAGTTCAAGAAGTTATTTATGTGGTAAAATATTTTTTTTTAGAGTATTTTCTGTGCTGTTTAAGCTCCTTAGTTGATATGAACCTCAACTTGGACCTGCCCCCCGACTCGTCAAAGATTTGGATCACAATCCATGTTGCTTTATATCTCTGCTCTATGGGCCTTGACTTGGTAGGGCTGCAAATGGATAAGATATGGTATAAACCTGATCAAGGTTGGTAAGAGCCAGCATATCACATCAAATATAGTCATGTTGATGAACCCTAAAGCTACAAGAAATTGCACTTGAAATAACTTTAACCAAGTTGCATGTGTACACCAACCACATTAAGTTGCCTTGATTTGGACTGCAGCCCAGCTGGGCCATCCCAAATAAGTTCCCTTGGTTAGTTCGCCTTGCCTTTAAATATGCATCCAAAAGGGATTTGATTGCATGCTTGGTCTCTAAAGGGAAGTCAGTTTCCTTATAAAGTTGCTTCCAGCAAGCCATTTGGGGTGGTGGGTGGGTCGGATTTGGATCCAATTGTTACCATTCCTAGATCCAGATAATTAATTGGATCTTTTGTATAGTTGGATCTGGATTCACATTTGACATTGGTCTAACCTGTTCCACCTTATGGTCACCTCTTTTGACATTGTAGAACTTAGAGTAAACTGAAATTACCAGAAAGTCCCCAGTTTGTAAAAAGAAAAGCCTCCTCCTTGAAGGGTAAAGAAGGAAATCAATAAACTCTTTCTTATTTCTTTCATAAACAGTGAAATTACTCCTCCCACAAGCCCATGCGAGCGCCAAGCATGTATGCATGCTTGGGCGTCGAACATGCAATGTGCTCTAGGTGTCGCAAGAGTACTATTTCTGTAGTCCATATTATTAGATGTGTCATACAAGGAATGGTTCCATCTCAATTCACATTAGAGTCATGAACAATGTGCCCATCTATTAGTATCTTGTCATTGGTTATATGTTTTCCAAAATGACAAAAATGCCCCCATTTTTCATCTAGCTAAGTTTATGAAGCCCTTGCAATTAATCTCAAAAATCATGACAAAATGAACTCATATCAGACTTTTTTATCCAACCCGATCCATTGCCATTCTTAGAAACCAACTAGCCAGGTTGCATTTGTCTATGTTGTTCTGATTTCTTCCAATAAGGAGTCAAAGAAAGACAGAAGCTACAAGTGATATGGAAGGGAGAACAAATCAAACATAAATGGATAAAATATGGTTATTCATTGCTCTAAGATAGGGTTATTTTATACCCCACAAAATCAACATCCTGTAAATTTAACAGCGACGTTTTTCTCTTTAATTTCCAAATAAAAAATAAAAGCAACAAGAGTTCCATCCACTTGGCTAGGCGTAGTTCGAACTCTCAACTTTGTGATGATTAGGAGTTCAAAAAGTTGGCAGTGCTTGTTTACCTCAGATCTCAGGTCTGATCTATTATAAATGAGGTTGTGTTTGTTCCACATTGAATCTCAGGTCCGTGGTTAGGATCTCAAATCCATAGATTTAAGATCGGACATCCTTCCGTCACACCTTAAATCCATGGTTTTTAACATGTAGCATGGATCTTAAATCCATGCTACTGAGATTCATTGCTTGATTAAATTGAAATCTCCCAAAACATGCCCATTTATGTAGCATCAGATCTAAGAACTAAGGCTATCAAACTCAAATTGAATGTATGAGATCCGAGGATTTGAGGTCTCACCTTTGTTCAACTTGGGTCAGAGGCCCTTTGGAATTTTATTTTACAGCACATCGGTAGACTTTTGGAGTGTAATTGAGTTGAAGGGCAAAGAGGATGCTTTCGGAAACAACATATATAGTCATGTTTAGACCACAGGTAGCCCACACTTGTTTTAGCCCCTGCTTTGAGGACAATTGTATGTAAAGACCACACATCTATCTTCATCTTCATGAATAGATAACAAAAGAAAAAAGAAACAATATGGTAGTACACACGATTGGACCTCTTGGGCTGCTTTTATTTTACTACATTGGTTTGCCAAGGCATCACCATCCTGTAAATTTAAGGCTGCCCACATAAAAGGGAAGACATAGATTCACGAAATGGAACTTGCAAAGAAGAAAATGTGCAATAGCAATGGAACTGCATCCTTAAGACAATAAGTTAAAACCCGAAACCAATCAAAAAAAAACAAAAACAAGACTAAAGCATGTGAGAGTGCATTCTTGAGACCATAAGTGCAGAATTGAAAGTGTAAGGTTGTGTTTGGTTAACCGTAGATCTAAGATCCATGATGATCTGAAAACTCAAATATCTCAAGTCGATGGATTTAAGATCGGACACCTCCCACAAATCCGATCTTAAATTCATGGTTTTTAACATGTAGCATGAATTTGAAATTCATGCTATTAAGATCCTCAGCTACAACGTAAAGGAAAAAAAAACAAGACAAGAGAGTTGATAATGAATGAGTTTTGAAGATGAGAGACATGAAAGAACAACATAAGAAGCATTCATATAAAAGAAGAAGAAGATAAAGTACACAAAATGGTATGAGGTCTCTCTCTCTCTCTCTCTCTCTCTCTCTATGTGTGTGTGTGTTCCCTGGATTGGTCAAAGCTATTACTCGAGCCTCTATATATCCTTGCGATCTCTTTCACTGCACCTAGGGGTGAAGATGTCTTTCTTTTTTAGGTTGTATTTTTCAATAAAATTATATTAAGCCAAAGAGAAAATATTGCCTCTATTGCTATATTATTTCTGGGAAAATGTGAGATTTTGAAAGTTATTTGTATCCACAAAAGATGTCATTTGATGATATTTTAGGATATTATAGATGTGACAGTTTATTTTGAATAATAATATACATAAAAACACACGATCAGAGGAAACTTTTAAGATATGTGATAATTTACGAGGAGTGAGGAATTTCCACTAGGCATCACTATGCGCATAAAATTGTAAATAATTAGATGGATACTGGTGAACAAGAGCAAGACATCCTCTTAAATAATTTAAGCCTGCCTGTTGCAGCGGTAGTCGTAACCATAGATCAGTGACTAGACTACCTGAACAAGTAGTTTCTTACATAACTATCTAGTGAAAAACCTAGCTAACATACACATACCCAAAAGGAGTAACTAAAGACCAGCAAATGAATATATTATATAATTTGTGATAACTACTCTTTAGACATTGTACCAAAGCCTCCAGTACACTATATTCAAGCTTTAGCTTACCTTGTTAACACGGCGTCATGGACAGTCTTATCTGTACTATCCCCAAAAATTTCACTTGCATCCAGATATCGACTCCATCATAGACCTTATGCTCAACTTTCTAGCTCGTTGGATGGAACCAATATATCTTCATCCCTCGCCCATGGAGATCCCTTTGTGATCGAAGAAGAGAGGAGAACTCGAGAAGAAGAAACCTGCAATCCAGAGCTGTGAACAACAGAAGAGAAGAGAAGAAGCATGAAAGTGAAGTCTGCGAACTCCCTGGGTCCAGTAGAGCCCTTCTTCTCTCCATCTCTTTCTCTCGATCAACGATGGATTGACTCTCTCTCTCTCTCTCTCTCTCTCTCTCTCTCTAGGCTCGCACACGAGTGAATATCTATTGAAAAACTTCGTGCCCTTTTATCTCTCAAATGGTCGGGGCCACTCGCTTGTCCGCCACAACAATGGACCGTGGCTGACTTTGCGGTATTCAAATATTTTTTATTTTTGATAATAAAAGTCAGAAAATTTCTGATAGAAAGAAATAGAATCACTGCTTAGGGACGTTGACTAATTAGATTTGGATCGGATATAACATCAACATAATTGAGTAATTTGGTATTGTTTATTAGTATCAGAGTCTTATTCAGATTTAGGTATACAAATACTAATTATCCAAATTTTTCCATGTAATCTGATTCAGGTGTCCACCGAAATTGGCTATGAAATACGATAACAAACGTCCATCCAGTTTTCCTAAACAGATTTGGATTTTCTTATGAAATCCAACCAGTCAAATCTGCATATGAATCAAAACAGTAGATTGTATCTTAGGGTGGACATCCCCAGCAATACCCCAATATAAAGATTCGGGTCACTCGTTGGAAGAAAAATCCAAACCACTTGACGCCCTCGCACCATACTCCTAGTGTTGCACTTAAACTTTACTGGATGCTCGTGGATCTTGTCGATATCCTAACTACACTCTCAGTAATCGTCTTTAACTGTTAACTATTGGAAAATTTAGGGCATAAATATTCCGGCTACGAGCTACACTTATTTATTTTCTTTTATACGAGTCAAGTGAAGGGCAGATTATGCAGGAAGTTACGAATGTGCTACGAGTGAGCGGATCTCGACTGGAGTTCAGTTAGACCTGAGCATTGGTCCGGCCCGGTTCGATAAGGAGTCGTGCTGGGGTCCATCCGATACCCAAAACCCAGGCCTGGACCTGGCCTAACACCCGAAACCAGGGCCTGGGCTTGGCCCGACACCCAAAACCCAAGCTCAAACCGAGTTCAGCTCTGCCCGATTAAATTAAAAATTTGTTTTTAATGTAAAATAATATATAAATATAAATAATTCAATAAAATACTATATATATATATATGTATGTATATATATCAATGAAATTAATATTAAAAATATTATCGAGTCAAACAAGGCTTAGTCAGGCCCACCCGAGCCGGTCCCGATGCCTTTTTTCGGGCCCGAGTCAGGCTAGGTGCCCGATCTGACACCCAGCCTTAAGTTCAACTCGAGTTTGGCTGGGTTATATATTGTTTGGCTCAATTCATTTAAGCATGTGTCACTTGATTCTTTTTTTTTTTTTTAATGAAAATGAAACCATGGAAAGAGTGTTATAGGGAAGACACGAGTCAAGTCGACTTTGAACTCGAACTCGACTCTTTTATGACTCATAATTCAAACAAGTTCAAGTCGAGATCAAGTTGAGCATATACAAACAAGTTCAAGTCGAGTTCAAATTGGTTCGATTCATTGTATATCCAAGCAATATAACCAATGTGTGAGTGCAAAAGTGCATGTGATCACAGAGTCTTGTTGCAATTAACCTGTTCAGTCTACATCTAAGTGACAGACCTCAACTGAATACTATCGACAACGACCAGTTTTCACACCGAGGTTCAAATTTAAAAATTTATATGTAAATTTCAAAAATTTTAGTTTAGCATAAATAAAAATTCTGAAAGTTTTTATTACAGCTTCTGTTAAAATTATGAAATTATAGTTTTGATCTGTTCAACGAAAAATTACTGGCTCCACCTAGGCCTGCTTATCGAGCCGACCCGACAATTAAAACCCAAGCCCAATCCTGGCCCGATTAAAACTAAAAAATATGTATATTAGTATAAAATAATACATAAAAATAACTAATCGTAATAAGATATTATAATATATAAAAATCAATAAAATTAATATAAAATCTTATCGGGTCGAACCTGGCTTAGTCTGGCCTACCCGGACCGGTCCACTAAGTTATCGGGTCAACCCGGTGCCTTTTTTCGAGCCCGAGTCGAGCTAGGTACTGGGTACACAACCCAATACCCAGGCTTAGCTCCACATGATATTCGCACATACATGACGAGTGGTCTCCTGTCCTACAAATGATTTAGCATACCACCATCTAGTTCTTCCTTCAATGCCATTGACTTCAATTGAACAAACCCTTGTTTTCTAAATTCAAACATGTTTGGAAGACTGTTTCTCAGATTTAGTTCTAGATGCATCCTGCATGATATTTTCATATGAAAAGATCCAAATTTTTTATTATGAACCTTACCCAACTAACCAAATTATAATGTGAAATTAATTAGGTTAAGACAAAATGGATTTGGTAATTGGTACCACCATAGGGGAAATTAAATGAAATAAGACGACTGCAATCTCTTAAATGTGTCACAGTTTTAATATTAATCACTTTTTTTGTTATCTAAAGCATGAGAATACATTATTGCCAACGGCCTAGATTTTGTCAATTTTTAGTATATCTTATCAAATCTCAGTTCGACCTCTAATGCATCTTGCTGATAGTGGCGGAGTCAGAATTTTTTTAACCTAAGGGGCCGTTTGATGGCAGGAAATATGGAAATGGAAAAAAATTTCCAGAAAAAAATTTCTGGAATTGATGAATAGGAAATAAAATTCCAATTGTCCAAAACCAGGTTTTGTTTGTTACATAGGAATTATTTTTCTGGAAAAAATTTTCTCTGTTTGATGAAAAAAAATTGGAAAAGAAGGAAGAGGAAGACGACGACAGTTCTGTGCCTGAGGAGAGGAAGACGACGACTGTGCTGGGTGATATGGACATGCCCTTTCTTCCCTTTCGGAGTATTGTCGCCACCGCCACCACCGTCACCAACCTATGCATCCGGTTCGGCACATCATCACTGAGGAAACCCCGAGTCCGTCTCTTCCTCCGCCCTCTGGTCTACACCACCACCATCCCGGACCTGCAGAAGTGGCGTTAGTGGGCCAGAAATCTCGCCCTCTCTGTGGGTTTGAAGTTTGCCCAGCTCGACAACGGCCCTGACTCTCACACCCTCTGCAAAGAGGTCGAATTGGCTCTTGGAGGATGCCGTCGAGGGCTACGACGCGCGGCTCCGTCACACGACTGCCACCGACATCGGTGGCACCTGCCTCAGGTTGAGGGCCGATTCCCCTCTTCTCCTTCCCTCCTCGCCGTCCCGTCTTCCCCTTCCCTCCTCGTCGTGCCCTCTTCCCCTCTTCTCCTTCCCTCCTCTTCTTCCCCTCTTCTCCTTCCCTCCTCGCCGTGCCCTCTTCCCCTTCTTCCCCTCTTCTCCTTCCCTCCTCGCCCCTCTTCCCCTTCTTCCCCTCTTCCCCTCTTCTCCTTCCCTCCTCGCCGTGCCCTCCTCCCCTTCTTCCTCCTCCTCCTCCCTCTTCCTCCGCCCTCCCTTCCCTTCTTCCTTCTCCCTCCTTCCTTTCTTCCTCCTTCTTCCTCCTCCATTCCTCAGCGTCCATTCTTCCTCCCAACGGATTCCCCGGTGAAACCTCAGGTGGGTGGTAGCTCAACTGATTTGTCCATCCAACAGGGTTTCGAATGATTCGCAAAGGACTGCCACCGGAAAATGCTGTGAGAGGACTGCGGGCGAGAGGAAGACGCTGTGAGAGGAGAAAGCGAGGTTGGTGCAGCTGCGGGCGAGAGAGAGGATGATGCGGCTGCGGGAGGAGAAAGCAAGGAGAAGCGAGGTGTGCCCTAACGGGCAAAAATATTTCTCTGGAAAAAAATTTCCGAAATCGACCGTAACGGTCGATTTTTTTTTTCCGCGTTTGATAAACCGGAAAAATTTTGAAAGTTTGAATTTTTTTTCCACTGCTACAATAGATTTCCGGCGCATCAAACGCCCCCTAAGAGACACTTGAGTTGGCAACATAAGTTTGGTGTGGGCAAGAGCGGAGCCAGAATTTTTTCACGAGGGGGCCGAATTAAAGTTTTAAAATTTTGATAGGGGCCGAAATATCATTTTTCAAAATTTTTATATAGGACAAGTGAAATTTTCTAAAATTTACTTGTAAATTAAAAAAAACATTAAGGTGGGCCCAGGGCCCATGCAGACCCCCCTTGACTTTGCCCTTGGGTGTGGGCATAGCATGTAATTTTTGAGTCATGACAATGTGATCTCGAGATGCTATAATAAGATTTTTGTTAGGCTGATGTAGGCAATTACCCACACTCACGAACAAGTGGCTCCACCACTGTTTCCTGCCTCAAATCCAGAAGTTCTTAATTTGGCACGATCAAGACAGTGTATCCTTGTGCGCCACTAAACCATCAATCGAACATCACAACCGACAACAGAGACAGGTATAGGGTAGGTTGCAAACTGCATCTGAAGGCAGAAGCAGCAGAAGGATCGAAGCTCTCTCCTTTCTCCTTGCTCACTACTTCAGGACATGAGTGGACCCAAGGTACACCGTCAACTAGAGCACCGCACCATTTGCAACCCAGAAAAGTAGTGCCTACGTGAATCGAACTGAAAATCACACTCTCACCAGCCTGCCAGTTCGACTAGCTATGCTACACCATTGAGACTAAAAATTGCTCACCTTGACTTGCTATTCATAAAAGAGGGATACTTTTTTTACTTTAATTTTTAGAACATAAGTTCAAAAAGGAAGTCTATCTTGACTGGGGATAAAAATCAATCAAATTTGGACAACCGTTTTCAAATAACCTTGATATAGAGGAAAATAATTAACATAGGATTAAGGAATCAGATTAAATTCAGATATAAGAAAAAATTTGATTGGATGTGGATACGATTTTAGAAAATATCGATTCAGGTTTTGATCTGGATCTGGATTCAGTTTCAAACAAATATCTCATATCCATACGTTTTGGAAGTTAATTCTTAACATATATAATATGGTTGGGATCCAATTGCGCATTTAAAAGTCAGATTTGGGTTTGGATGCAAAAAATAAAAGTGGGTTTCAAATCGGATTCGGGTTATGAATTTAGAAATTGGATTATGATATAGTAGACTTTATATGTTCTTATTAAAATTTAAACATGTCAATACCCAATAAATCAAATATGGTAAAATATACATCCAATTCAAATTTGAACTATTGACATCCCTGGGCTTGAACCTTCTTTAGCAATGTTAAATCCCTCTGTATGAGTCAATTTCAGAGAAATTGCCCAAACTTGATCACTTAACAAGTCTTGTTTGAGCTGAGTCCATTGAGCTTAGTTGACCTGGAGTAGGCTCCTTGACCACCACAATGTCTGGTCTTTTTGTGATGATAATGTGCTTTTCAATATAAGCTGGTTTCCAATTAACATCTAATGACTCCCTTTGTGATAGCATGTTACCTAATTTCCACTTAATTAATTAAATCTTCTTCTCTCTCTCTCTCACTATATATATATATATATATATATACTTCCAAAAGAACCAAATATAAATGGTCAGGCAAGGGATGAGATAGGCCTCCTTATTGTTTACCTTAGTCGCAACTCTTCCTTGTAG
Source organism: Nymphaea colorata (assembly GCF_008831285.2). Taxonomy (NCBI): domain Eukaryota; kingdom Viridiplantae; phylum Streptophyta; class Magnoliopsida; order Nymphaeales; family Nymphaeaceae; genus Nymphaea; species Nymphaea colorata. The sequence goes on along the minus strand of NC_045138.2, from coordinate 554,532 downwards.
CATTGAGATGAGCAAAAGGATAACTAACTCCCTCTCCCCTCGATCGCTACTTTCTTTCTATATAGATATAGTGATTAGCAGATATAGACTACTTGGACAAGAGATAAAAACCTTATATACACTAACTTAATATAAATCATGCTTCAGTTTAAGTATTTTTATAAAAAAAATCTTTCTACTCTTAAAATCATATTTATAACCATAACGTTGGATTGCAAAAAAATAATAATAATAACAGTAGTTGATTTTCACGGGTCTGTTTTTTTTTTTTTCTTTACGTAACTGGTAGAGTTTTGTTCATAGTTTATTGAAATTTTCATGAAATTTGTTTACCTAATTGTGTGGAAGTGCATGAATATAAAATCAGATGAAGTTTTAAATGGGTTGGATCAGTGACAGCTAAATGCATAGTGACTGAAAATGACAAGACGCTGAAATCAGTTGTGACCTATTTGCAGCCCATCTTATGCTTACCCAGCCATCGGCAGCTGCCCCAAAACGGTTGGCGGGAACTAAGCATGCACTGGCTGGGGAGAGGTGGATTCCATTATTTAACAACATATGTTTTTTATTTTTTATTGAGTAGGAGGTTGACAATTTATTAAGATTGGGACGTCGTGGGCAGGTACTTCGCCTAGCTTGGGTTCGAGCCCGAGCCTTAAAAAGAAATGGCACCCGGTCAGCAGGAAATGTTATGGGACTGGGCCAGATGGACCCAATAATAAATTTTAAAGTATATTTTATTATTTTTAATATATAATTATTTTATTATAATTTTAATATTTATATATTATTTTATATTAAAATATATATTTCATAATTTAAATTGATTGGGCCGGATGGGAGTTGGGGCCTGAATTTCAGGTGTCAGGGCAGGATTGGGCCCGACTTACAATTTGTCTTTTGAAAGAAAGAAAAAAGACTTGATATCCAGTCCAAATTGGAAAGAAAATCATACAACAAATCCGTATCCCATTTACTAATCCAATCTAAAGTTTTCTTACAAAAGCTTAACTAGTCAAATCTGAAAATGAATCAAACATTAGATTATGCACCGTCAACATCCCTAGTGTTTTCATTGTGAAACTCAGCCAACCAAAGAGGAATTAAAATTTTGTATAGTTCTACATGGATCCGATTCAAATCCAATTTGCTACTTTGAACACTGAAGGTCTTTTATATTACTTTTAAAACTTGTGAGCCATCGACGTGATCTTTTATCTTGTTTTAAAACTTTTTTTTTATTTAATAAATCCTACACATCACATTAATTTATGTTAGCTTTTTTTACCATTGGCTTCATCGGCAGATTCCAGACACAGAAATTAAAAATGTGTTTGAATGACAGTTTTTTCAACTTTCATGATATTCCTGAAAAAAATAGGGATTTTTTTAGTATAAAAGCTGACCAACTCACTAAATAATACAAAATTAATTAGCTTAAGACAAAATCACGTTGATAATTCATAACACATAGAACAAAGAAGATCAAATAAATTAATCGCAATCTCTTAGGTGCTCTACAGTTTTAATCATCCTTTTTTATGTTATCTTGAAATTGCTAACAACAGGATGGTTTTAATCATCCTTTTTTATGTTATCATGAAATTGCTAACAACGCGATGCATTTAATTTACGACAACGATCTCAATTATGATGCTTAATCTTCATTATGGTGATCAAAATAGTTAGAGAGAGAGAGAGAGAGAGAGAGAGAGAGAGAGAGAGAGAACTGACAAAGAAATTTACTAATGACAAAACTCTAGAGACCAGGCATCATGGGCGAAAGGGGGGGGGCATGGGCCCTGGCAGTGCTTAATTTTTTTTAAATGTATATGTAATTTAAAAAAAATCACTTGTCTTATATAAAAATTTTGAAAAATGATATTTTGACCCGTGTTAAAATTTAAAAACTTTAATTTGACCATCTTCATGAAAAATTTCTCTAGTGCAAAGCACGAGGTAGACACCTCCCTTCGCAATGCATCTGATAGAAGCAACACTCGCTGTGAGCTTTTGAACATTCGGTTGTTGCTCTCTTCCCAAACCTACCATGAACAAATGAACCAAGACCATCAGGTAAATTGTCAACCATTGCAGATGGAATGATGGTAAAAAAGAGAAAGACGGAGAGAAAGAAAAAAAAAGGGTGAAAACTCTACCACATTAGCTACCAACTAGTAACCCTCCAAGAATCAACCTAACTCAATGCTCCTTAATACTATCATGATAGCACATTTCAAAAAAATATTAATCTAAGAAAATCCTCGGATCAATGTATAAACTAGATTTTATAAAATTTTAAAAAATATTGATTTAAGCTTTCCCAACTATTATAATTTGATTCATACGTCACAATTTAAACTTTTTAATAATATATTTCATGCCTTTTACTTATTTATATCATTATGTTTGTGAAAACAACTCAAACGTTATGATGCACACAGAAAAAGTCATATATATTAAATATAAAAATTCAGTAGATTAAATACCATCATTATAGGGGCAACATTAGAAAATTTATAATGCTTTTAGTGACAGACTACACACACACACACACATATATATATATAAGAAATTGATCTTTTCAAGGTGGAAGCTTAAAAGAAAATTAAAGAGAAAACAGAAATAAAATATTTATTTTAGTCATATAGCATTAACTAACAACTTTTTCTCTTTGATTTTCTATGAGTATTCCATCTTGAAAAATTGAATAACCAATATGATGCCTTATGGGTTATCATTACCTATCAATTTCACACACACACACACACACACACTATATATATATATATATATATATATATATAATGGTGATTTGGTTTTTCAAAGTCACTAAGCCATCTAGTTACAGTCATTGGTCTAACAAGATGGATGACTAAAAGAAATAAAAAAAGAATTATAGATATTTTTGTCGTCGAATATTATTTTAAACTTTTTTCTCCTTATTTTTCTCTCAATATCTATACGTTTCAAATAAACTGCCCTTGTTATCATCATTCACTCACTCTCTCTCTCTCTCTCTCTATATATATATATATATATATATATATATATATATATATATATATATATATATATATATATATATATATATATATATATATATATATATATATATATATATATATATATATATATATATATATATATATATATATATATACACACACACACACACACAACACACAACACACACACATGCACACACACACACACACACACACACACACACACACACACACATATATATATATAATATAATGCTTGGCTCGGCTCAAAGCCAATCTTCATCTCGAGCTTAATCAAGCCGAGTTCGAGTTTTAAGAACTCGAGCATAGTCGAGTTCAAGCTAATGAAATCAAATTCGAGTTAAACTCGAATTGAGCTTGAGTGGAGTTTGAGTTTCTTTCAAGACACGCAAGCCAAGTTCGAGCCAAGAAATTTAGGCACTCAAATCTTTAGGAGCACATTTATGTATTAATGTGAGAAAATGAGATGTATCAATGCCAAAAAAAAAAAATACAAGGCTAGTGTGGGCAACTCCCCACCGCTAACTATATGTGGCTCTATCACTACAATGTAACCCATGTTGTCCACCACTTAGCACAGCACTCCACCTCATTGGCACAAAGGGTGTAGTGCCCATGTCACTTTAACATGTGACAAGCGGCCGACCAGCTATGGGTTCATATTGCATGAGCAAGCTGCCAATATAAACAGTATTTAAACCAAATTATTTTGGTATTCTGTCCTACATTCTCTGTTTTGAACCCTCAAAATGTCAATTTCTAGTATTCTGATGGAGGAGTACTAATATGTAAGTTGAAACATAGCAGAGACATCACTTTAAAGCACCGAAAACAAATATGATACTTCGAGGGATGAAGGGAAAGATGGGAGCTTCGGTCTTCTAATTGGGTGGTAGGATAAAATACTCTCTTTACTCATCCAAAGAAAGATAAATTTTTTCAATCAATTATCTCAAATACGCAACAATATGGAGTAGACTCAAACACATTGTATGCTTCCCTTCATAAAATAATACAAACTTTTTTGTCGGCCTCAACCCACTTAGACGATCTTGTAGAAACAGATCTAAAGTACCTTGTCTTCCAAACGAAGTGATATTCAAAACTTTTGAGAACTTATAAAGTAAATCCAAATTTCTTTACTTTATGCTTGCAGGCTCGCTCTGTATCTAAGATCTATGATAATCTCTAATAACTGATGATCTCAAATTTGCTGATCTACAGTCAGAACTCCTTCCCCTTTCGAACCACATATCCATGATTGTTTTTAGATGTGGCATGGATTTGAAATCGGTCACTTGATTATTTAATTGGTGGACTTTACGTAGTGTGCTTCCTTGATAAGTGTAATCACCTCAAATTTTTCAAAAAAGAATGCGCTCTTTTATTAAAAACACAAAACCCAATTTTTTGATTTAAATTGGTCCAAAGCTATAGTCCAAATCCCAATTAGATTCAAAAACCCAAGCCCAAATCCAAATCAAGCATTTAAGACCTATTTGCCCCTCCTTTTTGACAAAATACCTCATTTTAGAGGGTAATTTTAGTTTTTTTGGTGGACAAGACCCTTTTGCTCATTCTTTTGACAAAAGACCTCATTTTAGAGGGTGATTTAGTTTTATGGTGGATTTGCCTCTTTTTTTTGACAAAAGACCTTCTTTTAGAGAGTGATTTTAGTCCTCTTGGGTGAAGAAAGACCCAACTTTTTTTTTATTTTAAAAAATATATATCTTTTTATAAGCCTAATGACCAATTATATCTATTTTCAAACCATTTCTTTTTCAAAATAATTCAAAATTATGTGAAATTTAGATGAAAATGGGGTGAAATTCAAAAAATTCAAATTTTGAGTTTTGGATCTAAAATCCTTTATAAATACCCCCCACTTTCCCCCTCTTGGTTAAGATTAGCCATTGGGCTTAAAGACTTAGAGTTTCTCTTGAGCTCTATCTCTCCCTCTTCCTCGCTCAATTTTCTTCTTCAACTTGGAGCAAACTACAACCCTCTTGGAGGCATCATCTTGGAGATTCACTCAAAGAGGATCTTTAAGTGAAGGTGTTCATCTTGCTTAGGTCATTTCTCATTAGAGGTATGTCACCTCTTTCATTTATCTCTTTTTTCTCTTCTCATCTTCATCTCCCCATGGCTAAAGGAGATAGCACTCAACCACTTTTTAGAGACAAGAGGGTATGCTCAAGTGCACCGATAGCATGAGAAGATGAGATTATATTTTATTTTATGATTAAATCATGCTCTTTCAAATATTCTTATTGTTGTTATTCTTTCTCTTCATTAATATGTTCTTATTATTATGCTATTCATTTTTTTTTAACATAGTCTTGTTGTTGTTTTCATTTTTTCTTCTCATCTTCATCTCTCTATGGTCAAAGGTAAAAAAATTCAACCTCTTTTTAGAGACAAAATACTATGCTCAAGTGCACCGGGAGCAAGAGAAGATGAGATGATATTTTATTTTATGATTAAATCATGCTCTTTCAAATATTTTTGTTGTTGTTATTCTTTCTCTTCATTAATATGTTCTTGCGATTTCTTATTTTTTTTTAAATATAGTCTTGTTGTTGTTTTCATTTTTTCCTTTCATCTTCATCTCCCCATGACCATAGGAGATATCACTCAACCTCTTTTTAGAAACAAGAGGTATGCTCAAGTGCACCGGAAACATGAAAAAATGAGATGATCTTTCATTTCATGATTGAATCATGTTTTCTTTTTTATTGAATATAGCATTGTCTTCCTTTCTTCATTTTCTTCTCACCTTTATCTCCTCATGGTCAAAGGAGATAGCACTCAATCTCTTCTTAGAGGCAAGAGTCTATGCTCAAGTGCACCGAGAGCATGAAAAGATGAGATAATCATTCATTTTATAGTTATATTATGCCCTCCTTCCTAGTTGAATCTTTCTCTTTCTCTCTTTTTCCTTCCATGAATATTGTCTATGTATCACCGATGCATAATAGTTTACTTTTCTGTTATTATGTGAATGTAAGATGAGAATGAGAGTGTGACTTGGGGTTCTTCATTCTTATCTTCATATTAATTTTTGATGTTGGGACTTGTTCAACCCGAAAAAACATTCACGAATATGTACATGTTAAAAATGCATTTTCATGTCATTGCGTATAAGTTTCCTTCTTAGTCACCCCATTAGAAACCCTAATGAGTGCCTCGTTATATTGCTTGTTTTCTTCCATACCCAACGATGGAAGAAATATATTCCTTGTAACAACTAAGTAATAACATTTTATGTTTATACATAAATCATAGTTTACAAAACATTTTCAAAACTAACCTTTTAATACGGCCTTAGGGTCTTAGCTTAGACTCTTGCTTGAGTCCAAGCTCCCCTCCTGACCACATTAAACTTGAAGTTGGTAATCTTAAGTTATTCCTTGATTTCTAATCTTGTGAATGCATGTATGTATATACATATTATATACATCCATGCACTCATGATGATCCCCCCATCTTTCTCTCTCTATGCTTTCACTTTCCATTTTACAAATTTTCATATATGCATGAATGTGTATGCATATGTGCTCTATTTCCTCTGATTCAAATATTTTATTCATTTTTTCAAGACAAATATCTCCACTTACGAAATTTCTTATACATACCCATATATACATATGTATATTTTTCTTTTCCTCTAAAACCTTTATTTTTCTCTTCAAATTAATACATCTTTTTCTCTTAAGCTTTCATATATGTGTATATGTGATGGTATGTACACATATATGCATGTCTTTCTCTATCTCTCTCTTTTTCTTTTCATAAGAGTGTTTTATCTCTTGTATTCTTTTAACACTCTCATCTCACGAGCTTTCTATTTACCAACTTCATTAAGACCACAATCCAATTAATGACCCAATATTGGAATCATGCTTGATGGTCTACAATTCCTATCTCTTTTCAAAAACTTTTCCTTCTTATATACAATAATTATAACAATAAAATTTTATATGTATGTTGAGGTAGAAATGACTTTAGATGAATGTTGTGGTAGGAATATTTTACATTCTTTCAATGATATAGGATAAATGCATCCATGCATTCTCACCCACTTTATTCCACTCATGATCACAAGCACGTCTCCAAAAGAACTTAAGCAAGATGAGATGGAGTTCTAACTAGGTGGTAACCGAATTAGAGCAAAATCTCAAACTTACTTAAAGTCTTAGGAGAACACTAAAGTGATTTCAAAATGATTTCACAAGCTTTTCAAATGATATTTACTAATTCCACTTTTTTCTCAAAACATTTTATATTTTCAAGCAACTCTTCAAGAGTCTTTTCAAAAGTTTGAAACATCAAACTTTCAATATTTTATACACCATATATAGAATGAAAAGATGTTTAAGCCAAAATGAAATGCATCAATAATAGACATAACCCTTGGATTGATTACCCCTAGTAAAGGCACCGGGAACGATCGATTCTCATACCGACGGGCGAGTCCCATTCTTTCCTTTTTCAAAACAATATCTCATTTTTCTGGAGCACTCCAAATACCATAGTTTTGAGGATGCAAATAGATGACGACCGTGATGAGACCCGTCATCGTTTGACTGTGATCATAATTGATGCATTTTCACAAATTTGAACATCTCATATATTGCCAATGATAAAGCATGTCCTCTATTTTGGCCTTGACCTCATTGGCATTTCATTGCATTGCTTAGTGGTTGCGTTTGCTTTTTTGCATATGTGACTAATTGAGGAGGATCAATCATGTTCACTTAGATCTAATATCAAATACAACCTTGATCAATTTAAGATTTATTTGAGAACAATGTTTGCTCTTATATTTATTTCAATCATCATCTTAGGCAACATTGCATTAGAGACAACTCATTTTACATGATTTTTCATATTTCATAATTCCTCATCCCTATTGGTCTCGGTCTTCATGTTGTCATGCTTGGTCTTTGGCGGTAGCACAAGACTAAGCCTTACAACTAGACCACACCTTGGGTGAAAAAGCCCCCTCGTTAGTACCATAAGTGGTAATTTGTGGTACATCGATGAGCGATCAAGGAGAAGTTGATAAACCCTACCCTTAGTTACCTATGAAAGAATCTATGCTCGTACTAAGCCATTTGGCTATAGTATATAAACATAACTTGGTATTGGACCATCGTGACACAAAATTATCTCAATTAGGTACCTATACCCATTTTCTAGGAAAATTATTTCAAACGACATATGGATGTGCATAAAACCTTGTGTGATGTCTTACAACCTCATTGCTTACCCGTACTTTACGTTGTCTTCGTCAACCTAGTCAATCTTTTCACTAATTCAATCTTTATCCTTTAGAGTTATCATTCGAGATGTATTCTTTCCAACATGGCATCACATTCTCTTATGATCATATCCTCTTTGGAGAAGAACCCGAATAGTCTACTTACATCTCTCTTGAGTATAAACCTTTAGCTCCCGAATGGTATCGGTCTTGGCATCTCACATTCTCTCAGATGTTTCCTTCTTACTTTGAAGAATGTGGGCTAGAGATAGTGACAACCGGAGGACTGCAGACAATGGATGGAAATTTGGTGCATGCAATCACCGAGCGTTGGAATCCAATGACCTCATCTTTTTGGTTTCTATGAGGAGAAATGACAATATTATTAGATGAATTTGTCGAAATACTAGACCTTCCCACCCCGACTTGTGACCTGAATGAGCCATTAGAAAAACAATTCATCATGAACTCGACTAAGGTTAATTCAAATGACCTTATAGGCCACTTTACTGGACGAAAAACTTGGCCCCTATTAGAAAACCATGAGAGCCAAAGCATCAACCTGAAAATTTTGTATGATGAATTTGGAACCTATGTTGAACCTTCTACCCTACCTCGAAAAGCCATAGGAAGAAATAAACATTGTATGATGCTCTGCATAGTAGAAGTGACCATTTTCACTGATGGAAGTGACCTCCTAGATGTTCGTATTGCCCAACCTTTCTGCATATGGGAGCATAGTGGGACCTAACACTTGTCAGTAGCAATGCCAACCTTAACCTTTCTCTACTGAGGACTCACTCGCTTCACCATTGGAGATACCGACTTCACAGAAGGATGCACATATGCTTTGTAATTGTGGTTTCTCAAGCATGCGTGACCCCAAGCCGGTCTATTCAGAAACACTGATGGAGCATTGACAACCTTAGAGCAATACCATCATTTGATTGAGCAATTGAATGGAGATGAGATCATTTGGGACTACTATGACCGTCGTCAAAGTCCACCTCGATACACTCATCAGTATCATGGACGTACCACACTCTGGGGTCCTTATTTCATAGTTGATTATTGCGCTGATAGATGCATGAGACAGTTCTCTCAGAGACAAAAGATGGTTTCCTGGCATGTACCAATCGAAGCTATTCCCGAACTCGACCTCAGTTCCCCTAAATAGGCGGCATTGTTTGCAGTAGCTCGACAAGAATGGAAGACATAAATATCATACACTTGGTTCACATGCCCAGTAGTGAAGAAGAAATAGTGGTGGGATGCCAACCGACCACCGTCCATCATTTTTTAAAAGTTTATGTTGTCAACTTTGTACTCCTTATTTCATCTTCAATTGTTGTTATCTTTATTAGTATTTCCTTTGGATGTAACTTTAAAAAGAAACTCTTAATGCAATATGAACCTTCATTTTGTTATCTTTTCCTTCCAATGATTCTTCTTTTTCATGTCTCACAAGGTGAATACTTGAAAGCCAACAAGATGGTTGAAAGCAGATCGCAAGCTAAACAGGCTCCCCAGAACAAGGCTTGATCTTTTGAGCTTGGGCAAGAAACACTTGGTCTCACAGCAATTGAGCCAGAAGGCTATCATATGTTTCGGTTGTTCTTGGAGCGATTCATGAGGGAACAAGAAGAACAAATGGCCTTAATGATTGCTTCAGAAACAGAAAATGAAAAAGTTACCAAGTAGAAGAGAAAGAAGAAAAACAACAAATCTTCTCCTACAGATTGAGACGAATATCATATAGACTCAGATTAAACAACTAGCAAGGAGGAAAAACCCGTGTTGCTTCCTCTCAAGAAAAAAAAAACAACAAAAAAAAAACAAGAAGGGAAAAAAAATTATTGCGGAAAGTAGCTCACCTAGTCCTATCACCACTGGAAGCTCAAAAGAGAAACCCAAAGAATGAGACAACCCACCAAAAAGGGCAAAAAGACAAGGAGATACATCCCTAGCAATAGCTCAGACAGTGAAAATTCGCCAAAGAAAGTAAAAGAGATCAAGGGCAAAAACAAAAAGAGAAAGCCAGAATTAATCGAGTCAAGTGACGATGAAAGTCCAACTAAGCGCATGCTCTGTGAAATGGAAAAAAGGATGAACAATCTTGAACTTAGGAGAAAAGGAAAACACTCATATTCATGTGAGGATTATTACTTTGGTATTGAAGGAGATGAAGACGTGAAAGGCTTACCGAGAGAGTTCATCAGATATGATGGAACCACTTACCCGCATGTTCATCTTTCAACCTTCTTCAATGATTGCTACAAAATTTGGGCAAACAACAGAGCTTTCTTTTGCTATTTCCAGAGAAGTTTTGAAGGCATCACCGCACAATGGTACAAAGAAAATGTCAACCCGGTCGAACTGAAAGAATTTGACAAATTGAATAATATGTTTGTCGAAAGATTTGAGCAAAATGCTCCAATAGCTTCCACCCTCAGTACCATTTGCAGTCTCTGTCATAAACAAGGAGAAAAGACTCGAGAATTCATCAAAAAATGAAGAATTCAATGCAACAAGATAAAGGAGCCAATTTCTGAAATACAAGCTCTGTCGCTCATAAGGAAGAATCTTGCCAAGCCCTTGAAAAGTCTTATCCACAATGCCCCGATCAAGTCTTTTGCTGAGTTGATTGAACAAGCAAATTCAATAGAGGAAGGTGATTTCGATGGAATCATTGCTCCTAAGTACAAGGAGGACGGTAAGAAAGGAGGAAGAACACAATTGCATGCACACTTCATAGTTAACGCCGACATTCGAAAGGAGAACAACAACAGCTACAAACATGATAAGGAAGACAGTCTCAAGAAGAACATGCAGTTCCCAAAGGCAATGATGAAAGGAGAAACAAACACCTTGGCTAGAGTTATGACCGGAAATTCACTCCTCTCAGTCAGTCTCGTGAGAAGATCATGGAATATCTCCTCACCAAAGGAACCCTCGTCTTGCCAAAAATGTCAGAGCCTTCGAAAATGATGAGAGAAAATAAAGAAAAACTGTGTAAGTTTCATCATGCCCCTGGTCATGACACTGAGAATTGTTTTGTCCTCAAAAATATTATCCAAGACTTCATAAACAAGGATCTCCAAATTGGTGATGATAGCATTCCTGAGGTGTTGAGGAATCCATTTTCTGACCATGGGAAGGCGGCAGTGGCCATGATCACCACAGGTACTCGACTCCCATATCATCTGCAGGAGCACATCCGACCTTGTGATAGAAGTAGTTCACATAAAGTCATGATAACAAATCAAGGTGAGAAACATTTGGATTTTATTGCTATGATGAGTAGCAAGACAGAAAGTTCACCCAAAAAACTTCTAATAATCCCAAAGACTTTCATCTTACGAGGCAACGAGGATGAATCATCAAATAATTCTTCAGACAAAGATCCATGCTACTTGGGTGAACTCTTCCCCCTGTAAGAGTGTATGGTTGTAGGAGATTGGATTCACTCCTTTAAGGACCAATCAATTACCTTTTCAAAGAAGGACCTCTCAAAACGGGGATATTTTCATGAAGATGCTCTTTACATCATTGTCCAAGTCAATGGAATGACTGTGCCACATGTATTGATCGATGGAGGAAGTGACTTAAATATTTGTCCCGATCTCACGGCCAAAGCTTTAGGATTTCGTGAAGACAAATATCATGCCGATCATATCAAGATCTACGGATACGATGGTCGAGGCATGAACAACAAATGTACTCTCGACATGAATGTGATTATTGAAAACACTAGCCATTGCATCGTATTTCATGTGGTTAATGTACCACCATTATATAACTTGCTTTTGGGACGACATTGGATCCACCAAGTATGAGGGATCCCATCCACTCTTCATCAATGCCTCAAATGGAATTTTGGTCTATCAGTCATCACCGTACGCGCTGAGGATCTGGTCAAAAGGTTGGTGCAACTCATGCTTTCTAGGCCAATTGATCCAGTGGATGTACCGAGCATAAGAACGACAGACCTTTGAAAGAATGGATGCATAACATGGAGATAGGGGAATCATCTGGGAGTGTCCATACTATTTCAAGCAATCGTGCAAGTTATCAAAAACATCCCTTATACGTTCATTTCATGAAAACCCCTAAGGGATTTCAATTGCTTTTGAAAAGTGGCTATCGTCCATTCACTGGTCTTGGGAAGGATGAAGATGGCATCTTGTGGCCGATTAGTATCCCTTTTAAGATGAATACCAGGGGACTGAGATACCATGAAGAAATTTAAAGAAGATCTTGTGGGCTGATAGTTCACCTTTGTTTCAAATCCTCCCACGAATTTTGTAATCTGAAACTTTTTTTGTACTTCCTTTTGTCTGGTCTCATGAGAGGACCCCCATTTATGAACTAAGAACTTCATTTCAATATGCAATGCAAAGTAATCTTTTGTTATCAAGTTTAATTTTGTTCATTTTTTTCCCCTTTATCCTCCTCTTTACTGGATGTCGAAATTCAATGTGTCTCAATTTCTTTTTTTCTCTCGAAAGTCCTCCTAAAAAGCATTTGTCAAAAAAGCAGTTGGTGAAATGGAATCTACGACAATACCTGAGTCAAAGTTACCAAGATTCACTCAGATTCAGAAACAAGAACATCCCTCATCCATGGTTAATGATCCAATCAAAGAGATTAATATTGGAACCAACGAGGATCTTAAAATCCTTCAAATTGGTACTAGTTTGTCAGTAGACGAGAGGAAAAGACTGCTGAACTTTCTTATAAGCAACCAAAAAACTTTTGCTTGGACTTATGCAGATATGCCAGGATTAGACCCCCAGTTGGTTGAACATCGTTTGCCCTTAAATCCTTATTGGAAGCCAGTTAAGCAAAAGTTATGCAAGTTTGATCCTCCACTAGAAGGACCAGTAAAAGAAAGATTAGAAGACCTACTAAGGGCAAAATTTATTCGTGCCATTGACTACCCCGAGTGGTTGGATAATATCGTGGTTGTCTCAAAAAAATGGTAAAGTCAGATTATGTATCGAATTTCGAGACCAGAACAAAGCCACACCAAAAGATGATTATCCACTTCCAAACATCGATCTATTGGTTGATAGTACCGCAGGGCACACAATGTTATCTTTTATGGATGAATATTCGGGCTATAACCAAATCAAATTAACAGTCAATGATCAACCTAAGACCGCTTTTACTACACCTTGGAGCACTTTCTGTTATACGGTGATGTCGTTTGGGTTGAAAAACGCTGGAGCAACTTATCAAAGAGCTATGACCGCTATCTTCTATGATCAGATGCACAAAATCATGGATGCATATATTGATGACATCCTGACTAAATCTAAAGCAAGAGAAGACTACATTGAAACTCTCGTCCAGGTGTTTGAGAGATTCTTACAATACAGACTTCATTTGAATCCTCAAAAATGTGTATTTGGAGTTGAATCATGCAAACTTTTGGGTTTCATGGTCTGTAAAAGGGGAAACGAGATGGATCTCACCAAAGCTAAAACAATCATCGATATGCCACCACCTACCAATATCAGGGAACTACGAAGTTTGCAAGGGCGAATCTAGTCCATTAGACGATTCATTTCCAATCTAGCCATGAGATGCGAACCATTCAACCAGCTGCTAAGGAAAGGTGCCAAGTTTGAATGGGGTTTTGAATGCCAGTAGTCATTTTAAAAAATCAAGAAATACCTTCTAAATCCGCCAATTCTAAAACCTCTAGTGTTGGGTAGACCATTGCTTCTTTACATTACAGTGAATGAGTCAACATGTGACGGTTTTTTGACACAATATGAGGAAGGAAGTTGCATCGAATATGCAATTTATTATATTAACAAAACTTTTGTCGAGTACGAGAAAAAGTACTCTCCAATAGAGAAAACTTGTTTGGCATTGGTTTGGATGTGTCAGAAGTTGAGACATTATTTATTAGCTTGTGAGGTCAAGATGCTCTCCAAGCTGAATCCTCTCAAGTACATCTTGGAACAACCATTCCTTAATGGGCGCATCGCCAAATGGTAAGTTCTGTTGATGCAATATGATCTTGAATATATATCCCAAAAGTCAATCAAATGACAAGTACTTGCAGACCAGTTAGTAGAGTTTTACCAATACGAGGAAATCAGAACAAATGATGAGTTTCCAGACAAACATGTATTAAGATCAGAAACTGTTTCGACATGAAAGATGTATTTTGATGGATACAGGAATGTGATGGGAGCAAGAATAGGCATCCTACTCATCACTCCAGAAGATGAAATAATCTCATATTCCTTGAAACTCGACTTTCCATGTACCCATAACATGACAGAATATAAAGCCCTCATTCAAGGACTTCGTTCTTTATTAAGTTCTCAAGTGAAAAGGGTGCATGCTTTCAGCGACTCTCAGCTTATTATAAACCAAGTGAATGGAGAATGGCAAGTCAAAGACGAAAATTTAGTGTCATATCAAGAGATCGCTACCTCTTTAATCCGTCAATTTGAAGAAGTACAACTGGCTCACATAAAGAGAGAAGGTAACCCTATTGCGAATGGCCTCGCGAGCCTAGGATCCACTATCACCTTCTGAACCAATGAAGCAAACCGTTGTTTTAAGATTGGAAGATTGGAGCACTTGCTTTTGAAGTAATGAAACATGTTCATCATATCCAAGGGGGGAATATGCCTTGGTATTATGACATTAAAAGATACATTGAAAGTGGAGAATTCCCGATTGAAATGTCCAAAAATGAACAGAAAGCAATTCAGCGTATGTCAGCAAGATACTTTATTCTTGCAGGAGTGCTATACAGACGTGGATTTAGTACTGAATACTCTCAGTGCCTTGATGAAGATGAAGCAAAGGAAGTCATCAAAGAGTCACATCGAGGAGACTGTGGAGGCCATGTTGGTTACCAAACCCTCACCAAATAGATAATTCAAGCGGGATATTACTGGCCTACTACGCAAAAATATTGTCACCAATTCGTCAAAAGATGCAAAGAGTGTCAACTACATGCTCTGGAGATCTATGCCCCAACATCTCACCTGCATTCTGCAGCATCTCCTTGGCCATTTTTAATGTGGGCATTTGATGTAGGTGGACCGATATCCCCCGCAACTTCTAATGGCCATAAGTATTTTCTTGCTGCAACAGACTATTTTACCAAATGGGTAGAAGTCATCACACTCAGAAATGTAGAATGATGTCATGTAGTGTCATTCATTCATAAAAATATCCTTTGCAGATTTGGAGTCCCTCATAATGTAGTATCTGATAAGGGGACTCATTTAAAAAATGAAAAGATGAGACAACTATGCGGCAAATACCCCATTGTACATCATTTTTCATCTCCCTACTACCCCCAAGGTAATGGGTAGGTGGAGGCCACCAATAAGATCCGGATTCGTATCCTGGAACAGACAGTAGAAACAAGAAGAGACTGGCACGAAAAGATGTCTAACGCTCTATGAGCATATCGCACCACTATGAGAACTCCAACAAATGCTACTCCAGCAGAATTAGTCTATGGAACGGAAGTAGTCCTACCATTACATGTGTTGAAACCTGCTTTGAAATTCGCTTCTCTTATAGAGCTTCCTCTAAATCAACATCAGCAGAAAAAGCTAATGCAGCTCGATTTGCTAGATGAAAAGAGGCTAAAAGCGGCTGAGTATGCTTAAGCTTATCGTCAAAGGTTCGCTAGACAATTTGCAAAATCAGTTATTGAGAGGCAATTCAAAGTGAATGACTTGGTCCAACGATCGGTTGTATAATTCAGAGGACAACTGCATGGTAAATGGGCACCAAACTGGAAAGACCCATATGTTGTTAAAGAAGTCTTGCCCCAAAATTCCTACCGACTGATCGATGCTGATGGGGTGGAACTTGCCGATCCTGTTAATGCCATTCACCTCAAGAAATTTTATGCCTAGTCCTTTTGTATTCACCTTTCAATCAATGACGAATATTTATGCTTTTCACATTCGATCTACCATTCTACCATTCAATCTATATTATTCCCAGTTGTGAAACATGACGATTACACTGGGGCATTTTTTTTTTATTATTCAAGGGGGACCCATGCAGGTAAAGGGAAAAACCTTTCACGTGAGAGCAACCCACACAGGTAAGGGGTCAAACCTGCAATGCAAGTCAAGGCAGCTCATTTCAGGGGGGTTAAACCTAAATTCAATATTGGCAAACCCATGCAGGCAAGGGGTTAAACCTGCAATATAAGCTCAAACAACCCATCTAGGTAAGGGGTTAAGCCTGAAATATCTCTCAAAAAATGTTTTGTTTGAAAAATTTATGATGCTTATCTTTGTCACTAAGCACGGTTAGCACCAGCTCAGTAACAAAGAGGGACAACTATAATCACCTCAAATTTTTCAAAAAAGAATGCGCTCTTTCATTAAAAACACAAAACTCAATTTTTGGATTTAAATTGGTCCAAAGCCACAGTCCAAATCCAAATTAGATCTAAAAACCCAAGCCCAAATCCAAATCAAGTATTTAAGACCCATTTGCCCCTCTTTTTGACAAAGAACCTTCTTTTAGAGGGTAATTTTGGTCTTTTTGATGGATAAGACCTTTTTGCCCCTCTTTTTGACAAAAGATATCCTCTTAGATGGTGATTTTAGTCTTTTTGGTGGACAAGACCCTAAACCATGAGAAGATGAGAAGATATTTTATTTTATGATTAAATCATGCTCTTTCAAATATTTTTGTTGTTGTTATTCTCTCTCTGCATTAATATGTTCTTGTTATTTCTTTTTCTTGAATATATCTTGTTGTTGTTTTCATTTTCTCCTCTCATCTTCATCTCTCCATAGCCAAAGACACTCAACCTCTTTTTAGAGACAAGAGGCTATGCTCAAGTGCACCAGATGCATGAAAAGATGAGAAGATCTTTCATTTCATGATTGAAATATGTTTTCTCTCTTATTGAATGTAGCTTTGTCTTCCTTTCTTTATTTTCTTCTCATCTTTATCTCTCTATAGCCAAAAGAGATAGCACTTAATCTTTTCTTAGAGGCAAGAGGCTATGCTCAAGTGCACTGTGAGCATGAAAAGATGAGATGATCCTTCATTTCATAATTATATCATGCCCTCCTTTCTAGTTGAATCTCTCTCTTTCTCTCTTTCTCTCCCTTTCTCTCTCTTTCTTTCCTTCCTTGAATATTGTTTATGTATCACCCATGAATAGTGGTTTGGTTTTCCGTTTATTATGTGAATGTAAGATGAGAATGAGAGTGTGACTTGGGGTTGTTCATTTTTATCTTCATATTAATTTTTGAGGTTGGGACTTGTTCAACCCAAGAAAACATTCACGAATATGTACATGTTAAAAATGCATTCTCATGTCATTGTGTATAAGTTTCCTTCTTAGTCACTCCATTAAGAACCCTATTGAGTGCCTCGTTATATTGATTGCTTTCTTCCATACCCAACGATGAAACAAATATATTCCTTGTAACAACTAAGTAATAACATTTTATGTTTATACATAAATCATAGTTTACAAAACATTTTTAAAATTAGCCTTATAGTACGGCCTTAGGGTCTTAGCTTAGACTCTTGCTTGACTCCAAGCTCCCCTCCTGACCACATTAAACTTGAAGTTGGTAATCTTAAGTTATTCCTTGATTTCTAATCTTGTGAATGCATGTATGTATATACATATTATATACATCCATGCACTTATGATGATCCCCCCATCTTTCTCTCTCTATGCTTTCACTTTTCATTTTACAAATTTTCATATATGCATGAACAAATATCTCCACTTACGAAATTTCTTATACATACCCATATATACATATGTATATTTTTCTTTTCCTCTAAAACCTTTCTTTTTCTCTTCAAATTAATACATCTTTTTTTCTTAAGCTTTCATATATGTGTATATGTGATGGTATGTACACATATATGCATGTCTTTCTCTATCTCTCTCTTTTTCTTTTCATAAGAGTGTTTTATCTCTTGTATTCTTTTAACACTCTCATCTCACGAGCTTTCTATTTACCAACTTCATTAAGACCACAATCCAATTAATGACCTAATATTGGAATCATGCTTGATGGTCTACAATCCCTATCTCTTTTCAAAAACTTTTTCTTCTTATATACAATAATTATAACAAAAAAAAATTATATGTATGTTGAGGTAAATATGACTTTAGATGAATGTTATGGTAGGAATATTTTACATTCTTTCAATGATATAGGATAAATGCATCCATGCATTCTCACCCACTTTATTCCACTCATGATCACAAGCACGTCTCCAAAAGAACTTAAGCAAGATGAGATGGAGTTCTAATTAGGTGGTAACCGAATTAAAGCAAAATCTCAAACTTAAAGTCTTAAGAGAACACTAAAGTGATTTCACAAGCTTTTCAAATGATATTTCCTAATTCCACTTTTTTCTCAAAACATTTCATATTTTCAAGCAACTCTTCAAGAGTCTTTTCTAAAGTTTGAAATATCAAACTTTCAATATTTTCTACACCGGATATAGAATGAAAAGATGTTTAAGCCAAAATGAAATGCATCAATAATAGACATAACCCTTGGATTGATTACCCCCAGTAAAGGCACCGGGATTGGTCGATTCTCGTACTGACGGGTAAGTCCCATTCTTCCCTATTTCAGAACAAAACCTTATTTTTCTAAAGCATTACAAATACCAAATTTTTGAGGATGCAAACAATAAGGGATATAAAAGGTTCGGAGGATCTCATTAATGTGGATCTAAAATCGACGCTACATGTTAAAAACCATGAATTCATGATTAGATGAAGGGAGAGTGCGACTTTAAATCCATGAATCTCAGATCACCGATACTATGTGAAACAAACACATCATAAGAGAAAAAAAAAGAACATAAACACTGACAATGAGTAAGGCACCTCAACATGGGTTCTGTATACTTTGCACTCTTTCTATCTTTAGATATTTTTATTTTTATTATATATTTGTAATTTTAAAAAGTTAGTTTGGTTATATGTTATGACCCTAATGAGATCCTATGTTATGATTTAAAAATAACTAAAATACAATTATTGGAATAAATACAAGACACTTCCTCTATAAGGGCCCGTTTGATTGTCGGGTGAAAAACCTAGAAGCGGTTGAAATATGTACGGTGGGTGAAATTTCACCCTCCCGATTAAAAACGTTTCAAATAGGGTGAAATTTCATCCGCTAGATGTTGCCTTCATTTTACCTCATTTCACCCCAAACCTCCTCCCTCTGCAGCTTCTCCTCCCTCGCATTCCTGCCTTCTCACCATCGCACCAGAGCCGTCGCCGCTCTCGCCGTCGCTGTATACTTTGCACTCTTTCTATCTTTAGATATTTTTATTTTTATTATATATTTGTACTTTTAAAAAGTTAGTTTGGTTATATGTTATGACCCTAATGAGATCCTATGTTATGATTTAGAAATAACTAAAATACAATTATTGGAATAAATACAAGACACTTCCTCCATAAGGGCCCGTTTGATTGTCTGGTGAAAAACCTGGAAGCGGTTGAAATATGTACGGCGGGTGAAATTTCACCCTCCCGATTAAAAACGTTTCAAATAGGGTGAAATTTCATCCGCTAGATGTTGCCTTCATTTTACCTCATTTCACCCCAAACCTCCTCCCTCTGCAGCTTCTCCTCCCTCGCATTCCTGCCTTCTCACCATCGCACCAGAGCCGTCGCCGCTCTCGCCGTCGCTGATCTGCTTTTCCGCCGGTTCGCTTCTGATTTTCTCTCTTGCTCTTGCTGATGCCTTCGCTTTCTCCCTTTCCCTCTTGTTGATGCCTTCACCACCGTTCTGCAGCCTTTGATCTCCGCCACGATCGAGCAAGCCAGCCATCTCTCTAACCTTCCTTCATTGCCAGGGCTGAGCAGTAGGGAGATCTGCGAGGTAAATTCCCCTCTCTCTCGCGTCAGGGCAAACTTCTGAACCACCGATTAGGGCATTCCTCTATAGTTGTTTAATTTTTCTCATTCATCATAGTCTTTGAATTCCTTCGTTTCACATTGCTTCTGCTGATTGATTTCTGTAGCCATCTCTTATACCTTTAGTTTATCTAGTTCAGATTTCAATTTTATTTTTTGCTATATTGTGTAATGGAGGGATGGAAAAATCAGACCCAGATGATTGTATTTCTGTTCATTGCCTGTGGTTGAGTATGTGAAACTGAATTCTGGAATTTACTTATCGGTTTGTTTGTTTTAAGTCTTCCGTCGCACAGAAAGCAACAGACAGTAAAAGGATTCGTTTGTAAAACTGAGAGAGTGTAGTCTGCTCCTCTCTCTTCTTTTGTTCTTCTTCTGATTTGGGCGTTTGATTTGCTCTTCTTCATTGTGGATTTGGGGATTTTCATTTTGGAGTTCCGATTTGGGGGTTTTGGAAGTAATCGATGTGCATGCACTTACCCTTGCTGATTTTGGAGTTCCAATTTGGGGCTTTGCAGTAGTAAATATCATGTTCATATAAATAGCACGAGTTAAACAGATAGCAAAGGAAAGTCGTGAGTAGCTGACAAAAGCTTTACAAATTTGATATGTAAAAGGAAAATTGTGTCTTGCTGGTGTGTGTGCCTTCTTGCTGGGCAAAAGCTTTACAAATTTGATATCTTTTTTGTTCTTTCTCTATCCTTCACATAATTGATTTGTTGTTTGGAATGCCAATGGTGAAATTCTTCTCCAATAAAGCTGATTTGTCGTCAAGTTTCAAGAAAACACAAGTTTCTTGTGAAGTCTTTTTTGCAAAATGCAGAAAAGGAAGAAAGATAAAAGAGAGGGAAAAAGTCTTCAGCCTAGAGCAATTGCCTCATCACATGCCTGCTCTCAAGTCATTGATGGTGTGGGCATGTGATAGCCTAAAGGCTCTTGTTAACATGCCTGCCTTGGAGTCGTTGGAGGTGAGTTATTGTAATGGCCTAGAGCATTCACATGACATGCCTGCTCTCAAGTCATTGATGGTGCGGAGATGTGATAGGCTGAAGACTCTAGCTGACATGCCTGCCTTGGAGTCTTTGTGGGTAGAATTTTGTGACAGCCTAGAGCAATTACCTCATTACATGCCTGCCTTGGAGTCATTGAAGGTAGAATTTTGTGATAGCCAAGAGCAATTACCTCATGACATGCCTGCTCTCAAGTCGTTAATTGTATGCCGACCTATTAGCCTGAAGGCTCTTGTTAACATTCCTTTACTTGAGGAGTTGTTGGTGGAATATTTGCCCAACTGGGAGGGGTGGCGAGCAGGTGGATCAGGCGAAACAACATTGACTTCTATGCCAAGGTTAAGAGAGGCGAATTTTATGAATTGTCGAAAGATGCAGACAGAAGGCTTGCTTGAATGTCAAGCGACTCGGGTCCAAAAGCTGTCGGTGTGGAAGTGCCCAAGTGCAAGATTGGCATGAAAATTGCTTGAGCAACTGCCTAACCTCATTGAGTTGGGGTTCGATTCAGAATCAGCAGTACTACTGTGATCACCATTGCCATCACAGGTATCGACATTTCTACCCTCCCTCAAGACTCTGGAATTGGGAGACAACACAAATGTTGATGAGCTCAAATGGGGAAAGGTGCCTGAGTGGGTATGGGGTCTCTCCCAACTGGAGGAATTGAGCCTATATTCTTCCTATGAAGACATCAGCTTGGGAGGCCACTGGCAATGCCTCCCCAAACTGAGAGAGCTGAGGCTTTCTGAGTTACCCAATCTCAAGCCTTTGGTGGACGTCAATCATATTACTCCCCAACAAAATGAAAATTATTCAGTAGCAACAACATGTCCCATGGATGCAAACGAACAGATCACCTGCCTCTCCAAGCTTCAATCGTTGAGAATTGACTCATTTCCAGCACTCCATCTGCCGCAGGAGCTCAGAGACCATCTTGGAGAAAGGTTTACAATTACTGAAATGTTTTAGTGTGTAAAAAATCGGTGACAGATTGAAACTATTTTTTTTTATTAAATATGAATCTTTTTTGTTTTTTGTTGGCTCTTTTCTTTCCCTCCCTTGCTTGATTTAGGACTTGTAGAATTTTTATGCCATGTTTTCCATTTTCTCTTTCACCCACCACACATTTGGTCTATTAGTTCTTAGCCCATCCAACCACCATTTAATTTTTATGTATCCACATAATATTTTTCTTCCTTCATTTTCTTGACTCTCATATCATGATAGAATAGACAGTCTTAGAGTATATATATATATATCTAGAGAGAGAGAGAGAGAGAGAGAGAGAGAGAGAGAGAGAGAGTTCCACCTAAGCCCTCCACCTAAGGCTATATATATATATATATATATATATATATATATATATATATATATATATATATATATATATATATATATATATATATATATATATATATATAGAGGGAGAGAGAGAGAGAGAGTTCCACCTAAGCCCTCCACCTAAGGCTAATATTGGCAAATATTAAAATCTCTAAGTAAGTGGGCTTGTATTCTTAACTCTTGAGAAGATGCACTAGCCAGCACTATATACATTCCTTCACAATCATTTATAGCTCAGGCATTTTAGAATTTCCCTTTAATTCTGGGGGATATATTGAAGTATTAAAATTTTAAATCGTTTGCATTGTGTAAGTTTCTAAGAAATTACACCAACATGTCCATATGAAGCTTTTTGGCATCGCTTGAACAAAAAATTCAGGCACCAATTCCAGAATTTTAGTTCTTGCTCTATCAAACACATAATTTTCATTTTGAAAATCAAAATTCCAGACTATCAAAGGGAAACTAGAATTGAATTCTAGTTGAAGGTGAAATTTTGTTTCTATAACTTTAATTTTAATATCAAAACACAAGGTCGTCATACACCCCCTTAAACTTAGTCCTCTATGGCTTTCTAGAAGTGTTTATGGCATTATTGAAGGTGGTTCCATGAAAAGTTGGAGGTGGCTATTCAGTTCCTTCTAAACAGGGCCAAAAAGTTAAACAATTGGCTTTTTGCATGCACTCTTCACAAGGTTGCACTCTGAGAGATCATTTGATTGCCATGGAATCTGCTTGCACTCTGAGAGATCATTTGATTGCCATGGAATCTGCTTAAGAGAACCATGCATTCTGTTTTAAAAATGATTTTCAAATCAAACCCTGCCCACCGGATAGGGATGTCAACGGGTCAGATTTCAGTCGGATATACCCTTAATCATATCTGTTTTTCCAAATATTCACGCATTCTGATTTAAATACGAAACAAAAAAATTATATCCATGTCTGAATCTGAAATCTGACTTTGCAATCCAAATCCAGCTTTTTATATTTATGTTCAAATCCGAATCCGATCCAATATTTAATGTATATCTGAATCCAAATACGAATGGATGTCATTTCTTAAATCCATATCCAAACTACTATTTTTTGGAATTTTTAATATGAGATCTGAGGGTATCAAACAAAACCTAAAAACAAAAATGTTTATTAACATAAAAAGGATTTGCTCAACATTCACTTCTGTCTTAGAATTTAGATGTTCCTCACTTTTTCTACAATCACATATGTCCTATAACCACATAAAATTTTGTAAGATAATATCGGGTCCAATTAATTGACGAGGATCCGGTCTGTTTGTGCATGGTCCTCATGTGAACTTTTGCACTGCATCACCTACTAGTGAGGTGGGTCCCACCGCAACTCAGCATGAAGGCAACGAGGGCGTTCTTTTGCCATGTGTAACGGATTCCACATAAAGTAAATTACCCTTAACACTACGGACGTATTACATTATTGCCATTTTCTTGGGAGGTTAGGTTTTTTTTATTCTGCACAAAAATTTTTTAATCTGATTTATGGTTGACTGACCAAAATGCTTCTATAAAATTATTTGAAGTCACATGGAAATAATTAAGAAATTAATGTGATTTACGTAATATATAACCGTTAATTAACTTGACCAACAACATTTTATTAAAAAAACACATGAACACTTGCAGTTGACTTAAGTCATCCTAAACTTTGTTTAATTTATTTATTTGTTTAAGATAGAGGAAATAGTTTGATTATACATTATATTTTTCAACATGTCCTTGTCCAAATGAGCTTGTGTTAGAGAAGTTTCCTTTGTATTCCTGTGAGTTGTTCAAATTCGTTATATAAGAAAAAAGGAAATGTTTGTCCTCACGAATGAATTTCAAAATTCAGGTAAAAAGAAAAGGAAAAAAGGTTAAGAAGTGTTTTTTTCTTCTTCTATAAAAGTACTTGTTGATAAAATTTTAGAAATGCCAAAAGTATTTAAGGCGAGCGCATTTAAAAGCTAGAAGTGCTTATCGTTTTAATTCAGAGGAGAAGGGATGTACAAGTATTATACTGTACTAATGGCACAAGCAACATAACTGTATATATGAAAAAAGGAAATGTATGTCCTCAGGAACGAATTTCAAAATTAGGGTAAAAAGAAAAGGAAAAAGGGTCAAGAAGTGTTTTCTTTGTTTATAAAAGTACTTGTACACGTTGATAGAAATATTTAAGGTGAGTGCATTTAAAAGCTACAAGTGGTTATACTGTACTAATGGTGCAAGTTTTGCTTTGGTGTAGTTTCAGTAAAACGAGTTGACCTAAACAAGTTTTAAAAAACAAGTTAGGCCATAAAGGAGTTAAGCATGTTAAGATTACATCGCCATTGCAATTGATTGTCAACAACAAATACATCAGCTACAAAAAGCCATTTTCTGCACACATTTCACCACATACAGATGGACCGCATAACCATATAGTAAGGTGGAAAGATCACCGCTTGATGTTTCCACTTCATACCAGCCATTATGTCCTTTAAATCATTGCAGACCCTCCATTGGAGACCACTCTGATTCAAAGAGTGCATGTAAGCATAAAACACAGCAGATTGTAACCCATTTATTTGAAAGACCATTTGAACCACCATGGGATAATTTCTTGAATATGGTTTTGCACTTCTAATTTGGTGTTAAAAAGTTTCGTCACAAATCTCCATACACACTTAACCTTAACCCATGTAATAAAAAGATAATTTATATTTTCTTCCTCAGATAGGCACAAGTAACACCTGCTTAGAAGGATGATTCAAAATCTCTAGAGTCTTTCATGAGTAAAAAGCTTACATTTTAAAGCAAAATTAAAACATCAGTTCACTATAGAAATAGAGCGTTTTTGCCAAATTATCTTATTGTAAGGATCTAAGCTGGGGCAGAAAGGGGGGGGAGGGGCCGGAGCCATGGCCCCTCCCCCTCATATTTTGGAAAAGAGTATGATACTTATTTTTTTTTTAAATTATTAATTTGGGCCATGTAAAAATTTTGAAAAATATTGTTCGGTACTTGTATATTTTTTGCAAATACTATTCTACCCTTCCTAAGAAAAAATTGCTGGCTTCGCCCCTGGATCTAGGGGTCTTCTGTTGTTTATTTCATATCCATTTCATCTCTGGTTAATGAAATTATGAGTACCCCAATCCTCACACCAAATTTTCACCTTCCTACTGTTACCCAAACACCACTATGTTGAGTAATAAACCTATTCTCATCCCCAAAAGGCAGCTTTTCCATATCCAAGAGAAATGAGCTTTACTTTACAGTGTTCACAAGCTCCCATTCAAGTATTGCGTCAGACCGAAAGAATCCATAAGGAGTTGGAGACTTCAAGAAGCCCAAGGCCACCTTCTTGTATCGGAGCAAGTAGACTTCCAACTAGTAAGTGGGGTTTCCTAATATGATCAGAATCCCCCCCAAATAAAATGACAAAATTTCTTCTCTACAAAGTTCAGTACAATAAGTAGAACTCTAAATGCTCTCACACATAAGTAAGTGGATGGTCCACCTTTCTACAAAGCTTCTCACATAAGTCAGGGGTGAGAGTACCAACAAATAACGGAATACCCAAATATGTTAGGGAAAGTTTAGACAACTGTCAGTGAAATCAGTTTGCAATAACTATTGTGTTGTCAACTGAATATTAAAATAAATAAAAAAAATGATTTCAACATAAGTAGATTGTTGCCCTGCCTGCTGGGACATTCTTGAATTATACACTCGTTCTTGAATCAAAATCAGAATTACGATTTTATCATATGGGAAAAATTATGATTCCAAAATTTGTTTAGAATTTGAATTCTTGTTTTATCAAACACATAATTTTCAATTCTAAAATCAAAATTCCAGACAATCAAATACAAAGGAAAACCAGAATTGTAATTTCCACCAAATATCAAAATTCAAGGTTGTCAAATGTCCCCTTAAGGTTAGTCCTCTAAGGCTTTCCAAGAAGTGTTTATGGCATCATTGAAGGTGGTTCCAACAAATGGGGGAGGTGGCGATTCAGCTCCGTCTACGCATAGCCAAATTGTTAAAAAATTGGCTTCTTTCATGCACACTTGACATTGTTCAATTGCCATGGAATGTGTGGAACAGAACGCACACATTCTTTTTAAATGATTTTTAAATCAAATGCTGCCCAGGGGATAGGGATGCCAACGGATCAGATTCCAATCGAATATACACTTAATCATATCCGTTTTTCAGATATTCACATACTTGGATTCAAATAGGAAAAAAAAAATCATTTCTGAATCTGAATTTGAAATCCGATTTTACAAATCAAATTTGATCTGAATCTTGTTTTATATTTATATTCAAGTCTGAATCCGAATTTTGAACCAACTTTTGCCAATTTTCAGCATTAGACATAGGATATTTGCCTAAAAATAAATCTGATCCCAATCCAAATCCGAGCTGATTTCTGAATCGGATATATATTTTTTTCCTTATTGATTTTTTTTAATTTAATTGGTTGAATATCAGATTCAAATCGGATATATTGACAACTTGACTGTCAAACATGGCCTTCAGAGTGAATGGCTGGACAGGGTTATAAATAGGGCCGTTCATGTGTGAGTTCAAACTCGACTCGAGTCGGATTTCATTAGTAGTTCATATGGATTAAGGTGGGCTCAGCTTCAGCTCGTGTTCGGAGATTTCTGATCTGCTAAAATCAAGTAGTGGCTAAGTATGGCTAAGCTTGGTAGCCTCAGATAATATGTGAATTTCACCTAACATGAATGAGAGATCAACTTTTAAACTGAAATATGTTGAACTATATATATATATATATATATATATATGTGTGTGTATTCCTAAATGTTTTTAATCAATAAAGGTAAGGAACCTCACCCCCAAACTTCGATTTTTGGGAATTTTTAATCTGAAATATGAGGGTATCAAACAAAAACCTAAAAACAAAAATGTTTATCGACATAAAAAGATTTGCTCAGCATTCACTTTTCCTCAACATAAAAAGATTTCTTTTAACCACATAAAATTTTGTAAGATAATATCGGGTCCAACTAACTAACTTATATCCGATCTGCTTGTTCATGGGCCCCACGTCCCCACGTCACTTTTTTTCCATTTGCTGGGAGATTAATTTTTTAGTCTACCTAAAAATATTTTAATCTACCTTATGCTTGACTGACCAAAATGATTCTGCAAATTTATTGAGGACATACCGAAATCGTTAAGAAATTAATGTCATTTCAAAAAACTGAAGGAAGATAATTTAATAATGCATAAATTATATATTTAAATAATATGTAACCATTAACTTGTCCCACAACATCTTCTAAAAAAAACACATATCGTGTATAGTTTACTTGTAAATGCTACCAAATCAACTTAAACTTTGTTTAATTAACTTATTTGTCTAAAAGTGAGAAAATAATTTCAATATATATTAGATTTTACAATGTTTCTTTGTACAAATGAGTATGCGTTCGAGAAGTTTCCTACATGTTTCTGCGAGTTATTGAAATTCCTTATATAGAAAAAATATATATATATGTACTTAGAAACAAATTTTAAAATTAAGGTTAAAAAAAAGATGGAAATTTTAGAAAGGCCAAACGTATTTAACGAGACCGTATTTAAAAGCTACAAGTGGTTTATATCCTTCACCTCATGACCACCTATCGAAGAAAATGGACAGTTGCACATAAAAAAAAAACTTACTTTACCAGGTTGCAAATGGGTCTGTTTTTGGGCTGGATAACTTGTCTCCCCCATTCTTAACTTGACTGGATCTAACTTATCTAATTTTGTTCGGGTTCAAACTTGATTTTATTGAAGTTTACTCCCAGCTTAAGATATAAATTTTACTTTTGATCAAGTTTTATAACACCCCAAAAGTTGTATATTTAAAAGTTGGATTTGGATTCTGATGCAAGAATAAAACAATACAACATTCATTAGATTTAATATCGCAGAAGGTTTAACAGTTCCTTCGGTCACGTTCAAATATCAATTCAAATCCAAATATGTGAACATCCTATGAAGATGGTTTTATCTGTTTTTGATGAACAAGCTACAATGTTGAACATAAAACTTTTAATTGGGAGAAAATATTAACACCTAAAAATATTGTCATTGCTAAAAAAATCATAACTTTCTCTTTTTTTTTTCTTGTTTTGGGTGAATGAGAGATTTATCCCACCGTCTTAATGAGAGTCAAAGTCTTTTTCAATCTCCAGTTCCCTTCGTCCAGTGTTGCATCTAGTGGCAGAGCTACATGTGGGCAAGTAATATACAAAACTTTCTTTGTATTCAAAATGGTGTGTTCAATATCTTGGGAGCTCTTAAGGGCTTATTTGGCAACAATAACTATTTATTATTGTTTCATTAACCTATACTAACAGTTGGGGCAGACTTATAGAACATTATAAGCCGTGTTCTATAAATCTGCCCAAGTTTTTGGGGCTGGTACATGAAAACAGTAACAACTTACTATTGTTGCCAAACAAGCACTAAAAATTGAGACAGATTTATAGAACATTATAACACTTGTGTTTGATGAATCTGCCCAAATTTTTAGGGCCGGTAGGTGAAAGCAGTAACAACTTGCTACGGTTACCAAACAGTCCTAAAAGTATGAGAACTTTTGAATTTAGTGCCTTTTAACGTCTTTTTGTTTTGGCTCAAAACTGACTGCCTCTCACACCACATTTCAACTTGCACATAGCTCTTCCTTTTCATTAGCCTTGTAAGGGAGGAGGTCTCATTGATGGAGTGTGGAACCTCATCTGTAGTTAAGAGGAGGGCACTTTATTGTACTCTTTGATTAGTCTGTGATAGTAAAATGTCTGTCTGTTTTTTTTTTTTGTGTTTTATCATGAGCGAGAAAAAGAGGGTCTCATTCCTAAAGAGGTTGCTCAAACCAAATCAGACTACCTATCAGCAAAATGACTAGTAAAGATAAAAAACCAATCCCCCAGGCCACCAATTCATGAGATGGCTGGAAGGGCTAAAAAATTCAGAACCACCTGGCATAATCTTTTTCAAAACAACGCAGAGTTGTTTGTGGAAATTAGCTTTTCATGTAAAAACCCTGGGAACAGTGGCGGAGCCGCATAAATGTTTCTTTTATTTTTACATTAAAATCATTTAATATTTACTTTGTTATACAAGTAAGTACCTCTTCAAGTATGAAAACACATTCTTTGGGAAACAGATAATGCATAATCAAGTCACAATCTTTTAAGTCTTGGAAGTCTTAAGCTAACCCATGAGCTTCCGGTCTATATATTAAAAGATTGAAGGTCCAATAATCTGGCAGGTACCTTCTTCATTTATGTTCCCCTTCCAGTAAGTGTTGTTTCAATATCTTTCATTTGATTTGAGGGAGCAAGAGTGAGGTATATATATATACATAGAGAGAGAGGAAGAATGAGAGACAGACGGAGACTGTGCCATAGGGCAAGAGTTAGTCACGAAAGTGTGCGTATCATAGAAGCAAGGTGATGACCAAGTTGGCATGGGACAGATCATAGCCCTTTTTCTCTTGAACATGGTGGTATCTTTCTACTCTGCACAATACGTACATATGTCCTTTCCATATAGGTGCCTAAACAAACATGTTGCACCTTCCGTGTACGTGTTGTCGGATCATCTTTCCCATAATATATATATATATATATATATATATATATATATATATATATATAAGGTATATATTTCAGTCATCCAAGAACATTTGGGAGCTCTTAACTGGACTAATTTGTAAGTTATCTGATCAAGTTAATTGGTGGCTTATATCTCACATGCACACGCACAATACTGTGCTTCATAATCTGTTCAAAAATTCCATATATTTTTCCCGTTCACAAATTTCATTATATATATCGCAGCAAAATTCTTCTTATGGAAGCACAGGTGCTCAAATTGTGGATGATGAAAAACAGTACTAATATATAAGTATAATAATTTACCTAAACATTTATGGAAAATTTAGGAAGGGTGTGTGCCCCTTTAGCTTAACGAATCAGCTGACACCTAAATCTAGGGCCTAAACCTGAATTAGGCGGGGTGCCCGGGTGACCCGAGCTGTTGCACACTGAGGCAAGAGCAGACCTATAAAGAGAGTTTTATTCAAATTGGTTTATGAGTAAAATTGGCATGTTTGGAATCGGGCAATTCATCGATTCTGAATCGACTATTTTTTGTTTAAAAAAGGAAAATGTATAAAAATAAATATGTTACAAAAAATATTAAAAAATAGTATACTTTCTTTAGTCCGTTTGCTGCCAATTTGATTCAAATCGGCCTATTCAAGCAAATTTCATGATGCATTTATAGAAACGAGCCTATTGGTGTTGGAGTTAGAAATTTCTAGCCAATGGTACTAGTGGAGATAGAAATTTTAGTTGAAGGAGGCGCTAATTCAATATCTTTAATTATTTTGACACACTTATATATATATATATATATATGTGTGTGTATATATATATATATATATATACAATAAAAAAATCTAAATGTTAACATAAAATTAAACAATTTTTGAAGGTGGTGCAGGCAGATGCCCACACCAGACACCATGTGGCTCTGCTACTGGCTAAAGCAAGACCCATCAAAAAATCAATGACAAAGGGGAAACATTACATGAACAAGAAAATTAGTAAGCAAATGCCTATGAAGCGCCACTACGTAGACAAGCAATTTGTGTGGGCAAGTGCCCACACCAGCCCACATATATTGGAGCCTAAACCAAGTGCTTAGAAAATCAAAATTTTGATAGCATTAAAGATCAATTTTTTTACAACAAATAAATTAAAACATGATTTAAATAAAATTAATATTGATAGACATATTGAGAAGTTTGCATTTTAGTTAAAACCTTTTTAACACAAATTTGAGAGGCATGGTTTTTATCCCTTACCCAACTGATGTTCTAACTCACAAATAATGTTAATAACGTTTGGGTGGGCTGTGCAATGGTTTCAGAATTATTTTGATCTCAACTATTACCTACTAGATTGCTATTAAAATAATATCTAAATGAATCAAATGTCATATATGTCTCGCTCACGACCTTCAAAAACCATATAGTACTTCTGGCGAGGCATCATCTTTGTTGTCCTATTCAAAACAAAACAAATGTCAAACAATCAAATGAAAAAAATAGTCAAAATTCATAAACAAACTTACTATTTAATTGATAATCTGTAAACATTTGAGATGATATTGCTGCTCTCATAGAATTGTTGCTTCCTCGCTGATGTGTTTGGCTTGCAATTTCCGGTTCGCTTAAGACAAAGTTATCATTTGAAGGTGCATCTGCATCATCAAATTGCTCGGCGTTTGAATTGTGTTCAATTATGAAGTTGTGCAATACACATGTAGCAAGAACGATTTGAGCTTGTTTTTGGAATGGATACTGGACTTGCATTTTCAAGATTGGAAAACGACCTTTCAACATGTCGAAAGTTCTTTCTACTATATTTCAGAGTGATGAATGCCTATGGTTGAATAATTCTTCTTCAGTTCTAGGTGAACGTGCTCCCCGAGTGTTAAACTCAGACATATGATAATGATGTCCTCGATAAAGTGTTAGCAAACCGACAATGTTTGGATACCCCCCATCAGCAAGATAATATTTGCCTACAATTGAACATAATTTATTTATACAGACATGTTTCTTAAAAGAGTGAATTGGTTGGTGGAACTACGTACCTTCTGGAACAACAAACGGGTTCGTTTCATAGATGACAAAAGCAACCATAAGCATGCTACGCGAAACAACCACATTATCACTGGGATCTAAAAAAAGGGTGGGCAGCTCAACCATCGATGCCATTCTTCATTCATTGTGCAAACTTATCATGCGTTGGTGGCAGCACAAGATGCCAACATAAGGACAAGCAAATCAAAAGAGACAAAGGCTAAAGTCTTGAATTAAAAATCGAAGGCCAAGCAATTTTAAAGGAGCAACGAGGCACATTCCATCTCATAGGCAGCCTTTTTTGAAACAGTGTAATCTAAGATCAAATAAACACCTAAAAAACTGCCTCACATATTCTTTCAATAAGTACACCCCTCAGCCCGTGTGAAAATAAAAATACAATGTTTACCATCATACATGAATGACTTTTTCCCTCTCTTTTATCTTTCTTCCTTTTCTGCATTTTGCAAAAAAGACTTTACAAGAAACTTGTGTTTTCTTGAAACTTGAAGACAGATCAGCTTTATTGGAGAAGAATTTCACCATTGGCATTCCAAACAACAAATCAATTCTGTGAAGGCTAGAGAAAGAACAAAACAGATATCAAATTTGTAAAGCTTTTGCCCAGCAAGAAGGCACACACACTAGCAAAACACAATTTTCTTTTTACATTCGAAGTAGCTGAGTATCATATGCATAAGTATGTCCACAACAAGTATGGTGTGCAAGTACGTAGGCCTCCACTCTGGAAGATGACATCACAAATTAAGATATAAAAGACACGAAGTTTGAAGAATGGAAGTGTAGTCACAAATGTTGGATTACTGGTTTTGTGATTACATGTTTTCTTTGTTGGATATGTACTCATAAACTTCTTTATGGATTTGTACTCATTTAACTTTTGTGGACATGTACTCATTACACTAAACTTGTATGGGTTAGCTAACTTTGTTATCATTATAAATTTTATTTTGTCAACTATATTGCACTGTTGTGTTATTTTTTTTTTTTACATATAACTGTTGTTCGTATCATGTGCATCTTGTTGTTTTGGAAGATCATCTACCAATTTCTTCTCACATCAAATTGGAGAGGAGAAGAAAAAAAAACAATATTTACCACGTTAAATTCTTCTTGTGTATCAAACAGAGTTAAATTTACCACGTTAAATTCTTCTTGTGCATTAAACAAGGTTAAATTTACTACATTAAAATTTTCTTGTGCATCAAACATGATTAAATTTACCACGTTAAATTCTTCTTGTGCATCAAATAGGGCCTCAAATTGGAAGATGGAGAAATTTCATCTTGTAAATTTTTCCAGAAAAATTTACCATGGTAAATTTACCACGTTAAATTTCACCTGACAATCAAACAGGCCCTAAGGGAAAACTAAAATCATAAAAAAAAATCCCATACAAAATCTAGAAAAGAAAAAAACTCTTTGGATTAAAAGGTGGGCTCAAACAGTTTCGGTGTTAACAAGATAACATTAACATAGAGATCTATCTCAAATGGAATTTGGATAAATTGGGAAACCAATTAAAAAGTGTTTATTTGTCATTAAAATATCGGGTGACTAAGAGGTTAACAAGCCACCAATAAAAAAAAAAAAAGACCACCCCCCCTCCCCCCAGCAACAATTCACATTGTCTTTGGACTCATGTGCTACATTGGCATCAACAATGATTCCAACTATTGAAGCTCAAGTTACAAACTGTCACCATAAAGCTGGACCCTTGAGTCTGTAATTGGAAGCCAATATAATATCACATACAGGAGAATATATATATATATATATATGAAAAATTAGTAGAAACCAGATCAGAGATAAAAATGAGACCCTTTACATTTTTGCTTAAAAGATATTTTAAACAAAATAAAAACATCCTAATATGTTTATAAAAAACTAATTTGATGTAAAACATGGTTTTTTTTTTTACAAAAAATCAGGATTACTCCATAATTAAAATTTTGAAGTTTTATGAGCTGTTCAATTTTATGTCTTATAAAAATGCGATCAAATTCAAAAAATAATAAACTTAAGACCAATGTTTATGAATCATTTTTTTGTTATTTTGTCTAGACCCTTGTACCTATTTAATGCATAAAGTTCAATGTAGCAAGATCAAGATCTACATAACTGACTTTTTGTAATGGGCGCAGTTCTGGACTCTACGGCAAGAGGAAAGGACAGATTAGTTTTCAAAAATACAGGTTTAAAAAAAATATATTTTTCCCTAAACAATAATTTTTTAAGATTAATTTGTTTCCCTTGGATCAGATTAAAAAGGGGGATTTTAAATTAATGGTAATTGAAATGTACAGTTTAGTTTAATTTGATGCGCACCACTTGCCACTTGTTAGATGGACCGCTCGCATAAAATTAAGGTAGTCAAACCCCCTTAATATGCAAAGTATTGTTAAATTTTTTTTTACTTGAATTAATTTTTATATATGTTAATTTTTCTGAACGGCTCAATTAATTGATTGTAATCTTTGAATTTTGGTTTTTATTTTAATTTTTCAAATGGGATGA
The DNA here is from genome assembly GCF_008831285.2 of Nymphaea colorata. NCBI lineage: Eukaryota > Viridiplantae > Streptophyta > Magnoliopsida > Nymphaeales > Nymphaeaceae > Nymphaea > Nymphaea colorata. The sequence goes on along the minus strand of NC_045138.2, from coordinate 519,735 downwards.
TCAGATACCTTATTTTTAATTAAATTATAAATATTTTGGAAAAAAATAGTGATAAAATAACACTTGGATTTGGTATTTTATAATTTTTTAAAAACACCTGAAAATATGGAAAAAGGAGCGACTGGAAAGTATTAAAAATGGGGCGTACCAAAACACGCTTTAATGGGTTTGGAACGTTTTGGAAGCTTATGACCTACCCAACTGCGATGAACCCTTCTTCTGATTTTTACATATTTCGTTTATAAAATTGATTAAATTTCGACAGTTAAATTCGTTTGAAAAAAAAAAAAAACACCGCAAGGAGCTTCACCAGTCCACGCCTTTTGTGGAAGGCGAAAATAACGGGAAAACCAATTGAACTAAATAACAAAATAAATATGAGTTAAAACGAGAACATATTGTCTATGAGTGAGGTGTCTCTTGTGCCAACTAGGAAGGAAGTTCATATGAAAAAATATAAAATAATATTTTGTATTAAGTTTATAACAAACAAGTGGTCTTATATTACACATTCATTAAAAAATAATGTGCACTCTTGTTTCTCTTGGTGACATCCAAGTCCTTCGTACTACACCTACATAAATTAACATATAAATATGTATTGAGTAATATATTCCATTTAATTTTTATGTTTAAACTTTAAAGTGCGTATTTTACAATTTAACCTTAAGATGTGATCTTAAGAATAGGTTCATGCAAAACGCATATTAAGCTGGTTATTTTTTGGTTTTTTAATAATACTTTCGCAAGAAGTAAAAACGAGTGGCTCTCATAGCATGAATATTTTGATAATAAAAAATCTTAATTTTTTTAAAAATCAACTTGAATCAATAATTTTTTATAAATATATTAAGATGCTTATATTTATTTAAAATAAATTTTTAAAGAAAAAATAAAGGGTATGTTTTTTGTCATTACTTGGTCTGGTATTCATTTTTCTTTCTCTCAACGTGGCTGTTTGGTGGGGTTGTGTTTGGAGGTTGTGGTTCATTTCAACTTGATGGTGTATTTAGGAAGAGCGCAACAATAGAATCTTCAGGAACACCTTTTCTTCGTCGGAGTCTATCACTCATCTTGTGCAGGAAGATATTCATTTTATCATTCAGCTAGACGGCGTTTTTCTTCTACGACTGGGTGATTGTGCTGTTTTGTCCTTCTATTCTTTTCTTGTTTTGTCCTTCTATTCTTTTCTTATTTCTCTTATTTCGTTTTTTATGAGTTGTAATGTTCTTTTATTTTGCGGTTTGTTTTGTATTTAGAAAAGTTGTTGATTCTAAATTTTGATATATATTCTCATTTCAACCCTTCTACCGCCGTTGTTGATTTTTAAAAACCAATGAAGAGGAAGCAGCAGTGAGACACGCAAACCGGTATTGACGCGTGCTTCCTCCCCAAAAAACAAGCGCTAGTAGTCTCTCTCTTTCTTACTCTCCGTTTAAGCCCCCTATGCTACTGAGCTCCTACACTCTGGACATCTAAGTGGAAGTGATTCGGATTGTTCAGGAGATACAGATCTTTACCTTGTTCGTCTCTGTTGAAGCGAAATGGCTACTGCTGGTCAGGTGATCCGATGCAAAGGTATGGACTGTCTGATTGAAAAAAATCTTGTTGGTTACTTTGTGGGCTGTCAAGGTTTTGGTCTGATAGACGTTGGATTATCATTAGTTTTCTAGTTTCTTTTGTGCGGTTTTAGAATGAAGAAAAGGATTTTAATCTTGGTCTGTTTTGACGTTTGAAGATTTCCTTCTCCTGGGTATGCGGCGAAGTTTGCTGCAAGGTTTTGGGGTTCTTTTAGATTAGATTTTAATGGAGGTGATCGAGATCAGAATGAGGTGAACCTTTGTTTAGATGGTAGTTCTTCCTGTCCTTTGTTGAGACACTTTCATCAGATATGTCTGTCTGCTTGTGTTGGTGTTATCTGCTGTTGCATGGGAGGCAGGCAAGCCGTTGGTGGTGGAAGAGGTGGAGGTTGCTCCGCCTCAGGCCATGGAAGTCAGAGTGAAGATCCTCTTACCTCTCTATGTCACACTGACGTTTTCTTCTGGGACTGCAAGGTAGTTTTTAACACCTTCTCCACTGATTCTTTCTTCTTCCATGTCTGAATCTTGACCTTCTTTAGAAGTTGTACGGTTAGAAATGGAAGGAAACAAGATAGACAGTATGCTTCACTCGCGGTCGGTTCCTTTGACTGATCTTTCTTTCCTTTTCTGAATTTCTGCAATGCAGACCCAGAAGCCTTTGCTCCCTTGGATCCTTGGACACGAGGCCGGAGGGTTCGTTTTTTCCCTTATTCTTTAATAGTTTTATATTTTTATTTTGTTGACTCCAGCTGTGTCTCTGTGTGCATGACTGCCTGGTGTTTCTTGTTTTTATAAGGTTACTGCGATTTTTCTAAGAAAAAACAATGTTTTTCTAACTTGATCTGTCAAATGCCCACGATGTTTTTCTTCTTCCCTGCATTGCTGGTGCTCGCTTTCTTGATTCATACATCCATTATCCAAGATCAAGGGAAAGGCAGTAACGTTTCTTCCATCCGCAGTCTCTGCAGTTGTTTCATTTGCAAACATGGCCCTTCTCATAAAAAATAAAAAAAAAACTCCCTTAAAGATCTTACTTTCTGATGCTTCTTTGATCTGCCTAATCTCCACAAAGTCGCTTGTCCTGGTTTGGCATTTGCCATGCCTTCTCTTGTTTTATGGTCTTCCACCCCTTCTTTTTCTCCATTGTGTGTTGCCCTTAAAGCATGACCTGGATTTACCTGGATTGTCGAGAGTGTTGGTGAAGGTGTGACAGAGCTTAAGCCTGGTGATCATGTTCTCCCTGTCTTCACCGGGTATATGTGGGGAATGTGCTCGCTGCAAATCAGAAGAGAGCAACATGTGTGATTTCCTTAGGATCAACACAGACAGGGGAGTGATGCTTGCTGATGGGAAATCAAGGTTCTCCATTGAGGGGCAACCCATCTACCACTTTGTGGGTACCTCCACTTTCAGTGAGTACACAGTTGTGCACGTGGGTTGTCCTGCAAAAGTTAACCCAGAGGCACCTCTTGACAAGATTTGTGTCCTTAGCTGCGGAATTTCAACAGGTAACAATACTTGCTCATCTTCTAAATTCTTTCTCAATCTTGCTCAAGGCATTACTGATCAATACTTGTTTGAAACGTGTTTTCAGGATTTGGTGCTACTCTGAATGTTGCTAAACCAAAAAGAGGTCAATCGGTAGCTGTTTTCGGATTGGGTGCTGTGGGCCTTGCTGTAAGTTTTCGTTCTCTTCTGATTGGTGTTCTATTATGAGTATGTGTTTTCTTATGAATACCTTTATGATGCATTCTATTAGGCTTGTGAAGGTGCAAGAGTTTCAGGTGCGTCAAGGATTATTGGGATTGATCTGAACCCCAACAGGTTCGAAGAAGGTAAACAATGATAGCATTATAATAGATCGTTTTGTGGTGATTTCAAGGTGTATATCACTGACCCTTTCTTATTTTTCTTCAATTTCAGCAAAGAAATTTGGTTGCAGAGAGTTTTTGAACCCCAAGGACTATGACAGACCTATTCAACAGGTTAGATTCCAGATATGCCAGTTCTTTGCTTTCCTATGGCATGCATCCTTTGTTTTAAGTGGACAGTAAATTTTCATTAAGAATTTAACGGTTCCTTGCAGGTGATTGCTGAGCTGACAAATGGAGGCGTCGACAGGAGTGTGGAGTGCACAGGACACATTGATGCAATGATCTCAGCTTTTGAATCTGTCCATGATGTAAGTGATTTCACTGACGATTATTGCTTGATCTACATTGACCATCCGCATTTTCTTGATGTCTCTCTTTAAAAAGACAAACTTTGCATTTACATGCTTGTGAATGCATATTCTGCAATAACTTTCGGTCCCCAAAAAATCCATTATGTGATATTAAATCTGTAAGGATTTAGTCATCTTCCAAATACCGCTGTGTTACAGGGATGGGGCGTGGCTGTCCTGGTTGGTGTCCCTCACAAAGATGCAGTGTTCAAGACGCACCCCATGAACTTCTTGAACGAGAAAACTCTGAAAGGAACATTCTACGGAAACTACAAGCCTCGCAGCGACATCCCCGGGGTTGTGGAATTATACACGAAGAAGGTAATCTCTCCCTCTCTTCCTTAGGAAGACAAATTGAGAAGCTGCCATTTGTTCATTATCTTCACAGGGAGATGCGAACCAGAACTCATTTCTACATTCAAATCATGATTGCAGGAGCTCGAGTTGGACAAATTCTGCACTCACCGCGTTTCTTTCAAGGACATCAACAAGGCCTTTGATTTGATGCTCAGTGGCCAAGGCATTCCCTGCATCATCAGCATGGAGCAAGAGGAACCCGTGCTGCAAAACTTACAGATAATAAAGTAGGAGATGCTGTTGTGTTGCTTCGTTGGAAGAGTCAAGCGATCTTTTCTTTTGCAGGGAGTCCAAAATTTTCGAGTTATTTTGGTTGTTTTGTGTCATAGTCGCCGTCTCTTCTATGCTGTATGGATTTGCGCATGAGTGTGCAAATCGAATTGATGGTCGACTTTTCATTGTTTTATCAGTTTGACCAACTATACTAAGTCTACCAACTATACTAAGTCTAAGTGGCTTAAAGAAAAGAGAGTCTGACAGCTGCAGATTGGCCAAACTGAAGCAAATCAAGAAATGGACGACTGTTGGTGAGGCCACAAGGAGATAAATTTTCAATAATTAAGTCTAGAGGCTTCCCGCTCTATTCTGATGCTGTTCAACTACTACAGAAACATGCCCACCATTTGTTGTCTTCTTCCTAACTTTCTTCCCGCCTTTGTCGCCACTTCAGCACGTACTCCAACTAAATTCTCTCTCTCGCTCTCTCTCTCTCTCTCTCTCTCTCTCTCAAGCCAGTATAACCAAATTTTAAAATGGACTCCAGTTGTCAAGTTTTTTTTCCTTTCTTTTATTAAAAATTAAGATGATAAGTAAGATGATTGTCGAAAAACAAAAGGAGAAAAAAAAGAGGAAAGATTGGTTTTCAAACGGATAATCCTATCTTTTCGGCTTCAACTCAATTTAAGCATCAAATTTTCAAGATTGGTTTTTGTTTATTTTCAATTTTTTATATACCTGTTACCTATTTATATGATTACATTTATGAGGGATAACTTAAGAGACTGATAGGCATGCACAAGTAACATATATGGAGAGACATATATTCTATACGTAAAAAGAGAGAGAGCCGTCCTCTAATTTAGTTGGGCAACTTGTCAAGATAATAGATACGTGAGCATTTTGAACTTTGAAGCCCGCATTAAGGAGCTTTAGAAAGAAAAAAAAATCAGTGTTGGTGTCAATTTGTTCAAATTATCAAGAGACGTCAGCTGGTTGAAACCTGCAGTACGGGTTTAAGAAAAATCAAAGTTGGTGTGAACTTTTTTGTCCTATGAAAACTCCCCGTCTATGCATATATATGGTTCATTGGTTTGTTTAATTCTTACTTTTTTCGGACACGAATAATGGATCTATTTAGTTAATTTTGAAAAAAAAAAACATATACACAAGGATATGAACGTTAAATACTGAGTAATGAAATATATAAAATCAATAAAACTTATATTCTATCAAATTTGTTGTAAAAATGATTGCAACAATATATATTTAAATCTTTGGATTTCTTTGTTTGGGTTTGGATAGAAAAATGTTAATGTATGATATAGGGCAGTATGTTCTAATCATGTTTGTCGGATGCAATGCATGGGGTGGGTGGTTACAATTGAACGGAGGTTTGGATAGCCGAAGGATCTCACCTTTTATATATATATATATATATATATTAACTCTGGTTCTGTGGAGTCATCCAACCATTTAATCAAGACCGTCCGATCTAACATGATGAACGTTTAAGATAAAAACAAGAAGAAAAAAGTGATCAACATTTTGCCGCCCGATTTTCTGTTCTTTCCAAATTGTTTACCTGATCTAACATTTTGCAAGCATTCACCAATATAAAGCAAATTAAGCATCGGTGGATACCAAATGCATTGATTCCTCGAATACTACTTATATGATGACTCGGATTTGATTAACCAAACGAATCAGTTTCAGATTGATGAGGTTAGGAGTTCTTTACCATCCATAGTTTTATAGGCATCTGATTTTAATGTATGTTAATTAACTTAGGGATGTCAATAGATTACTTTGAAAACGGGTATTTCATTATGGATTGCTTTAAAACAGCCAGACATGAAGAAAAAAACATTTACATTGAATTTAAGAAATTACATCATATTTGGATCTGAAAATGATATCTGATAGGATTTGGATTTGAAATTAATTTAGGTTTAATTTTATATAAATATCATGTACCCAATGTTAACATAAAAAAAGCAGGTTGGATTCAGAATTTAAAAGTTAGATTCAGATTTCAAATTTAAAATTTGGATATGGATATGGAATAAACATTTATTCAATGGCATTTAAATCTGAATTCAAATCCAAATATACAAACGTATGGTAAGACCGCAAGGGAGACATCCGATCCAAATCTGGCCCATGGACATCCCTACTGTGTCAGCACTTCGGAGCCGAATCGGATCAGTTTGCATCCCCAATCATTGGTTGGACCCCAAGAATAAAGCTAACTATTTTTTATATATATTTTTGAACAGGGATAAAGTTAGGCACTAAAATTCTTGACTGAGTTGAACCACTATGAAAGTCAGATGCCTTTTTCTTTGCTTCCTTGTGTGAAGGTCCCAGTTAGGGAGAATGCCAACAATCTTTATTGCTTAGAAAAAGGAAAAAGATTGCTTGACAATAAAATAATTTTGTTTATGGCCATTTTTTAAAGTGCTTCATCAAAGTTATCTCCACAAGAAACTAAAGCTTTGAGGCAGAGTTTCTTTGTTGGTATTAGAAATACAAATAATTTTCATGTAAATCATAATTATTTTCTTTTTTTTTTCCTAGAGGTAAAAAAATCATAAAACCTATATATAGCAGTGCTTCAAACGGTTTTTTGTTTTTATTTTACTATGGACAAATGTTCAAGAATTTATTTATGTGGTAAAATAATTTTTTTTCTGAGAACATTTTCTGTGCTGCTTAACCTCAACTTGGACCTGCATCCCGACTCGTCAAAGATTTGGATCACAATCCATGTTGGTTTATATCTCTGCTCTTTGGGCCTTGACTTGGTAGGGCTGAAAATGGATCGCATACAGTATAAACCTGATCCAGGTCCAGATCCAACCAGCCAAGCTCTTCGCTTCCTCAAGGGGCAGTTTGACAAGAAGATCCCTTAAGGAAATTCATGGTAAATTTGTTCAAGTACTGCACAAATATATCCAATATTTGGAAAAACTTCATGAAACAATCACACGATGTTCCTCATGCGAAACAGCACAATTTTCTGTGTCATATTTACGGTCTTACCATATTTGATGTATCAAATGTTCCAAATGTTCGCATATTCAGATTTGAATGCCAATGAAAAAATGTTTATTCTATATCCATATCCAAATTTTAACTTTGAAATCAGAATCTAATTTTAAATTCTGAATCCAACCTGCATTTTTCTATATTAACATTGGGTATATGATATTTATATAAACTAAACCTAAATTAAGTCCAAATCAAAGTCCAAATCCTATCGGATATCATTTTCAGATCCAAATATGATGTAATTTCTTAAATCCAAAATGCTCTTTTTCTCCATGTTCGGCTTTCCTGTTTTGAATCCAATCCATTGACATCCCTAAGTTAATTAGCATACATTAAAATCAGATGCCTATAAAAATATGTATGGTAAGAGCGCCCTCATGAATCTGAAACTGATTAGTTTGCTTAATAAAATCCGAGTCATCTTATAAGTAGGCTTCGAGGAATCCATGCATTTGGTATCCACCGATACTTAATTAGCTTTATATTGACGAATGAGTGCAAGTTGACGCACAAGAAAATCTCAACACCTAGTACGGACACAGCTTTAGAACTTAGTAGTAAGGGTGAACAACGAGTCGATCCACTCGAGCTCAATTCGTTAAAGCTCGGTTAAAGCTCGGCTAGTGAACTAGTTCAAGCCGAGTCGTTTGCTTAACGAGTCGAGCTCAAGTTCATGAGTTTGACTGCACATCCTGCAAACCTATTTGTCATAAGTGTTCGCCGCGTTTATTCATTTAGAAGCACTCCAATTTTCTGATAATAGACAGAAAGTTGCCTCACCAGAAAAGAGAGAAGGATATTTTGGTAATTTATTAAAAAGATTTTCGATAGTCTTTTTGGGTTTTTTATTTTTATCTTTGTTTTTACTTTTTTTTTTCATTATAAACTGAAGGTATTTTAGTTGTTAACCATACTTGTGCACCAATTGTTAGGTTCGCTGATAAGATAATAATGTTGCTTTGCTCTCCCTCTCTCTCTTATATGAACTATGCTTGTGTGCACCAATCTTGATCATCTGATTTATATCTCAGATAGTACTAACAGAAAGCGTAAAGTTGTGAATTATATGATCATGTTGATGGAAAGTTGAGATTAGTGCACCAATTTTTGTGTGTGTGTATATATATATATATATATATATATATATATATATATATATATGAAGTGTATTTGTGTGCACCAATCTTAGTCATCTGATTTATACCTCAGATAGTACTAACAGAAAGTGTAAAGTTGTGAATCATATGATGATCATGTTGATGGAAGGTTGAGATTAGTGCACCAATTTTGATATTTATTAGTGTCCAAATTCTAGGAAATACACACACAAATATATAGTCACAAATATAGTTTTTGCATTTTATTGACAAGGTTTTCTCCGGTGAATAATATGATGAGCTTGAAGAAAAAGGAAAAAAAATGAAAAAAGATGCTAAATTTTTAAAAAAATTTAAAAACTTAAAAATTATTAAGAACAACAAAAATGAAAAAACAAGCAGTTTGACCTTTAAAAAAATGAAAACGCCTATTAGCGTTTTTTTAAACGGCTTTTTTACCCTTTTTCAGTTTACTTACTTTTTTCATTTTTACCATGCATTTTCTGTGGCCATGACGTATATATATATATATATATATATATATATATATATATATATATATATATATATATATATATATATATATATATATATATATATATATATATATATTAGCACAAATGCTTGAATTGGTTTTTATTTTTTTTTCAAAAAGTATCAACTATGAGCTATATAGCATTCTTTTGTTCGGCCCTTAAATGGGCAATACAGATGGGATCAATATAGTCTGTTTGGCTTGTCAAAACCTTTATTAACACATACCTTGTGGTGATCATACGATGAAATGCTCTAGTAAATGGACACTGTCCGTGTCAAGTTATTGGTACATGGACATCTGTTCTCTTCAGTTCTGACGTGTAAAAAGCGCCAGTGAACATCAGCTCTGGCGCTTACCTAAGCTAAGCTAACTCGGATGTCATATTTAATGTATGCACAGTAGTGCATATTGATCAGGTAAGTAACTTTTTATTGGTTTTGCATGTTTCATTAATAGGTTGTGACAAGCCACGAGCGGTGTGCCAAGACCCAAGGTTCATTGGTGGGGATGGGATCACCTTCTATTTCCATGGGAAAAAGGACTCAGATTTCTGTTTTTATCAGACTCCAACCTCCACATCAATGCCCATTTCATAGGCAAAAGAGGGCAGGGAATGAAGAGGGACTTCACCTGGGTCCAGTCCATAGTCCTATTCTATGGGTCACACCAACTCTACATTGGTGCAACCAAGGCCAGCTCCTGGGTGGACTCAGTTGACCACCTGAGGGTCCTCTTTGACTATGCACCAGTCGAGCTACCAACCCACGAGGGTGCGGAATGGACTGGCCCCGAGCTCACTACCATCACTCGCACCCACGGCACCAATGCCCTAGCCATCGAGGTCCACGAGCACTTCTCCGTGACCGCACATGTTGTGCCCGTAACCAAGTCCGACTCGTACATTCACAAGTATGGAATTGGAGATGATGACTGCTTTGCGCACCTTGACCTTGGCTTCAAGTTCTACTCACTTAGCCCAGACGTCGATGGTGTGCTTGGTCAGACGTATCGCGACGGGTATAGGAGCCCGGTGAAGATCGGTGCATCGATGCCGATAATGGGCGGAGACCGAAAGTACTCCACATCAGACATCTTTGCAGCCGACTGTGCAGTGGCGCGGTTTGGGGGAAACAGTACTGGTGGGGTAATGAGGATGAACAACTTGGGCAGTGCCATGAGCTGCACCACTGGGCTCAGTGGGCGCAGTCTTGTCTGCAAAAGATGAAGAAGCCAACCAAGTGATGTCCAAGCAATGGAAGATGTCTGGTGTGGTTTTACTTATGGTTCTTTATTAAAGAATAAAGGGTGTTGTAGAATGATGTTACCTAATATCTGCTATTCCATTATGTACCACATGAAAGTAAGTTGCAGCCTCCATTAAATCAGTGCTCTCTCTCTCTCTCTCTCTCTCTCTCTCTCTCTCTTTGTGTGTGTGTGTGTGCGTGTGTGTGTAACTAGACCTTAGGGATGTTAACAAATTCAATTTGGATCAGGTATTCATACAAACTGCTTCGGAAAAAAAAAAATTAACGTCCAATCTGGAAAAGACTGGATTGGATTCGAACGAATAAATAAATACTTGATCAGATTCATATTCAAATTTAGTTTTAAATAAATATCCCCTATCTACTACTGCCCATCCTTTTTGAAGTCAGCTCTTAACATATCATACTGTGATTAGGATGCAATTAAAACTTGGGTTCAGATTCAATCATAAATATAAAAATTGGATTCAGATGTCATTGTGATTGTAAATTCAGATTCATATTTGTATATTTGTATAGACTTTTCTTCATTTGTGTTCGATTTCGAATTAGAATTTGAATATGTGAACGTCTAACAAAGTCGATATGGCAAAGTAGATTCGATTTGAATGCCATTTGTTAACATATATCCCTAGTAGACCTAGACATCTATACATTGCGACAAGTCTAACAATCAAACGGATCTAAAAAAAAATCCATATCTCTCTCCTTATTAAATGTTCAAAGGCAAGTAAAATAGAAAGAGTTTTTGGAATTGTCCCAACTAATAGTTTGTCGCTGCATGGGTTGAGCATCATGCCACCTACTTTAATACTGTTTAGATGTTGGCTTAAGCCTAAAATGGAAAGAATCTGCCTAAAGCTGCCTATCAAAAACAAAATCAGGATTATTTGATTCATATATATATATATATATAGGCAAGGATAAAAGCCAGACCCATTGATTTTTTGTTAACTATTTTAAATAAAATATAAACATCTTAATATGTTTACAAAAACTATTTTGGTATAAAACATGCTTTGATTCAAGTTGATTTAATGAAAAATGTTAATTTTTTTATTATCATGCCATGGGGAGCATTAATTTTTTTCTTATTATAAAAATACCATTATTGTCTAACAAATGATCAATATGTTTTGCATCAACTCATTGTTAAGATCATATGTAAGATCATATGAATAAGGTTAGATTGCAAAAAAAAAAAACATTTTAAAAATCAAAATCAAAGGGTTTGGTTTTTTACCTCTGACCTAGGTGTCTTGTGTGTGTGTGTGTGTGTGTGTGTGTGTGTGTGGAGAGAGAGAGAAATACTTATACTTGTCAAGTTCATTGAATGGATCAAAATATATTGGATCAAAATATATTGAGATACCTTAATGAGGCGTAGGGCAATCAGGCAGTAAAGTAGCTCATACTTAAGAGGTCTGAGATCCAAATCTCGTAGTGATTGTCACGTTCACCTGTGTTATTATGCTGCAAACAGTGGCAAGTGCAATACTCGAGTTGAAAAATGCATTATAACTATACCTAGGCCTCAAAGTAAGTCAGAACCTTGGAAGCATAAGGGTGTAGCCTTAAGAGTTGCATGCCGAATGTGATTTCATGAATAAAATTAAAAAATTACATATCTTAAAATCTTTGACTGCTGCAGTAGCATAGTGATCATCACCGCCAAAGTAGGGCTAGCAACCGCCTGGCCCCACCCCCACCTCAAAGAAAAAAAAAATTAAAATTTACATGTAAATTTTAAAAAATTTTACTTGCCCTATATAAAAATTTTAAAAAATGATACATCGGTCAACATCAAAATTTAGAAACTTTAATTCGAGCCCCCTCATGAAAAAATTTTGACTCCGTCCCCGATCACCACCATCAAATCTCATCGACTCCTTGCACATGGGAACAGCCAGACATGAGCGAACTTTAATTAGTAATGCATGCAGTCTTATAAGCGGCTGAAGCCTAGCCAATGCATTTGAAGTATTGAACTTTTGACCTCCTTGAACTTGGTAAGAGCTAAGGGAAACTTTTTTCTCTGGATGCAGTGTGTCATGGGACAAATGATACAGCCAAAAAGTTTTCGATCGCAAAAATAGTCATGGAAGTCTAGAACATCGCCAAAAAATAGTCGGACCCCTCGGGGTTTGAACTTCTTTTTACCGACATTGTTGGGGAAATTAGTCCCGTGAATGCGGAAAACGCCAAGGAGAAAACATCCCGTGTTCGGTTTATCTTGCCGAACCGATGGACCCATCTAAATGT